>NC_060168.1:28308984-28539610 GCF_021292245.1 Micropterus dolomieu | reverse complement strand
AGAGGGTGACAGCTTTTAATATAGTGAACACTGATTGCAAAATGATTTGGCCATTAGAATGTGGTAAATTTCTATTGGGATAATTAATCATTCACACAGAAAGGTTTTAATGGTGTACTTGAGGTTATGATGTCATCACAGACTAGAGGGGTAGGACTAATGCTTTCTGGGAAATCAGTTTCCCTCACACCAATGCTGTATAACATTTTGTTGTTGCTAATAATCATCGGAATCAAGAATTTATTTTTCTTTATTTTTTTATTATCCACAGTCATAATCAGCGGTTGATGAAGAACGAAGATGTCGAACGAAGGCGCGTTGTGCAACCAGGAATCGATCCCCACCATCTGTATCATCTGCTGTCATCTGGACTAAAGGAAAGGTGAACTTGCCAATTCCGAGAAATCCTGCAAAGCCCCAGATAACCTTACTGCAACTGGGGCTTCGTCCTATAGGAAAAGGTGCATTAGTGGTGACAGGAGGACCGGTGGGGACTGGTGCTGATGGGAGATTTAGACGGCTGGAGGTGGCCTTGTGTATTATGTGGCTGGCCATTGCTGTGACTGTCTCCCTCTTATCTCTTCCACTGTGGGGTCCAATCCCCACTGTCCCTCTTATCTGTGGGTTAGACTTTTCTTCCCCTTTTCCTTCCCAGAATCGTCCTAGTTTAGTCAACTGTGGTATTGGTCATGTGAAAGGTGACTCTGTTGCTTTTCCCCCCTCATTTCAACCAACTGCAAAGTTCATGTAAAGAAGTCATCTTTTTAGTATCATCTTCAAATCTTGTGAGGGATTTGATTTCAAGACATGCTACATTTATAATGTGATGGGCTTCTGCTGACCTTATCAACCTTGAGGATGGTTATTTTTTTGATTTTCTGCAAAAGCAAGCCAAGTCAATGAAAGGCCACTGTCTAGTTTTTCAGAGCAGGAGAAAGACAAAACATGTAAATATAATGGAAATGGAATGATCTGTGCCTGCACACACTGATTGTGTTTTTATTGCTGAAGTATAACCAGAGGGTTGTGGTACATTTTCACCTGAGAGCTGCACATTTCCAGCCCTCCTAAATAAAACATTGTGTCGCCAGGCGCCGGTAAGTGTCCCTCAAAGAGCAGAGGGAGGAAGGGCGAGGGTAAAAAGCGTCCAGGTTAAGTTGTTTGAAAGGCTCCGGGTATTAAGAGGCATTTTACACTTAAGAAGTTGGTTTCGCTGGGTTTTCTGTTTCCCCTCTTATTGATTGATGCTCAACTATCAATGCATAATAGAAAAGCACTCAGAGCAAATGCAGGGTTATGGCCTTGGGAGGGAGTCGGCAGACGAGACTGCAGCACCCCCCCACTCCAATGCCATTATTGGCCCATAAAGGATCCCTCGGGAAGGCCACGGTGTTCAGATCAGCACACACCAAATACCCAATTAAAAAAGGCTTTAAATTCCCTCCTCTTTCCTGGGCAAAAATCAATCCGAATTCAATCTATTCGGCTAGGATTCCGACAGAGCAGGTAATTGCCCATAATCGGTCAGCTAGGTGACAACAGCTTAAAGGGGAGACACTAATACAATCAGGTATTTGCTTTCAACGCCCGGCCTGGGCCCAGGCCTCGCCTGTCGAAAAACAGGTAGAGTGCAGTTTATGTAGCCATCAGACAAAGGCGTATATAAAGTTACACAAGTCTTCTATTGTGGGGCGCACGACAGTTGATAAAGAGATTCTGTGAAGTACTGGAGGAATGATACTTCCTAAATGACCCATCATAAAGCTGCAATAAATGCATTCAGCGATCATCTTCGAAAATAGCTTGTCATGGAACTGGAAATGAAATAGCAATCTTCTTCAATAAATGGTTGACATTGTCAACAAATACTATTAGCATAATTTGCATACAATCATGTCAGGATTATCTCAATGAAATTCTACACTAGTGCTAAAGACATGACATACTTAATGGTAGCATTGGATAAGTAGGATACCTAATGGGGGTATATTAGTGTATAACCCCATAACTCCACACCACCTAGCTGGATGTTTTTCCATTGCCTAATGCATATGCTCTCGTGCTGCCTTAATGTTTTTTGTTCTCAAGCAGCTCTCTGGAAAAGGATTTGTCATATTTCAAACTTCTGACACCGTCTGTATGAAAATTAAAACAGACCTGGTCACAACACAGCTGCTGTGGCAAGTTGACATTTTCCTGACATTTTGGATATTGAAACTTTGAAAAAATCCACGGTATAATAACATAACAAAAAAGATTAAAAAAGCAGTACACCATTCATTCCTGTAATGCTTCCTTGTTTTAAGGTACACATTTTTGGCACAAACTAAATCATAACACACACTGACACAACAAAGTCAAAAGCTTTTTAGTAATACCACCATACTGCTTTCTGGTTTTAACTTGTCTTGTTTAAGGGGCATGGTATGTGGGATCTTGAGATAAAAATCTGTGTGTAATCTTTTTGACAGTATAAAAAACTAACAATGCATATTCACACAACACAGATAAGATAGCTTATCTTTAATTACTCACATTTTTTTATTGAAATTTCTCCATTCTGCTGTTTCTTGATCCCAAGCCCTTAAGAATATTTTTATCATAAAATGTTAAGAGGAAAAAAACATGTGAACACAGATTCCATGTTTCATTAATAATAAAAAGTTCCCCTTTGAGAAGTTGGACAAATGTGAACCAAATGAGACAATGCAGTGAGGTGAAAGTTGTTGGTTTTTAGAGGAACTGTGTCTGCCCTGCTGGCTTTAACTCTAGTTTGCCCAGCTGGTAACATGATGTCCAGAGGTCAGCAGGGGTCAAAGGGTCAGTGGCAGAAGGCTACGATTAATGGATCTCTCAATAAAACGGGAGCTAATATTACCAACTCTCTCTCCCTCAGCCTGACTTTGCCAAAGTGGAGGGGGAATTCCTCCTAGCAGACAGCATAGGGCAAACAGCTTGGCTCTTGAAATTACTTTCTGTAATGGGTCCAGGCTTTGAAAGTGGAAGCGCACTTTTAATTGACCAATCAAAAGGAAACAAAGCAGCCAATCTTCAGACACAAAGCAGAAAGTCAATCGAATTTGTTTCATTTCCTGCCAGATCCATCGCCGTTTAAGACCGCTATACAGTACTTCAGTGCAGTTGATTATGAATATATCAAATAGCCAGCTGCTTTGAGCTCTTTGACTTAGTTGCATTAATACAATGAAAAGCAATTTATTCTATTTTATAGTATAGTATTATCCCTTTGTTAAGGAACAAAAGTGGGGAACTGGATTATTAAAAACTACTTTAGTGATAGTTGTGGTATTCATTTAGATTTCTTTCTGAAAAGAAATCAGTTTACAGCTTCTGCACAATAAGAGCAAACATTATCATAATACCTACTTTTCACTGACAAAGTTTTGATACATGCCATGTCTTCCAAAGTCACAAAATGTTGACATTTATTAATGCATATGATCATATTGTTGGTAACAAACACTATTAAAGTAGCCACTTAGTAAGGAATATGTCTGAAATGACGAGACTTTTTGTTTTGTTTTGCAAAAAAACCCGGCTCATAGTGTGAGAAAAAGAATCCCTTTTATTCCAAAGTATTCGCTGGTTATCATCACTCATCATGATGCTGTAAAGCTGCTCTCAGTAGGCATGAGTGAGAGTGAGTGGCATCACTGAACATGCTAAGCATAATTTGTCCATAAGGTGGCGTATATCGCTCTCAGTTTAAATTTTTAATTTTCAGCTGTGAAGACACCAGTCAGCCAGCAGCAAATGGCATGTGACTTTCACCATTTGATGGACACAGTAAGCGAAAGGGCCAGTGGTGATAGAAGGGTTTAGATCCTGCTTTACCACATTAAACATGCATTATTTTTTTTTCTTAAGTAAAAGTAAAGGGGACTATCAGGAAAATACACTCAAACATAAAAAGCAGAAAGATTACTTAACATTTAAGCAGAATTTGTATGGTGGTGGCACCTACTTTTAAATAATTATAATACTAATCAGAAAAATGTGAGCAAGTGCAGATGAAATATTGGACATGCAGTTACATATATTTATACTTAAAAGCTGATCACCTGTTTTGTTTCTAAATTCTTAATTTAAAGTATAATAAATTAGTTAATTAATTAATTGAGACAAATGCAGTGATTAAAAAGCTGTAGTGGTAGAAGTATTCAGATCCTTTACTTAAGCAAAAGTAACACTCCATTTCAGGTAAATGTCCTGCATTGAAATTGTCTCTTAAGAGAAAGTACCTAGGTATAATTTGCAAAATGTACTTAAAATATCAAAAGTAAAATCCTAATCATAATGCAAAAAATACCCCTTGAGTGTTATATTATTACTGTAGGCCAATATATTATATTATTGTTACTTATGCATTAAAGTGTAAAATAGCATTTTAGTTTTGTAGTTAGCAAAGTGGAGCTGTTTTGAACAACTTTACATACTGTTGGGTTGTTAAATCTAGTTTTGATCTAGTAAGTTTTGTGTGTAAAATCTTAATCTGTAATGTAACTAGTGACTAAAGCTGTCATCTAATTTTGAGGAGTACAACATGCAATATTTACCTATGAAATGTAGTGGAGTAGAATCATAAATTAGCAGCAAGTACCTCACATGTGTACAGTGCAGTGCTTGAGTAAATGTGTAAAAGTAAAAGTGCATTTTGCCAGAATTTTTTGTTTGAATGCCAGAGAAAACCATGTGAGGATGCCAGTACCTTGATCTACTAGTTCAACACAGAGCCAAAGGAAATGGTGGTATATAAGTAGAAGTTAATTATTATTTGTATTTATATGTATATTTTGTTGTTATGGAATCCAAATTTGATCCCAGTCAAATTACTATTAAAATTTGTTCCACATGGTACTATACACCAATAATTGGTAAACAGCCCGTGAAAAAAGGCATTTAGGAGGCTTTTAAATGCACATTTCCATCGTGAATCAGAGCAACTTTGAAGCTGTGAGTGACTCAATCTGTTGCTTTCACAAGGCCGGGCGCTGCAAGCAGCTTGTATTTGATTTCACAGAGAGGTGGTAAACATGCCGGTCTTTTCCACATCTCTGTTGTTCTGACACGCTCAGCTGAGACAGGGCAGCTCTAAAGTGTCAGCTTGAGGATGTGGGCACTGCAGGTCAGCTTTCACACACACAAACTTACACGTCTCACGTTTCGCCCCTACAATATGGGTGGATGTTACTGCGAGTGTCCCCTTGTTGGCCCAGGATTAAACGCTGATGTACTGTATGAGATGGTTCCCTTAGAAAAGTAATTCTTTTGGGAAAATACAGTATGTGATTTGGCAGTAAACTGAGTTATGTGCCTTTTAAGAGAGAGTATATCCTTAAAAACAAATTATAATTGTATTTTAAAAAGCTGATACTTCATAAAATAAATAACATAACTTTGGGTATCATCTAGCACTGTTTTTATTTTATTTGAGATAATTCATATACTGTGTCTTTAGTTGAATTTTATATCATCTACAAAACAAAATATGACTTTTAACCCCATCTTGAGTCCACTATACATTCCACAAACATCATGTGGTATATGGTGTATATATAAAGAGGAAGTGATAGGACAATAAGTATCCACTCTCTTAGGGCTTATCATTCAAAAAGATGTTTCCTTTGTCTGGTGAAATAATATATGGCTATTAGAACTGATGAATCCCAGGAGCTGGCTTTTATTAACTCCATCTCATGTTGATAGGTGTGATGGCACCAGTGTTTTCAGAGCGGGACACTGCAGCTGCTGAGGCACCAAGGGTTTTCATGTTCCCACACTGGGAGCTAAACTGAGGCCCTAAGGTTCTGAATGAGACCCCACCTCCCCCTACTCTTTCTTCCATATAGCCATGTCGAGCCCGAAGGCCACCCTGTTTTCACAAAGCAAATCAATGTTCCCGCCCTAGTCTGACGTCCCCTCACCGCTTGCCCATCAAGTGATGTTGTCCACACATTGAAATTCCCCCTCCTTGTCCTCTCCCATTCTTTATTATTTTAATTAATCAGGATTGCTGCACCTGTCTGTCAATTCTGCGGGTCGCCATTCCACGCAAAAGGAAAAGTAATTAAAGTGGCTGGCAAGGCATGCTGGGGGTTTGGTTTGGGGCAGAGATGGTGGTGCAACATTGACAAGATGAATCGGATACAGATGCCAGAGCTTTCATTAAATCCACTCCTCCCCTTTCTCTCACTCAACACCTGAAGCCTTCTTTGTCCTCGCTCGACAGTGGCCAGGTAGGGAAAGAGTTAATAAAGTAGTGGCTGTGTTGTTTGTAATTGTGTGGATGAATAAATGATTGCTTGAGGATAGCGTGAATACTCATGTGATGGAGGCCCAGATAATTGTATCCTCAAAAATATCTGTAATCTTCCAGATATCTAATACTTTCCAGAACCATTCAGGCTTCAGGCGCTTCAGAACACTTCAGATCAAGTGTTACTCCTGGCCTCCAAAGAGTTCAATATCATATGTCGATGTTATAACCGCTTTCACTTAACATCATATTACTGACATGTAAAAACCTTGTGGTTTTCAAATTCAGACATTTTCATAGGATTTTCATTGTTGGGAATATGCAAGCTTTCTGGACACTTTAGAGAAACTCAAAAATATCAAGGCTACCCATAAATTTAATTTTTCAGCTCCTGACCAGGTCAATTGCACAACCAGTTGTAAAAGACTACGTCAAGACTAAGACAATTTGATAAAAGGGTTATGTTTGATTCTCAGCGTAAGCACACCTCTAAATTGCTGTCCACATCTTTGATGTTTTCGACAATTCACATATGTTTGGTGTTGGTTAGAAAAACAATCAGAGCTAAATAGCCAGGATTAAGAATAAGGGTTTTCCCATTTTGCAGTCTTTCTTGTGAAATGCCTTCAAATGGACCTCATGAGGTTGTATTTCTGACATGGAAAGTTGAGTAAGGATTATGTCATGAAAAATGATAAAATAATAAAATAATTGAAAACGTAACCTGGGCTAAGACATTTTTAAAAAAAGCCAGCATACCTCACAAGTCATGAACTCAACCAACCACCTGCCACTGCCAAATGTGTGAATACCACATCAGTGGGCTGCTCCAAAGGACTCTTCTTGCAACATAGTTAACCATCAGTACCATAATAACAGCTGGAGTAAAGTGCATTTTGGAAACATTTCAAAAAGGCATGAAAAAGTCAAACAAATCTGAGACAAACTGGGTCCAAGATCGAGAAAAGTGTTTTCAAGGCCAGAGTCAAACCTGAGACTGTGTGCTGCTGCTGGGAGCTCTGACAGTCCAATCATTTCAATATCTGCAGCAGTTGTTGCAGAGCCTCAAAAGGCCTTTGCCTTCCTCCCTGCTTCACAGCCCCTTGTTCTCGTTTTGAAATCATTGTCTATGACTTGATTGCACTCATGCATCGGTCACCTGGTGCAATCACATCTTAAGTCATATCTCTGTTAGCTTTATGGCTCCATGTTTCAATAACCTCCGGCTCCTTCAGGTTGACACAGAGGAAAAGAAACATCTTTGTCGTTCGTATTAACACCGCCTTGTGGGGGCAACTTAGTGTCAATAAACCCTGGTGCTGGCAAGGCGACGGCGGGCAGGAATGGACAATCAGAGCGTCTGCAGGGGATCTGCAGGGATACATAACACGGCGGGGGCTCAGGGAGGCTAGGCAGCTAAGTGGGGACTTGGGGTCTTCCACAGCATTCTGGGTAATGATCTGCATTATGAAACATCAGAGCACTTTACGAGGGTCCCTGGGAGGGTGGTAGTGGTGGTGGTGGCGGTGGGGGCTGTTCACCAGCTCAGTCAAAATGAGTCGTGACGCCACGTAACCTGCAGAACGAGGCCCCAGCTAAAGCTTTCCATTTGGAACCGTTACCCTCCCCTCCCTCCCTCCAAGTCAGTGTCATCTTCACTGAAACAGGAGCAAAGTGCTTTAAAAGAGGAGATGGGAATAGACCAGGGGGAGGGTTCGGGTGAAATGTGATTATCATCAGAAAAATGCAATGAGACCAAGAGTGTTTAATGCACAAATGCACAAAAAGTGATATTTTATTACAGCTTGAAGGCTTTCAAAAATTACTGGAAAAGGCAGGAAAATGTGTCTGAGATGGAGACTCAGAAATGCCTGTTTAACAGGACGTAATCGGTTTAACCCTGATGTGTCCTGTCCTTTTCACGTGAAGATATGTTTCTCTGACCCTTGATTTGATTAAGTAAAACTTCATTTTGGGGGGAAAAACCACTTTGTTGCTATTACTGGTGCATTTTCAAGATGGATAAATGCAAAAAAAAAGTGGGCTGCACAAGACATTTTTTTTTTATGTCGCTCTAAGCTGGTTTACTTGACTGAAGGTCTATATACAGTATGTGTGTGTATGTGTGCATGTGCATGTCTCGTTTTAAACAAGAGTCTCATGTTCTCATAATACATAATGCTGAAATATGAGATAAAAGTGTTTAGGATAACCATGAGTTACACTGACCATAAGTGAGGAACATTTCCTGTTTCATTTGTACTGTTGCAGTTAACAACATCTTTTTTTAAATTAGGGTTAAAAAACACCTCATTCCCTTGTGACCATATGTCATAAGTAACTCAAATATTACTTTTATTGCAATTTGGTATTACAAAATAAAACGCATGTGTTTGTCACGATTAATGGAAATTTTTTACTTCTGCCTTCATGAATTTCCAAATATGTGGCCAATATCCTTGAAATATACTCATGTGGAGCACATATATTGTATTTAAAGTAGGCTAACTTTTTCATGTCAGGGGTTTAACTTTGGTTATAATGTTATGCACTAATATATTAAAATATAATTAAAATAACAATAACGAAAATCCAGTTCAACCGAACTTCACTTCCTGGTCAGCTGTTATATGCCAAACATAACAAAACTATTCCAACTATGAACGTGCCATCATAAAGGGAAAGGCACCTGTTTGTGGTTAATGTTGAATACCAACCATTTTATGAGAAGTCTGAGTGAATATGCAGCACCTTCCCATTCGAGAAGTACAGCAGATCACTCTCTTCTTGTCAGTTGACAAGACATGAGTGGACAAAAATGTAAAAATGTATATATTACAATCATGTGAAAGTTAATTTTCAACACAATAAGCTTGAAGATCACAAAGTTCTTATCATTTTGTGATGTCAAAACAGACAGAAACACAGAGAGATCACACAATTATTTTATGACCACCATAATCTTCTACCCTGTTTTGTTTAAATTATTTTCCTTGTCCAAGGACACAAAGATGGCCCTTTCCTACAATTTGGTACCTAGATAGTTAATATTTAAGCCTGATAAAAAGGTGACACATAGACTATGGTCGTTTTTAATTGATAAACTGAAGAATTCGGTGTTTTGTTCTAAGATTTGTTCTAATTCTTAAGCTGAAAATTGTAAACCAATTTTTATCTTTAAAAAGCATAACAGCAGCAGTTCTTTAGCTCATAAAAAGTTTACTTTTGGAGACAGTGTAGATTTCACAGGACAGCGACAATTTTTCAGATATTATGGTGATCCTTGATCATTTGATGATGATATGATGATATTCCTGTGCATAAAATGGTTGCAAGTCTGATCTATGACCACCCTGAGTAAGAGCAGACAACTGTGAAGGCATTGGGGGAAATAAACAAATAGAGAAGTGTGGCCCAGTTTCTCTTCTAAATATACAAATTTATGTCAACTGAAACAAAAAAAACTTCATGACAGACAAATTGTTATTGTACAATAATTAGCCTCATGTAAATGCCATCAAAAGTCAAAAATAGATTCATCTCAGCAAATGTTTTGGCTTGTCAATAATCAAACCTGGTCTGAATTGAGACATCCACCACTTAAAATCATGATAAACACAGCTTACAACATTAAAGTTAATAGCGTTTGTTCTGAGGACTTTTCTTACAAAACAACCTGTAAGAAGATGTAATCAAAATGTAATTTGAAAAGCTCCGTGAACCACTGTGAACATCACTTCTGCTCCAAAATGGATCCACATTATTTTGCTCTGAAACCCTTCATTCTCAAATCCATCTGACAAATCTCCAGCTCCCCTTTCCCTTTTGTAGCTCTAATAGGTAACATTATCCCATATTAATGGTGCCGGTGGCTATATGGTGCTACTAGCCAAGCAAACGGGTGACTACAGATCAGCGGGGTGAGGCAGGCAGATCATTAACCATAATTACCTCCAGCTAATCCACTTCCAAGCGGTACAAAATAAACAGCCAGGCCCATTAGAGGAGCTGACTGTCAGCCTGCAAGTGGCCTGTAGCTCCTTTGGCAATGATCTGAGCCCACAGGGGGATAAGAGAAGAAGGAGGGGGAGGCTGGGGTCTGCATGACTGATGGTGAGCCCTACTAGTCCTCTTCCACCTGATTGGGGGGGGTTATAATGTTGAAAGCGGGTGTGTTGTGGCGTCGCTGGCTACATGCTGGCAGCACTGGTGCTTTTGTTTTGTTTCACCCCCCGCCTCCCTTTCATGTACCCAGATGGTGTTCATTTTGACCTGCTCTGTGTTTGCCTCCTCCTCCCCATTTCCACGTCCTATTCATTCTCTGCCTGCAGGCGTTTTCCTTCTTTCTTTCTCTTCTCTCTCTCTCTCTCTCTCACACTCACACACACACACACACACACACACACACACACACACACACACACACACACACACACACACACACACACACACACACACACTGTGTTCACCCATATAATTGTGTCATGGCACATGATTAAGCTCACTTTTGTGCGCAGATGATTTATTTGCACTGCCATTATTATCCTGTCTGAATGTCGAAAGTACACTTCATATGTTATTGTGGTGAATATTCAACAGTTGCTCAGGCCTCCTGTGGCCACTCACACAAAGCAAACATTTCATTCAGTTCAAGCTGTCGATGACAGAAACTATCTTACAGAAAATTTAGCATCTTCCTCCAAAAGTGAAATATATGAATTACATAATAAATGCCATCACAGTAATACCATTTGGTACTTACTTGTACTAAAGTGATGACTGGAAACAATTCATTTTATATCAAGTAAATTACATTATTTACTACTAATTGATGCCTAGAGAGAGTTTTCACCAGACATATAAGGCACCAGGGAAGTAAATAATAACACAGATGAAGAAGCAACAAGCTGATAGCTACTACGTGTCACGTAGGCAGGTTATAGGTAACGGAGGGAGAGGAGCAAGCTCATCAGATGTTTCCTAAAAATAAACATTGTTCATGAGCCCCGCACCTCCGAGTCAAGTCTGAAGTCTTTTGAGGATGAGTCTCAAGTCGAGTCTGAAGTCACTGTGTGTGCGACTTAAGCCGGACTCGAGTCCAAGTGCCAAACTCGACTCCCCATCTCTGGTCATTAATTGCATTGCACATTACATAGTTGTGCTCTGTAAGTGAAAAACAAGTTACAGTTACAGAATCCCTTATAGCTATGCAGCCTGGATTGAACGCAGCAGGTGATACAACATTCATTATAACCACAAGAGACTTGAGACTTGACTTGGACTCCAGCTCAAAGACTTTTGAACATCTCTGACATTAACTAAATAAAACTGTAATGTTGCATGATCAACAATAAACCTGTAACTTGTTTTTCACTTACAGAGCAAAACCATGTAGCCTCTACATCTATTCACAGCTTATAAACTACTGTAAGTCAACACATCCCCCAGACTGTCAAACCAATGTAACGTTATAAATAAATAAAACTGTAACGTTGCATGATGAAAATAAACCTGTAACCTGTTTGCAGCCACCGTTTTAATTATTAATGTGATGACAGCCAGCGGGACGTAAATGATTACGTTAATCGACTACCACAAGTTTGGCAAGTAAACAAATACTCATTCATCTTTTCATAACGAACGACAGTCGGAGTAAACCTCCCGAGGGTCGTAGCTAAAGCAAGAAGCAAGCTAACGTTAGATGGCCAATGCTGAGCTAAACATGTTTACTAACTTCAGATTACTAACCTATTTTGCAATTAGCGCTTCTTTGTTTGGGTCTTGTTGTATTAAGTTTTAAAACCAATGTTTATGAATGGCACAGTAGCTGCCGGTGTTTGTTGTCCTCCGTGTCTTAAATTCGAGTCCCCATCTCTCGTAAGGACTGATTAAAATTCGAGCTTTAATGCTGAAAAATAACCCCAAAGATCAAAAAGGTAGCATTCTTCAATTTATTTAATTTGTTCATAAACCTTAAATGACAAACAAAGCTGCATTGTATTTTTTAATGGTTTACTTGACTCCTTATCAGTTGTCTGATGTTGCTGATATGCCAACCTTCTTTTGTCACAAATTCACAGAAACTCTCACTCTGTTCTGTCATCAAGAATTTCATGCATCTTACATTATCTTATCCAAGGACTGAAATAGCAGCAACCTTTTGTGTAAATAAAGGTGCAGTTAGCACGTACCCATTGCTGACTGATATAACACAAGTCACTGAACATATAGTCAAAGTTGTGTCAGGTAGTTCTTTCCTGGGGAAAACCCATACAGGAAATGACACCTTTCATGGTTTTTGCACAGCAGCAAAAACTGCTCAAAAAATCAGTTAGCATGACCAGCATCATACAACTTGTGATTTGGGTGCATTTCTAAATTCATAAATATAAAATGCTGATAACATATTCAACCACATTTATAATTCAGCAACATTTGCAAAAAATCACACATGCCATTCAAAGTTGATATTTTTCTGAACTGGTTTGCAGTTACCATTATAACTGCAGTGAAACTGCAGTTATAATGGTAAGTGTATTTGTCTTCCCTCTTGGCTCTCTTTCAGGTGCTTATTGCAGTTTTCCTTCATGCTCTTGATGTGCGTGTGTCTGATGAAATGGGAGCACTCATCCAAGTAGCTTTCAGGCAGAAAGATGAGGGAAGACTAATCTCAGTGTGTCTTTGATGTGAACTTGCAGCAGCTTTCGTCATTCACCGGCTGACTGGTCAGCAGTTAAAGAATGACACATTAATCTTCAGTTTGATACGAGCTGATTATATTATTCCTGTTGTGGTTTTGGTTAACATGAGATGATTGCCTTTTAAAAGGATACAAAGCGTCAAACTGAAACAAACCTCACCACATCATCAGCGGCAGACGAGTATCTCGTAGAAAGAAAAGGCAATGGAAATTTAATTTCCTCGCAATTAGAACCTCTCCCTCATAATGAAATCTGAAAGGGGATTCTTCGGGCGTTGTTCATTATTTTCTTTGAAATCGCAGGCTTTTGACACAGGAAATTCAATTCATCAGGCGCTGGGTAGACTTCATTTTAAATCAACGGGAAGGGAGAACATCTCTGCCAAAGGCTTTTTAATTCATTGGGAGCTTGTGGCTGACACACTTGGAAAAAACAAAACAAATGGAAAAATTTCTAATGTTACCCAGTTATACAGAGCCAATGGGCTAAACTGAAGTCATGTTGTTCAATGACAGAGAAGCATAGAAGAATATCATAAAACATATTTGCTGGGATTGATGCTAATGTTCTTTGATATCACTGAAAACCACCATGAAGCTACAGAGAAAACCTTGACACCATTTGTCATTTTATGAACTAAATTAATACTAATCTAAAGACTTGTAAGTCAAATAATGCACTGTACATAAGTCTCTGTCAGTGCAGTTTGTTTTACTATCCATATGTTATATAACACAGTTGATTTGACATTTCTCTTCCTGGCACAAACAGGATTTACTTTCTGGTCACGATGGGTGATATTTTCCATAGCCATACAAAAGTTTAATAAATGCGGAGGTTTTTGACTGACTGAAAATTTTTGCACCACCTGAACTTTGTCAAAACAAACACTAAATATTATTTGCGAGGCCCCTTTCACAGTCTGCCAGCACTTTATGTGGCAGCTTAAGAAAAGAGAAGTGAGTCTAGCCAGAGTTAGCAATTAATCCCTGCAAATAAATCAGCTGACCGGAGGAGAGAAGACAGATAAACTTCAAATCAAAGATCAGGTTCACTTGACTTGAAACAAAGAAAACTGTTACTGGGTTTCACCAACAGGTGCATTTGACTCAAATTTCAAAAGCGTTTCCGTTTTATTTTGAACAACACCTGCTCGTACTCTTGCAAACTTTTTTTTTTTTTCCAGATTGAGTGATCCTGTTTCCAGCAGCAACCCAGGGCAACACTAAAAGCCACCCAACCCAAGAACAACCGGGAAACATTAACCGGCCGCTCCGCTACCCACTAATGGATCGGACCCATTTCATCAGCAATCTGACATTTAATGAATATATATTTTATCTTCCCGTGCCAGTTATCGGAATGTCCTCCCCGTTCCGAGAAATGATCGCCCTGGGACTCTTTTGAACGGACCTTTTTTCCTTCGACTGGCACCTGTACGGCAATCACACTCACTGCAACCGGCACCACAATCCTCCCTTGTTTTTTCCTCTTCCCTCTCTGTCTTCAATATGGTACGTGGATTAATAATTCATGGCCAGTTATTAGGGCCAGTTCAATAGGAGATCTGCTGATGGAGGGTCGGTGCTCGGCGAGCGTGCCCGGAGGGATGCTGCGTGTTGTTGTGTCAGCCCCCATCTGCCAGAATGCAATAAGGCAAACAATGGAGGCCTTGATTTCCACCAGCAGGCCCATAATCTTTAAATGGCTATTAGCTGAAGAGTGCAACCAGTCAATAACCGACAAAATCCTTTTAAAAGCTTCTCTCTCTCTCTCTTTCCTTCTCTTTCTCCATTCCTTTTAATCTCTTTCTTTCTATCTGCCTCTCAGTCTCTTTCTTCTCTCTTGTTTCTGGTCAAATTGGGACACAGTTGCACGAGAGTTGCTCTCTTATCATGAGAGTTTTTAATGCCACTGGTGGAAGGACTTGCCATGATCAATAACACTGGCCAAAATGGGGACAACTGAGGTCAACATCCATTTTCTAATAATCCTCTCAGGAAACATTACAGATCATCATCATGTTGAGGGTGTGTGTGACCTCACATGGGTTGCATTTATTGCTTTAAGGTGGTATCATTGACCTCTAGGTGCTCTTAGAAAATATGGATCCTAATATTTCTTATTAATAATTTTACCTTGCCGTTATTTTCCCATATTCTTCCACAATGCAAGGACAGAAATGAAGAGGGAAAGAGGGAATGGTCTCCGTTCTAACACTGTTTCACTTGTCAAAAGGCAAGTTCCTCTTGAACCAAGTGACAGTGTCTTGAAATAAGGCAGTTGTCTCCCAGTGACCTTGTATGGATGATATACTTATGCCTTTGCCATCAATCACATGAGATGCAGCTTGAAAGAGATTGAATTACTGTTTACAAGGATGAGATTAAATTGTTTTTAATATACAATGTTATGAAAGCAATAACCTTTTTGATAGGCGCAATCATATCCTAATAAAACTGATATTCATTAGTGTCAGGGAATATTCCCTGCTTCTCCTCGAACTAATACGCTACCTGAAACACAGCGGCTGATACAAAAACAAATCCTGTTGTCCTTCATGGCTGACAACGTAACACATGCTCTGGTTGGTCATTTACTGTGCATTCTTCAACAGAGGGAGGAACTTTATGTATTTGTATTTGGAACAACAGGCAGGTAAAGAGTCTGATTTCTACTGCTTCATATCAAAAATGATCACACTACATATACAAGGCATTAATAGGGTTGTTGACCAAATACTTAATGAACACTGGGTGAGTGCTGGGATTTCCTGTCTATTCACCCCCTGTGACTCTCACTCTCTAATAGAGCAAAAGCTCCACATCCACAGTGCTTCATGAAACCACCGGCACCCTTTTCTCTCTTACATATTCAGTTGCTCATAGCTGGAGGATAGTGCCTACAAAAGGTTTTAAAGCATTGTTCTCAAGCCAAAAACAACATTTCCATTGAATATTACAAAATGTTTTCCAGTATGATATATCACCATCCCTGGTTTCATAAACCTGTTTACTCACAAGCATTATGAAATTTCATTGTGTGACTTCTAGACTTCTAGGTGGGTGGGCAGTGGCAGAGTTTGTATAGGAGGGAAAGCGTTCCATGTTGGTGCAATTCCTACTGGTCTCCAATAGGAGTCGATAAAGGTCACACTGCAGGTTAATTCTAAAGTGACGCCCAAAATCTTAAATATGAAGCACCAACTTCTTGTAGACTTGATAGGTGGTTGTGAGGGTTAGGGTTAGTTTGTAGTCAGCTGCTTTGCAGATTACATTCATGTCAGTGTCATTCATGTCAAACTTATTCAATCACTCCTGCAGCAAAATCCACCTCTTCACTTTCTCCCTACTTTATATGTTCTGAATACTGATAGTTTTTACTAAAATATATCTAAATATACTACTTTCTACTACGTTTAAAATTGTCAGTATGTTCCTCCCACTCATACTTTAAATAAAAGTATTGCTAAATAAACAGCGTGAATGATCATTCTTACAGAAAGCATTTATCAGTAGTATGTTGTCCAAAACTGTCCAATGCTGCAAGAAAAATGAACTGTGTCAGAAAACAATAAACACACAAAATGCTAACTGACAGTCTCACAAATCACATGACAGCATTATGCATCATAAATGCTTCAGAACCTTTCAAAATGTTTAATAGTTGCAAACGTTCTCTGCGATGTTCCAATACTACCCTAGCACTTCTCAGTATGCCAGAAAAGAGCCACAGAAGGAGTGATTGAGTCAGTGAGTCAAAAACATCACCTCAAACAGATTGGCACGTAGGTTACCACATTGTCACACATCAGCATTGGTGTTTTGACAAGCCAGCGTGACCTCTGTGTTGCACAATCACATGATCGCAACTGGTCAGGTCAAAGGTGAACGCTAATGGATGGTGTAGCAAGGGAAGCAGCTTTAAGTCAGGGTGAGAGTGTCTGTATATATGTGTGTGATTGTGCTGCGGTTTTAAGGCCATACTCTCATAAAGACTGTGGGAGTTTCCTGTTATGTGGCAGTTATTTTGATATGCAGCATCATTTAAGAAATTAAATACTTTTAAAAGTGATGTGTAATGTGAAAGCAGTTTGATATGACTTTTAGAATCCTAACTCAGGTACGTAAAATAATGGACTACATCTGTTTAGAGCCTGTGACATTTTTGACATGTTTCAGTATTTGATGTTTCCATTTTACTACAGAAACAAATTCCATAATGGCTTTCCTACACAGGAATAAACATTAAAATAAGAAAAATATGAATATGAAAGTTTTTGTGTTCTTCAGTACTTTTGTATTCTGCCCTTAACTATATTTTAGTAACATTTTTTACAGTTTGGGAATTACATGTGAAATATATTATTTCATGTGATCTACATGTGAATTTTGTCACACATGATAAATTCAGATGTGCTTTTTTTCTGCAAACTTTGATATCACTGAAATAAATGCAAAATTGATACATTATCTTTAAAGGGAAGAAAACTGCTGACACTTGATTTATTTTGGTGCCCTGTGTATAGGGAGACTACCAAAATAAAAGTTCCCATTCTTTATTTTTGGTCCAAGGCCAGCGCGCCCACACAGGAAACACAAAATAGTGAAGGCTCGGTCTACATAGGAAACGCCTCAATATGTGCCCCAACCTCCTCAATCTTTTTATCTCGTTCATGTGTCTCCCTAACTTGTTCTCTCGCTCTCTCCTCCCCTCTCGCATTAGTCTTTCTTTTCTCTCCCGCTTTCTCCTTCTCATCCTCCGTTTGGTCTCTGTCTCTCTTTTTTGAATTCTCCCTCCATCCCCCCCGCCTCCCCCTCCTCTGCATCCCTCAGTATCCACCCGACAGGGAGTCATTCATCTTCATTGGGGAGACACATGTGCTGTTTTGACAGTAAGGGCTCTGACGGAGTGAGAGGAAGGAAAGCAGCAACCCCATGACAGCAAAGACACATTATCGGTGGGAAAACACATCCGACCATCAATTACTGAAGCCCATCCAACTCCACCAACACTTTGGGTATTAGCTGTTGTCATTGCCGTCTGGCTCAAAGATCCGGCAATACTGGAAGGGTGTTAAATCGATCTACTGAGTTAATTCTCTATTAGTCAACACTGTGGGTTTGATATGATTTGATATGAAAAATGGTTTGTAATTTTCAATTTTCAGGTTGTGGCTTCTTAGCTGCTCCCAAGACTTTGGTGCTGCCCAAAAATTGTATTTGCAATTCAATGGTTTTTTTTTTGATGAATACTCTCTCCTCCACTCCTTCCACTGAAGCTATTGTTGCTAATGCTAACTACCCTATTTTCCGTCTGATTATTCCAAATAATCTGATGTTTCCTATCTGAATTTTTTTAACAACAAAAGAAAGCATAGAGTTTGAATCACTGTTGTTTTATGTCAGTCAACAGTTGAGATGAAAATCATCATTTATCCATTTGAAAATGTGAATTATCACTTCATTCATCATGTTAATGTTTTTTTTTTTTTTTTACAAATGACAGTTTGATTGATAAGAGAAAATCAATCTGACGTGGGAGACATCAGCAATGTAACCGATGTGGAGCTGGATTCATTTGTAATTGCTGTCAGAGGTGATCTTAGTCAGTGTCCTGCCATTTGGAACGGTATTACTTTGACCTGAAGATGACAGTTCAATTAAATGCAGTGTCTTCAGGCTGAGAAGATGTGACAGGAACGTCCATGACAGTTACCATGAGGGCATTAATGACATTGCTGCCAGTCAAACTGTCACTAGTCTCTCCACTGTTGCTTTTTGTTGTCATGCAATTAAGTAAAAAAACAATTTTCTGAGGAAGATACAATAAATCATAACACCTAAAGTCACTGTTTTGTTACAGGAAACAAAGAAACTAGCCTATAGTTACAGTTTAAAATTAGACAGTAATGCATTTTCTACTGTTTTTGCTCTGTCACATTGCATTTGAAATAAAAAAAGAATATGGGAGCTGACCTTCATGATTTAAGGGCTTATACAAATGGATTTGCAAGTTTGAGCGAATTTAAAACAAATTCTCTGTATTTTACTCCACCGCTCAATATTTTGCAATCCTTGCTGCTGTATTTTAGAAATATACCTTCATTTTGCTATTGTTCCAAGCATCCATTGGTTTCCATTCATTCTCTTTGGTATGAAAATCTTTAAAGAGACTATTGAAGCTTGTTTGGCTTGTGTAATCAATCACAGTGAGCATCAAGTCAGTCTCAATTTCTTGTCAAAGTTATATTATCAGTATGATGTAATGCAGTGCAGATGTTTCAAATCAAATCATTCTGCTCTTAAACTGCATTACCACACAATCATAATGCAACATTGACAAGATTAATGCAAACTTGATGTTCACTATGATTGATTCTACAACTCAAGCAAGTTTGAAAAGTCAACTGATATATTTTTGATATACTGTATGTAGAGAAATGAATGGAAGCCAATAGCTACTTGAAAACTATAGGAAAGATGCAAAACTGAAAAACAGTATAGCGTGGATTATAATGGAAAGCCTGCATTGCTCACAAACACATTGTTAATGGTGTCTGATGGTGTTCTCATGCTGTGTAAGAATAATGTCTTTTAAGTAATCCCATTTTCTTGTTCTTTATATGCATTTTGATTTGTGCAAGAAACCTTGATGTGAGTTGAAAATGCCAGAAGTAAAAATAAAAAGTTAAAATACAGAAATATTTTCAACATGCAGAGGTAGAATAAATTAATTCTTTGCATTCATTATCGCAACATCCTATGGTTGAGCCAAGACAGGGATAAAAACGACAAAGTGTGAATGTGGATCTGAAGAGTGAGATTAATTTAATAAAACATCTTAGGTGGGAAGCAGTAATGAAATGCCACAATGTATCAGAGCTACTGGTACTCCATTAACAAGTGGGAAGGAGGTGAAGTATCATCTGTAGGAATGTTCCAGTTTTATTATTATTTCAATATTATGCAAAGATATAAAGCCTGCAATGAAAAACAAATGATGATCGAAAATAAAAAATAAATATACAATGGTAATCCCTTAAATGAAGAAAGTTAGGTCCTTGGTTGACAAAATATTAACAACACATTGACATATAAAGTGATGGACTTGAGTGAGGAATTAGAAATTAAAGCTCTACAACCTCTAGATCACCTGGATGCCTCTTCACTCGTCATTTTCGCTGGTTATCAGGTTGTAAATGCTGATGCTGATGTGTTCTGATAATGAATCTACTTGGTCTTCATCTTCATGGAGCCTCACATCATCACTACATGTTTCACAAAATGCTTTCTTGCCATCTTAACATCATGTGGATCACAGTAATAAGTCTTTGATTTACTACTAAAATTATCCTCTGTGATTTTATTTGTGCCTAATGTTTTTTAAGTTGTCACATAAATCAAGTCGAATCAGGAGGAGGAAGAGCTGATTCTCTCCTTCCTCCCCCGTGCATTAGCTCATCCTACTCTCGCAGACTCTCCCTGCCCCAGCGCTCACTTCCCGTCTGTAGGCGCTCATACCGGGGCGACGCTCGCTCAGTGCTTCCTCTTGACGACTCTCTGAGGTACATTTGATGTCAGCGTGAACAGCTTGTTTTCCTTTTCTACCTCTGATTCCCTCTCTTGCTCCCTGTCCCACTTCTTATTTCTTCTTTAGTCTGAAATGCTGTCGCATTATTGGACACAGGTTTGAGAGACTGTGGTACCAGATTGATGGCCGCTGGGGAGCATGTCCGTGACATACAGGCCTGAGAAGAAGCATAGAAAGAGCTTCTCTCTGCCCCCATCCATCATCCATGAGTCCTAATCACCCAGTGATGGAGAATATACAGGATGGAAGAGGAGAGAGTTCTGGATGACAGACGTGTGTGCATTGCACAACAAAAGCAATTCCGTTGTCTACTGTGAGGCACTTTCTTTTCAAGCCTTATTTAAACAGGGGAGGTTTGTGGAGCAAAGATGATGTTTCTCTGCCTCATGGTTCATGCAGTTAAGTCCTCATCTCACAGGACTAATATCATCTCAAGATGCAAAGTGATTTGAAGTAACTGCAGAGATCATGTGTGTTTTTCTCTTGTCTGTCTTCAGGTAGTCACTTCTGTTCAAAGAAAAATTGCTGCACAATCAGCCCCAAAAAAGGATGTGATGTCATGTTCCAATGTTTCAGTTTACAGGGCAAAGTTAAACCTGACCTTCGCCTCTGCCTGAGCTGGACAGGAGATAGCACCAAAACAGGAGACACATCCTTGTTCTTGTCCATCAAACATGCTTCCATTGAGTAAATGGAAGACAGGAGTGAATAAGTGCAGGACGGAAGCAGCAGCATAATGGAGTTATGATGGGCCCCGGTGCAAATATTTTCCTTGGGCCCCAACAAACCATTCTTTGACAGCGGCTGCCTGAACTCCAAATTAATCAAAGTTACGGCCACAGAATTTTAAACCTGCTTACATTGACACATTTAAACACAGACAGGCACTATGACGATAAGCATAGAACTGTAGCTATCAAGATAAGAAGAGCAACTCATGAGGTTACAGGTATGATCACACAATCGCAAATAAGTTTATTCATCATTTAGCCTATCAACACAGCAGCAAAGCGGCCAGGGATGTAACACAGATAGGTCACAGTGCGCATTTTCCAACATCGCAACTTCCATTCCTGTTCCTACTCTCAACAGAAAGAAACCTGTAACTCACCCATCAGAAGTTCACTCTACCATCCGTTTCCTAACAAAGTCAAACCGTTGCAAGAAAGATGAGGTGAGGATATCCTTGCACATTATCGTTATGAGCCTATGCACAGCTAGCTTAGCCCTGGTGAACCTGCATGCAGCACTCTGTCCACCCTCAAAAATCCAAACTAAACTCTGGCAATTCCCAGATGTAGGACTACTGGTGGCTAATTAAACTGCTAAGACGGTAGAAGAGATCTTGGGAGATCCTAGATGGTGTATTTCTACTCCCACTATTCCTACTATTTGGCACCAAACCTACACATCTCAGACCACTGAACACACAAATGAACATTGATATTAACCCTCCTACTCATTGATAAGTAACCAAACAAGCATTGAAGCATCAATTAGTAATTTAGTTGTAATTCAAGCAGTCTGTTATTTTTTCAAACAAGCTGCATAATTCATTGTAGTTACAATTCTAATAAAATACTGATCACAGTGTTTCTGCTTTAAAAGTAACTGTGCAAGAATGTGGCAATGTGGAAAGTTTACTTTCAAATGTTTATTGCCATCTGTTCAAGATGAATGAAGTAAGGTCTGGTAAGCCAGGATCTAAGACACCCTTCACAGTATTTAAACATGCAAACTTAGCACATATACTTGTGCCAATTACTTCAATGTGAATGTGCCTAAAAGTTTAATAAAACACACAGGTTGGGGCAGACCAGAAATCGTTTATTATATATTACAGATACATTCGTTAAAGGGATTATATGTAGTTTTCAGTGGCCACTAGTGTGGTTTTTAGATTGAAGCCCTGGTGTGCTCGAATTCATGAGCTAGTAAAATCTGACACAGAGGGGGCGCCTACACTCAACATGCTGGAAACTCGTGGAAAAACCCACTGCAACATTACAGTAATATATTTTTTGCTGGTTTCCATGCTGGTTGCATAATAAAGTTACACTGACAAGATTTAACCAACATGATACATTGACATTAGCTCGCCTGCCGCTTCTCCTGGATTTTGCAGGCCTAACCCTAACCCTGCATATTTAAACTTATCTTGTTTCTTTCAGCGCTTGCAATTGACTGGGATGGGTTTGTATCACACGTCTGCAGCGTCTTGTTAACAAGGAAGTGAGTTTGGTGACGTATGACAACATTTTGCAGGAAACAGTGATGATAGGTGAAATTCATTAAAGAAACACATAATGCCCCTTTAAATATAAGAAATACATACTATTGGTACATTTTACTTCGTAAAAAACAAACAAATGTGCTGTAACGCTCTTCTCTATTCTTTATGCTGTAATTTATTGAAATGACACATATCCCCCAGATAACACCGAGGTGTCCAAATATTTACAGACTGTAAAGTGTTACCCACTTTATCATCACACAGTATGTCAGTCATGTGTTAACCAGGCTCACCAGGACTATCTTCTTGTAGTTGAAATTATTTTGATCTCATAAGTTGTCCTCCGATTGTGTGAAATTGTCAGACACAAAGCTCTGATAATCGCACCTAGAGGTTACAATAGAAATGACTGAGCGAGTCATTGGAATGATGTCAGTAATTGATTGGTACTAGATTCACCATCGCAAAACACTGAGAATCAACTGAGCTTTTGTGAGCCACTCAGCACATTATCAATGTCAAAATAACCATTGAACATGTCTGGGAAGACAGTTTCCAAAGAGAGAATAGAGAAATACATGTTCCACACAAAAGAGTGAGGTTTAATTGCTTCTTCAAATTTCAATAACGGGTTTTAATTTCATAAAAGCAATTATGTTGTCAAAGCTGGTGTCACATTTTTCAAGTATTGGATTTGCAATGAGGATGAAAGACAGTAGACACACACACACACACACACACACACACTTCAGAACAGAAGAATGCCTTATCAGCAATTAGGCGACAGAAACCTTTTCCTGCAGAACATCAATCAAATCCAAGTCTCTTCCCACGTCTCACCTTTATTTTGTTATTTGTCACCAAAATGATTAATAGTTACTTACTGTATTATTGCACGACATGCTGCTGCAGCTCCTGCAATTACACAATACTTAGCTTCTCAACTGTCAGCAATTCATGCAGGGAAGAGGATACTGCAGGTTCACATGGCAGAGGAGCAGAAGCAGAGGTTAATAGACTCGCAGAGAGGATGTGTCACTTTCAACACATCTGTTTTTATGACTGAGTGTCCATTTGAGCTACTTTGCCTTGCAGCGTAGAGTCATTAACCACAAATATTACACCAAAATACTAAATGCACACCCATATAAATGCAGATTACTGGCAGTGATACATGACATATTATGAGAGCAAAGTATAATTGTTATTGATGAATTTTCTCAAAACAAATGTCAGCTGTCAGAGGAAAAATGGCAAACCCTTTGGAACATTTATCAAAACGACTGACAGGCTTTTTAAATATTTAAATATACTGACTACAGTTGCAGATTTATGATATGCAATCTATTGACCTACTGATATTTTAATTTAATTTGAAGCTATATGGATTTCAGCTTTATACAAATTGAAACACAAGTACAAAAATTTGAAGTTGCCTCTATGAACAAATACAGCCTTGGAGCAGAGTAGGAGTGCTGCAATGTGAATAAGGTAAAAAAAAACAACACATGACCTCATTGAGTCCAGCCATTATCATTGAAGTAATGCATAAGCTATTATTCCAGGTAGGACTGAGCCTCGTTTGTCAATGTCAGATGAAAGGTTTTGCAAGACAAAGACCCATTAAGAGCTCACACTAAGTGTTTCTTCTTTCGGAATATTATATGATAGCCATTTGTTTTCACTGTCTCATGTAGTAAAGATATGATTGACTCTCATCTCAGGAGGCAAAAGGTTTATTTCCGAAGGCTGGCCTGATCTGCCATCATCAGTTGTTAATGTAATAACCCATGTAGGCATGCAAATCTCTTCATCAATACCCCAATCACACAATATATTGGTATTATTAAAAGGGCTTTCATCCTGCTAAAGTACACATTCACTTTCTACACCAAAGGTTCCGATTAGTATTGTAACATAACTGTCCACAAAACATTTTTAGATCTTTTGGGGTAAATTACAAAAAGCATTCCTTTACATTTAAGCAGTAATATATTTAAACTAATTTAAAATCTCAAAAGAATGAATAGTTTTAGGATTATTTGAAATCCCATCAAATAAGCCACTTTCAGAGGAAATCCTCTTTATAAATGTAATTAGGTGCATTGTCACATCCTCCATATGTGATTTATTTACCTAAAGTATTTTGTTTTACATACTCTATTTATCAAATTAGCGTTTGATTGGAGGGTTTAAAGTTATAATCCTTAAAACTCTTTCTTTCTGCGACATACATGGTTACTGGTGGCAAGTGTGATTTAATACTACAGCAAACACTTCATGAGCAGTTAGTTTGTCAGAAATACAACAGAGGAACCGTTGCTGCATGTGTTTACAGTAGAAACGACCTTATGTTATTTTAACAAAGAAGTTGAATAATTGTTGTTTACCATCATGCTATTGGCCACTTGTATATTTTTTCATGCCACAAACTATGCACAAAACAACAGGACCCCATAAAAACTCTTGCAGAAGAGTTGGACATGTGTAGACGTTCCCTGCAGTTCTTCATATAACAGCTCACTATGGCTGCACTGTCTGGCTTATCTGAACTGATCCGCTGTCAAAAAATATTTAAAATAATCAACAAATTTTTGATGTATGACAAATACATTGCGTTACCTGTCACAGCGTCACAACAAAAGTCACCCCCTGTTTCACTGGATTGTTTTAAATATGAAGCAGCAGCAGTAGGAAATGTTTGCCTTGTATTAGCAGCAAATTAATACAGCCCTGATACAACTGTAGGCAAGTGAACAGTAAACGTACCAGTGAGATGTAAGTACAGTACAAACAGTAACACTGGATTACTTGCATGCAACTGTGAATCACTTGTGTAAAGACAGGCAATTTGAATCATGCGCTGGAATGATAGAGGTAATCAGAGAGTGTCAAAAAATGTAATGCTTGTTGCTGAAGAAATGCATAGTATGAAGTAAAATGAAGAAATACTATCAAAAACAGGATTTCATTTTATGAAAATCTTAAGGAATATAACTTCAAATTATGCAACACCTAAATGTGACATGTACAGTAAAATAATCTACTTTCAAATGACTAACATACTTTGCAGTAGTGTATAAATTACTCTATAAGTGAAATGGCAGGATGTGTGGGTTTACCGATCTGTATGTTTGATCTAGTCTAAGATAGATTGCTCCTGTCATTCTTTGTCTCTGTAATAACTTGTGTTTATTTTTACGCCTGTCAGTAGTCCTTCAGCAGAGGCAAAAAATAAGAACAATTTGAACCAACAGAGTAGAACATGTCCTACCTGAGAAAACACATTGCAATTCATTTAAAAGGCTCACATATTTGTATTGGCCTCCAAGACTGAAAGAGAACAACATGGAAATCCCCTCCTTAAAATTTCATGTTCCTCCTTTCCGCCCTCTCTGCTGGCGTCGCCCATTAAAGAGCTCATGCTGTTCACTTTATCATTCTTATGACCCCCATCTTAGGCATTGGTACTGAGGCTCTCCTCCCCCTCTGTCTCTAATTCATCATCCTTTATAGAGACTAATAGGCTAGAGGTGACACCAGGGAGAGCCGACGATGACTCCTGGCTGCTCAGATCCACTCAGAGTGAAGGGTTTTCATTTGCCTCCAAGACACGGTGGTATTCATTTGTTACAATGGCACCCAATTTTCTCCTGGCTTAGAGCACAAAACTCTGTGAATCTTTACGAGACCTCTTAAATGGAGATATACAGCCCAAGTTTAGGAGTGCTGTATAATGCTGTTTCCCTCCTGGTCATCTCTTACTCTGATATTATTTTTTGATATTAAGTGCCATGTATTTTATTTTGTACCTGTAGGATGGAGTGGGATATGTGCAAAGATGAATTTAAAACATACCTTAAGCTGTAAGAGGCACACTGGCTTTGAGGCAGTTTCTCTGATTGGTAAAATGAGGAGAGTGCACACCAGCTAATAGACAATATTGGTCAGTTCTTTAACACCTTAAATGACCTAAGTGTATGTTCAGTAGTAAAGCGGAAGGTAGCATGAAGTTCTAAAGGTGTCTTCATTGTAAACATGAAATTTGAATTTGTTTAAGGCAGATCCTGCTGCTCCCTCCGCTTCACATGAATGCACTCACACATGAGGAAGAGTTCCTGGTAAGGTTTGAGATCAGTTAGGTCACACTGGGACAGTCCACACACACACATGATCGATTGCCATGTTAACAGCTACAGCTTATGTGTACAGTCAGTAGCCCACATGGGCTGTTTGAACAAACATGGACTACAAAAACACTCCAGCTGTCATATTTATGCAAATAATGATGAGGCGACTGGGTGCTTTGCATTCAATCTTAAACTTTATACCAGGAAAAAGGAAGCTAAAAATGAGCACCAGTTTTCTGCAGAAGTAAACAATTCATATTTACTGAGGTGACACCTCAAGCTAAAGGTCAGTAGTAGTGGTTTGAAGTAGAAACCATGACAGACATCATGTACACTCGTAAATTATGCAAGTCAGAGTAGGCCTGTACGCCTGTACTCATTGAAAGTGTGCTCAGTAAAGTGAGCTTGAACACTTGGGAGGAAAACTAACGTAAAACAATCTTAAAAAAAAAAATTCTCAAAACACTATTAATCTACTGCTACTATTTACCACTTACAACACTGTTGTTGTTTATTTTTTATGTATTTTGTTTAATTTTTTGTGGCAGTGAATGAAGCTGCAATTTTAAGAAGGCTTAGCATGTTACTTTGTACATGTTGAGCCAAAGATTGTGTTGTTGAACTGATCTGCAGCTTGTATCAGTTCATTTATAAATATTTAGGGTCAACTTTGGTTGAATTCAGCAACTGTAACAACAATATGTTTTGAATTTTCTATCAGTCTGATTTGAGCCTCTGACTCTGTGGCAACGGCGGCTGAGGCTCATGGGTATTGTAGTAGAGCAGTCCGCCAGGCCAAAGTGAAGGCTAAAACATGATTTATTAGAAACAAAGTTGAAATAATTGAAACTCTGAAAGTCCAAGCATAAACCTAAATGATTGTGACATCATCCGGGAGACTTCTGTGTTTCTATGTTGAGCAAAATGGTTGATGATTTTGTTGAAATAAATATTGAAATGGGAATACGAAATGAAAAAAACTTTTGGCCCCTCCCACTTTTTGTTACATACCAAATTTGTCATTCATGTTCTGCAGTTGTATTCAAATGCAACTGTAATAGCGATGCAGCTGGACGGGGACTGAGTTGGATTCTTCTGTGCACACGATGTGGGGGTTCACTGAAACAGCTAAAAGGAAAAAGCATATTATTATTAAAATTCTTAGAATTTCATAGGGCTGTCTAAGGATTTACATAGTCGAATCACAATCGTCGAGTCCTGCCTATAGTCAACTGATAGTCGAATCATGTGTTTTGTGCGCGGCGATTACGAGCATGCTAACACATGGTGGCTCCGCTTTAATCTTGAGAAGCTGCAGAGCTTACACTGTAAGAAGACCTTTTTCTCTCTCTCTCTCTCACCTGTCATTCACCGGTCAACTGCATGTACGTTGCGGTTCCTCGCGGGTCTATTTCAAGTAGCCGGCTATTTAAAAACAATATAATATTCTTTGTTTGGTTCTTCGCTGCGAAGCTTCGACTGTGAGATCGACAGTCGAATCAGGCTCTGCCCTTCGAAACATCAAATCTTCTATTACTATTGGGGCTCTATTGGGGGTCAGCCCTAGAATTTCGTTCATCATCTCTTGAGTTGTAGAGGAGACAAAATAGTGCAGGCTACTTAACATAACAAAACAAAAAAGGCATATGGAGTATTGTATTTCCAAAAGTGTTGTTTGATCCACAGGTAGACTATTAGCTGGATGAGCTGAGTTATGGACCTCATCATCTAAATAAATGAGAAATTATTAGGTGAATTAACAAGGCAATGATAACATCATTTAGCCATCCCAATTTTAGACAACGTGGGAAGAAGATGCTAAATTACTTCACTCAGAAACCACTTCTCAGTTAATAGTATTTCCAATAAAGGGTAATAAGGTTTGATTAACCAGGACGTGCTTCCTTTGGGGAGAAAAATATTAGGTTGAGAAATGTGTTTATTTTGAAACTGAATAAAGCAGGATATTTATCTAAGCTCGAAAGCCTGAGAAAAAAATAACCAGCTACCATTTCCCCCCACATGAATACTGAGTCACTGCTTATAAATACAAGCATTAATACAGTGAAAATATCTACCCACTGAACTGTAACTTTATGCTTTTAAAATGCCAGCCATTTATAAATGTGCCATAAGGCAGAAATAAAAATAACCTCTGCAACTGAATCTACCATGTTTCAAATGATCTTGTACATTCACATGCAGTCTTTGGAGCCTGGCATTACAGTGTTGACTGCTGCATGCACGTCTCTTGTGTACGTCACGTCTGCTTTCCATAAAGTTAACGTCTGTAATTATACTTCTGAACATGTTTTTATATTTGTTTAATGACAACTTTCTTTACAACAGTTTGCCAGATTGTCATCTTGACAATTTGTGACACAATGTGACTTAAGATTTAAAAAATGCAAAACTTTCTGCTCAGGAACTGAGTGCTACAATAAAGAAAGACTGATAATCCAACAATCCTTGAAACTGCTGCTGCTTGTTTTATCACTCCCACTCCTATTTATTTGATTTATTTATATGATATCTGTTAATGGGAACTGGTTAAGGTTAGGAAAATACTGTGGTAATGGCAAATAGAGGTATGGTCATGCAAATAAAACATACATTTAATGTTAAGATTGTGGTTAAAAAAATCGATCCATAATTGTTGGTATGTAGAAGGACACAACTTCCGGACATCTGCACAAAGATCAGATACACCAACATCTCAACCTCCACAGCTCTAAATAAAAGGCCCACCACTCCCTGCATTAACAGTGAAGGTTGGCATTAGACAGAAATTGTGTGCTTTAGAATCATCCATTATAAATGGAAACCCTTGGATACTGGACTGAACTGTGAAGTAGCCAGCTGCAAAATCACATCTGCCATTAATTGAACATTTTTATATAATGCATTACTTGTTAAGAGTAGGTTATGATGCAGGTTGTAACAAATATCTTCTACTTGCGCCCTTTTTCACTGCAGGTCTGTCTCAGTGTATGTGAAATCTCAGAGCTCACACAGACCGAGTCAGTAAGTCAGACATGAAAACATGTAGACAAACTGTGGCCCCTGTGAAAGGGGTCAGATCTCAAATCTCATGCAGATGATCTCTAAGCAAAACTTTCCATCTGCTCTGCCATGCTGCCCTGCTGTCCCAAGAGAGTGCTTAAACAGACTGTCCAGAAATTAGGAGTGCAACCAGAACTCTCTTGATTGAAAGGAAGAAAGTTGTCTCATTGTTGGAAAGCAGTTTCTCAACGGATATCATGATACGAATGTCATGATGAATAAACACAGACTTTCTGCATAACTGAACATGCATTTTTTTTTACTACATCACCAATCAACCAGGTGTTCACTTAAATCAGAAATAACTGCAGCACTATCTGACTAACTCAAAGATTCTACCTTTTATTCAACTAACATTATCATTGGCCCTTCAAATACACCTTGAAACACATATGTTTATAACTGCAGACTCTACAATGAGTCAGTCAGTGTTGCTACGGTATTTATCACATGTGGTGCGTGAGATGTGATACAGATGATAGCTACTGGATTTTACCACTTTATAGTTTATCTGGAGAAAAAACAGCCCACTATGCTAAGAATTACATCCATATCAGATAATTCCACACTTCCTGATTTATGTCCAGAGTCACCATTCAGTGCTAGAATGTTTGCCTTTTCATTAGTCATTATTTTGGTATTTCCCTAGCTGTAACCAACTGTTGACAAACCTCAGCCAGTTAATTTACCTGAACCTTGATGTTTCCCAAAAAAGAATGGGAAGGCTGCACGCTCAAAACTCAGATGCAATCATTTATTTCAACTGGGGAACAACATTTTAAATTGCTTTCTTCTTTCCCTAACTTTAATCAATCTGCACAGGTATTGAATAAATCAAGAATTTTTTACGTTGATATTAGAAGTAAAAAAAAAAACTGTCCTTGAATGTAATTTCAGGTTTTGCAATATTGACTCTCTTGTCTAGCAGTAAGATTGAGAACAAATAAGTCTGCTTGGCTAACACAGGGTGTAAAGTAAAGTCCTGCCTTTAAACCTTACTAGAGCAAATGTTTGTATTGTCAACAAATAAAAGTAAAAGTACCCATGGTGTAGTAAATGTTCCCTGTAAGTGCTTTACTATTATGATGTTTATGGATTAATAAGATATTGATGATATATCCCATCCCAATGGGAAATAGCAGTGTCATAGTTTGCATCAGTTTACGTAACTAAAATAAACATACAATTACAGTTACGAAACACACACAAAACACACATGTTTTTTGTACCAGTCATTGCTGCAAAGTTGAAGGAGCCTCTGACTTTGTTTTCTGACCATTCGTTCGTGCAGAGGATGTGAGGATTAATATTCCTGCTACAGTATGTTGCATTTTACAACTGTGGATATGTAGGGTGGTGCTAATTTTAACTACTTTATATACTGTCCGGGTGTTTAATTTGCAGCAATGCATCATCTTCTATAAGATTATCATGTGTCAGTAGCATCGCTGTCCTGTGAGAACCAAGTATCTCAAAAGAAGTTAACTATTCATGAACTCAGAACAACAGCCGTTTCCAGCTGATCTAAGGTCAGTTTTCATAGTTTATTTAGATGAAGAAGTAATATAATTTTCTCAACCCTTAAAGGAACACTCCCCCCTTCTTTTTATCAGAAAAAAATAAATTCAAAATGAGAAGTACAGTTTTCACTGGACAGGAAAGGTACGAAAAATTTCAATTTAAAAAGTACCTATTAATTAAAACTGTCAGAGAAATGTAGTGCAGTAAAAAGTACAATATTAGTCTTGTACTTAAGTGAGTAAATGTACTTACATTCCACCACTACTGAAAGGATTTGAATGTTGAGCTCAAGTTTGCAGAGCAAAACACTCACATAAGCTGAACATAGCTTAATTCCTTGAAGCCTCTCTGTGCTCTTTCCATCTTCAACAGGAGCTGGCATTAAGCACAACCAGATGTATCTGTTTTACGACAGATACATCTGAAAATAAAATGACAGCCACCCATATTATCTCCTTATATGTCCCCTTGTACATCTACCCAGCTCCCCATGACACCATATTTCCTGTAATCTACACCTCATCCTAAACTCTGCAACCAGCATTTCCAAAGTTCGGATCATTGATTGGTAACTTTGACGCCTGGACTTTGGCCCCAAGCCCAAAATGATAACTGTTCATATGGGACAATGGAGCTAAGTGCTAAATCAATGAGGCCAGCCTCTCTGATGTGGATATAGCGTTACCGAGAAAGCCAGTGGCACGAGGTGGGGAAGATGTTTCCCTTGGGAAGACTTTTGGAGACACACCACCACCGCCGGCCAAAACTTCAGTCCTGGGGTTCATCATTCACACGATCAATTACAGCACCTTAGCAAAGTGCCTGTTTTGAAGGAGTCACAGTTTGTCTATCAATGTCCTCTCGTGTGGCTTAATTGATGTTACAACAATCATACTCACCAACAGCATTAATTGTCTTTGTTTTTGTCATGTCTGTCATCTCTGTGGGCCAGGTTTAGGGTTTTAAGAAGTTCTAGTCCGAGTTTGGTCAACAGTGTATGTAGGTATGCATATGATCTTGTACATGTGTGAATAACTGAAATAGTGAAAGTCAGGCTGAGGAATTGATTGAAAGAAAGGGAATAAGGTCAGGAAAAAAAAGCAGAACCCAATGAGTTTGATTTGCCCCAAAGCTGCAAGGTGTCTCATTAACGTCAGGACACTTCGCTGTCCAAATATTTCCTGTCAGGTTGCCATGTTATCACAGGGATAGGTCATTTTTTTTAAAACCTCAGCTTCGGTTTCAAATGAATTTCCGGCTTTGTAGCCATGCCTAAGCTTTGACTGGACCACAGTATGATTATGGTAGGGGGCGATTTCGGCGGCTTGGTGATTATTAGGGCCGCACAGTATTGTTCTTGGGCACGCTAAATTAGCTCGCCCGTCCCAAATGGACATTACGCATGCACACAACACCAAACTGCGCTGTCAGGGAGGAGTCTGGGCGATGTTGCCGCCACATTAAGTTGTTTCCATCATTAGGCTCACTGTTGCTTATTTCCCTTGTGAGTCGTGTGTTTTTGTTCTGAGGGATAGGTCTATCAAGGTCGGATGTGAGGCTCAAATGTACTGTTGAACAGTTATGTGTCAATGATTATGTGTCCCACTATATGTCTTTTTTTTTGGTTTTCTTTTGTCTCTTTAAATTAAAAAACAAATCCCATGAAACGCATCGAAGAAAATGAGGATTTAAGTTTCAGACAACACAAGCATTTGCCAAATGAGCAATTTCTCAAATAACACCACAGTATCCGTAATCAGCCCCACTGCCAGGGTCTCTGTCTCTTACTGTGATAATGGTGGCTGATGTGGTTGGTTGAAATTAGCCTTCGCATCTATTCTCTCCATTGTCTTGGATGTGATTGTGTCTGAAACTGGATGTCAAGGCAGGGCACAATGTAGGGGTTGGTACAAAGCATTCAGTTAAACAATGCTTTACAGAGAACTGTATAGAAATTCCTTTAAAAAATCAAGAAATTGCAGTTATTTGTAAAAAAAAAAATAATCTAAAACGTTAATAGAAGGCAGGGCATATAGTCAAGGATTATGGGATTTGTAAGAAAGATTTTGATATATAGAATCACCAATGAATGGATGATCGACAAAAGTTCATTTGATGCTTCCAGCTACTAAGGGCACAGCTATTTCTGATTCAGCTCTGGGATCTGTGCATCTATCTTTATTCTCTTAAGGGTAAGAGTTAAACTGCTTACCCAGGAGACCCCTCTGCTGACCAGCTCTGTGAACATAAGGGGGCTCTAAAGACTGGGCAGCTAGCAGGCAGACTGAGCAGTTGTGTCTAGAAACCTGATAGAACGCCCCTCACCCAAAACTTAAAATACCAGCAGAGATCAATAGCTGCAGCATGTTATCTATTGTCCAGCACAGAGTATCGTAGGTCTGAACGTTTCAGCTAGGCCAGATAGATACCTAACTCATCTGCAACAGATCTTCTGTAGATCTCTAACTTCAGTCAAATGTACCCACAAGTAAACACAGTTATGGTGATTTTAAGGTCAGAGACATCCGGGCTAAAATGGGCTAAATTTGAGTAAAATGTTTTTAGTCATTTCAATTTAGTTAACTGAAAGTTGTAAAAACAACAATTATTTTCCACCAAACGTGGCCCAAAATCATCACATTTCATTATATGTGGTTACTTTGCAAAAACCAACAACATTCCTTGTCTGGGCTTTAGAAACTTTTAAGAAGATTCAGACTTTATTCAGACTTCATGAGGGCAAGCTCAGAAAACAAAGATTTTGTGTGAAATGCATCTTAACGCTTTTTCATCAGCAGAAGTAATAAAAGAATTGTATATTAATGTTTATGTAACAACTATCGCCCCACAGGTCCCCCAGAGGAGACAAAAAATGCAAATAATTGTACATTTAATGAGTATCCTGTCATCTTTGCCTATTCTAAAACAATATGGAAGACACAATGAATTATTTCCCTGTTTTAAATAAAGAAAAATAAAACATTTCCCTGTATAATTAAAAGCTGGTCTGCAGCCTCTGGGCGTCTCAGACATTGTCTCAAACTGTGAGAAAAGATGAAAAACAGATCCTGCATAATCAACAACGCCCTCTACGAGTCAGTGCAAGCGCACCTCACTCAGACGCCTGTGTGGAATGCATTCTGGGTAACGTGCTGTCTAGCCCTCATGTCCGTCATCTTAAATAGCAGCAAAGACAGAACACTTGTGGACCTCTCTGGCAGATTTATGGGCTGTTAATGTCTTCCCCCTTCACCCGCTGTATTCCTGCTGCTTTTGTTTTGACGGTGCTGAATGCAGGTTGCGATTCTCCAGCCTGAGACTTGATAAATCATTGAATCCTCTCAAGTTGAGTCACTTCTAAGCTTTGGTTTTCTGGACAGTCCGGTGAGCAGGATCTGGCGGCAGAGGTCAGCCAACCCCTCGGGGCGGCGGGGTCAAGTTTAGTGAGACTTTTTAGCAGATGGTGTTTGGAGTTCAGACTGTCACTCAGGAAGAACAGAGAAAGAGGAGAAAATACACTTTATGGCATTAATTGACTTGTGTGTGTCTCAATATTGACCCTGCTTCCCCCGAAAACGCTCCCCACCTTGTCTCCAAAATGAGACACTTAAGGTCAAAACGTCAGCAAAACAGTCCTTAAATACCACTTATTCACTGCTCACTTAAATATTGATGATAAACTGAGTGGCTCAGTCCAGTTCTTCTTCAATTGGAAATCAATTCTTTTAGCTTCTTTTGCAAACATCAGAAGAGTAGGATACTCATTAACTTTGTAAATTGGAAGTCATTCTTTCCACATAAAACAATCTTAGAAGGTTTAATCTGACTTTCTTTTGCCAAAGAAAGTTACTCACACAAAACTATTTTACAAAATATTAAAATTTTGAGTACATTTTATTAGTACTTTTATGCATTAATGGCCATAGAAGTTTTATCTCCAAAGTCACAGTGGCAGGAGCTAATTAAGGCACCTATGGTTCTGTAAGTAAAAATCCTATATATTTTTTACTTAGTCAGTGTTACATGACCCACAGTTCTTCCACATCTTGGATTGGCATGAAACTCTCTTGGTTGAATCACCAGTCTAACTGCAATAGAAAATATCTTTGTCAAAAAGTCATAGGTACAATCCTGTGTACATCCAATCTTCAAGGGTTATGTTCATAGGTGTAATTTACAGTGGAACATGTCCCCACCACTTTTTGAAATGATTTCAAAAATGGCTGACCCATTTTAAACCATAAATTGTTGCAGTGCAATGAAATATAGAAGGAACAAATGTGCATCAAAGACGTGCATGCACCAATCAGAAACTTTTTGGCCAAGTTTTCTGTTCTCTCCCTTTGAAAATGACAAAAGAGGAGGGTAAGACTAAATCATGCCTGCATACAATATCTCACAAAAGTGAGCACACCCCACACATTTTTGGAAATCCTGGACAGTTTCACTTAGGGTTGTACTGACTTTTATTGCCAGCAGTTTAGACATTAACTCTTCTCCATAGCTACGACGGCAGAGGCCAATTCGGTATTTAGAACCTAGAGCTAACTTACCTTCTATAAGGTTCTACCTGCAAAGCAACAATTAGTGCTCGTAATGAACACAGGAAAACCAACCAAGTCCCTCCTCTTTACTGTGCCACTTCACTGCTGTAGGACTTAGGTTAGGTTAAGGGTGATGAAAAGATCATTTAGGTTTTGAAACCTTGATGCAGAATTATGACAGTGACTACATCCAGAGCTGAGACTTACTGAAAAGTGATGTCTCCAGCTTGTCAGGTAAAAAAATTGATATATACAGATGCATTATGTTCTTTGTTACTTCACACTAAAGGAATCCAGCCTCTGCTTTTCTTCCTCAGTATTTTTTTTCAGTCTCAATCAATCACCTGTTTTGTTGGTTGGGGAGCCATCTTTGCATCCTGATGTTAATCAAATAAACGGCACATGTTTTACATGAGTTTACCATCCCATATTCATCACAGCTTGCTTGTATTCTAATGGCGTAATTATTCTAATGTTGATTAAGCCACTTGGGTAATTAGCATTTATGATTGCGACTGCATCCGCAGGTGAATTGAAGGGAGTGAAAAATAAAGTAACAAGACACAGCCCCAACCACATTTAGACATGTTGTAGAAGCTTGTAGTAGCTGCAGATAATAGTGTTTTATACAGAGAGACATTTGTGCAAATCAGTAAACTTAAATTCTGCTTCAAACTAAATTTCTTCCTTAATTTAACATTTAAAGTTAAGGTTAAAATCTATACGAGGAGAGCAGGTTTAAGCAGTGCAGCTGAAGGAAGCCACAGTCTTTAAGTGAGTGAGATCAGGTTCCTGAAGCGAGATAGCTCAGTGAACTGAGCCGTGACTTAAGGCACCGCTCTTAGTGTACTTTTTTCTTGCTTTGGGAAAACATGTCTGTTGAAACAGTCAACAGAGTGCACCGACGCACAGTGGCTTTACCCTGCATTTACTCAGGTTACCCCATATGGACGCCTCGCCACATGGTCCCCTCGGCCCTCCAGCAGCAACCACAGCTCCCTGCCCTTGAGAGGGACAGAGGATACGTTGAGAAGACGTTGTGTGTGTGTGTGTTTGAGTTTGCATTTGTGTGTGTGTGGGTTTGTGTGTTTAGTTGGTCTACCACCTCTAAGGCTACATTCACAATGCAGACCTTCATGCTAAATTACAAATTTGAATGACTGATCTGTTCAAATAGACATGACAATACCTGTCATGTCTCTTTATGTACATCATAAAGATGTACATAGCTTTTTTTTAGCTCTGTTTTTGGTCTCCTTGAACTACCTGGCTTTTTATGCTCCACTATGTCCACTGTGCTGGACAATGTTAGTATTTCTTTTCACCTGTTGAGACAAAACATACTGACTAGTGCATCTTTAAAGATGGAACCAATATTATTAGTAAAAATGATTTATAGGTAGAAGAAAAATCTGGAATAAACCAGATAGCAGAAAAGATGATTTTATTAAAACATCAGAAATGTGACAGGAGCTAAACAGTTTCAGTGACCAAAATACAGACATGCCTCTCTGCAATGATGATGATGAGTTATTACTTCTATCCAAATTCTGAGAAACAGCAACAATTTATGTTTATTGTTAGGCTTCAACCTCTAATGCCATATTACAGTAACAAAGAAGGAAGTCAGGTGAAGTTTAAAGAGTGATAAAGTCTGCATAAGGTGGTTGGGATGGATGGATTAATGGACGGATGGGTCAAACAAACGCAAGACTTTAACCAATAAACAAAGGACTTTCACACTGAGGTCTGAGTCCCATGTAAAACCAAGTCAATGTTGACTAATTTAAAGCTTTAAGTTAAATAACATTATGTAGGAGACTTACATCAAGTGAGTTAAGTCTTACATACATAGTTATTTTAACCCAAACCACGACCTTTTCCTAAATCTAACCAAGTAGTTTTGTTGCCTAAACCTAACCTAATAGTTACAATAATAATTACTACTGTTTCACAATGTTAACCATGTGTTTAACGCCATGTGACTTATGTTACGTGACATATGTAATGTGCTTAAGATCCAGTATGCCTGTCCCTGGATTGGTACTTTCCAACAGTCATACAGTGTGTTAGCCTGAAGAAGCAATGAGCGAAACGTGTTGCTCACAATAAATGCAATAAAGTCTCATGCGGTAGTTTGTTTTTGATTAGTCATGTTGTTTTGGAGTTTAATTAACCTTTTTTGTTGTTTAGGTATTAGGACATGTTGGTTGCTGGAGCTTTTAAATGTCCAACAGATAGTGTTTGCTTGCCTGTCACAGATCAGTTCGCTGATGTTTCAAGCATTGATGAGGTGGGTTGGTATAGGTTTTTTTTAAAATATGGGCTTGAAATGTGGCAGTTTAGACTATTCTGTCTCCCCTTTCACAAGTGTACTGAAGAATGCAAATAAACAATCTTTATTTTTGAATCAGATACCCCTTAAGAAATATGATTTTGTTCAAGGCCTTGCAAAGATCATAAATGATACACTTTAAAAATGAGTAAGGAAACATTTAAAATGTGTAGTTACGTGTTTATTCTGGGACAGTAAAGACAGAGCTAAAGGGTGCTGGATGCTGGGGGTTGGTGCTGATGGTGGGGGTATGATGAGCTGTAGTGCTCATCCATCAAGACCACTTACACGCCATAGGATCTGCTCTATAGCTGAGGGGGGAAATTAAGTTATAGACCCACATCTGCTGATACCCGCTGGTTCATTAGAGGATCCGCCTGCTTAGACAGCAACTGTGCGGCATCGAACACACTGCAAGAAATGAGGAGCTTGTTACAAATATGCAACCTATCCTTTGTGGAAAAATACCTGAAGATTATCTTTTATCTATTATCTATCTCTGTTAAAGTTAAAGATGTCCTGTCCAAAAATATGTTTCTATCCTTGAAACAAACACATTTTGTAATGATTTTTTACATTTAAACAAAGTGAAAATCATTCAAACATGTATTTGACATGATGTGAAACCAACTGGTGCTTTAAGATATCATAATTTTTTTAAGTGTAAATTTTAAAAAGACACAGTTCTTTGACTATAAAATAAGCTGTCCAACGTATTGTCTGATTATACTTATTTAAACAATGACAATCTTGTAAGAAAGAAGTCGAGATTGGCATGAAGATCTAGATTTCTTACAGTGCATCTCTTCAGTAGCAGAGCTCTTTAGAAAGGAGGAGGGTGGAGTAGAAAAGGAGGAAGGGCAGAGATTCAGAGTTCATTTTAAACAAGAGGCCGCTATCAGCATGAGTCTGCCACTACAGCCCAATGCGAATTAAACTGATTGGATGCAATTGGTTTGGTGCTCATGTTGCTGACATTGACAAAAAGTTAGTTGGTTGTTGTTTCAATTAGTGGAGGTGGGGGCGCTGACCGATGGGAGCAAGGATATAACTGAGGGCAGCTGAGGGAGGAGATGGCTGCTTTTACTTATAGAATTTGGTTGTATTGAAGTTTATCATGTATCATACAGATTTTTACAGATTTAATTTTTTTTGCTCCAGTATTCTGGTGCCAGCGTCTAACGTGCTCCCAGCAACTCCTCGCCGTTTCTGATTAAATCGCCTTCATTCAGCCATCTCCACCACCTTTCCTCCTGCCTGCCTCCTGCCATCATCAGCCATGTTTCCTCTGTCCATGAGCCTTACTTATTGCTGTCTTAACTTTTTTCTTCACATTCACCATCAAGTCTGTGTCCTCTCTTGGGTCTGTTAAAAACTTAAACCTAACACACATAGTTGTTTCATTGTTCGTGACAGAGTCTGCCATTCCCACATTCAAATTAACTTCACATGGACAAAGGATTCACAGAAAGTGATGCGTGCATGTTATCCATTCTTACTGTATTTAAATTTTTATCTCATTGACATCAGCCTCATTGTTTATTGTTCACTCTCCCACAGCTGTATCAGAGCTGGATTAAGTTACTACTAATGAAACTTTAAATTTCCTACTGCTGCTGCTTCCCAGCAGGAACAGCATTCAACTGGTGAAACATGGGGTGTCTTTTACTGTTAAGCAGTCACAACATAGACAATATACTCGTCACAGATGTTAGCAAAAAACAGGATAACAGGCATTTTGACAGCTATCAGTTTTAAATATTGAAGGGTGTGATGGAAGAAGAAGGAGCAGACACAGTGCGCTGCAGGCTGCACACCTCCAATTTTACTGTCTTGCAGTTTGTGAGTCGAGTGCAGCATGAAATCAGATCGCTGCTGCTCGTGGCATGATGGGAAACAACCAATTATTGAATGACTTTTTCACTGAAGACATGTGAGCGTGTTTGGTTGCACTGCAAACAAATACACCGGTTCTTTTGTATTTCTCACAAGGTAGCTGAGTACAAGGTTCTTCTGCTTTAAGGTTCAAGGTTCACACATAGACTACCATTTCAACATTCAAATTATTTACCAAAGGGAAAGCTGTAAGAAGTGAAAAGTGCAAAACTTTATGTTGAGGAATTCCAAGTGAAATGCTGATCTACTTGCTGAATTAGTTTCAGCACTTTGTTCTATTTCTAACTAAAGACAGTGTACAGTTCTGTATGGATTTAGGCACTTGAAATATTGTTTTGTAGTTTTGTTGTCATTTTAATGCATTTTGTTCTGCCATTTCAAAGTGACAAAATTAATTAATTAATTAATTAATTAAACTAAAGACAAACAAACTTTGTAATTGAAGCTACATGTTTACAACAACAGCTAAGATATAGAAAAGGCAATAAAAAGAATATTAGGTGAATCTAGCAACACATTCATTCATACCATCAGGAAGAAGGTATTTTTACTGCTGACCATTAAGCCGCCCCAAAAAAAAATTTGTTCGCATTTTAGGGTCTCAGATGACATTTTCATCTTGACTATCAGTGATAGCATACATCTCAAATATTAAAAGTAACCAATTTTTAGGTGCTGGGAAAACAAAAAAAACTAGAATAATTGATATCAAAAAGTTTGTATAGTAAAACAATTAAAATAATGGGTAACTGTTTTGGAGGATACATTCATTGCTCAATTTCTTAATAGATTTTGAGGGAGTGGAGTATGTTATGGTCCGTTTAACCCTCAGCAGGAATTGCAGGAATTCAAACCAGCAACCTTCACATCAAAAACTATCCTGTGCTACCTTGTGGACTCTTTGGAATGAAAATACTTGAAGCATACTGTGGATGGTCGTCAAATCCTCAAGTTGCTCCAGACTGTGGAGCATTTTTCAATTAAGCATTTCATTTCTGACTGTTGAAGCGAAACTGCTGAGGCTTGAAATGTATGAATGATGGCACTTAGTGAGAAACTACCGTCCACACCCCATTAACCACCATCATTCACGAAGTAGATTGCACGATTAGGGCAAATCATAAGTCAAATGTGCAATTCAACATGCCTTCCTCTGGCCCCTATCTCCTCTCAATTTTTAGATCTGCAGCAGTTGGAGATGTGAGAGTGGGACGATGCTGGCTGCTTGACTCACTCGCCCCATAAGGGTACTTCCTTCCTAAGTATTGCTTTTCCCCTTATCTAGATTCTTCTGATTAGCCAATCTGGACTATAAACAAGTGTTAGGTGTCAGGTAAAACATTCACAGCAGACTAAACTGACTTATGTAAATTTACTTCAACCACAGGTTTACAGTTCAGTTGGTAAACATGTTAAGAATTATTTATATAAACCTGTATAAAAATTTGCACACAAAACAAAAATATGAACTTACTTATCACACTTACATTATCTTTATTTAAAAAACACATCCGTCAAACAAAATGAGAGCTAAATAATTTTTTTGCAGTATATATTTTGCACTTTAGTGTGTCACTTTATTATTATTGTATATATGTACAAATGAAGGGCCAGTTTTGTGACATTTTTAATGGCAGTATTATCGAGATAAAGTGGAGAATTTGATTTGCACACATAATCACTGAATACAGTAGATAGACAAGAATCACCACACCTGACATGCAATCCAGTACAACACTTCTGCAATAAAAAATGCTTTTGTGAAGTGTATACATTACATTGTTGTTGAAACTGTGGTGTAGAGGTATTTATTTGAGATTTTGAGGCATTTGTTAGGTGTTCCTCTTATTGTATTATTTTGTTTTATGCTCTGTAAATGCCCTGTATTTGTATACAGAGTATATATACCTTTATAGTCTTTGCGACCACTCAAAGCGCTTTTACACTACATCGCATTCACCATTCACACACATTCATAAAGTGAGCCTAAGTGCTCAAACAGAAACTAACATTCACTCATATTCATACACTGGTGGAGCCAGTGCCACCAGGGGCAATTGGGGGTTCAGTATCTTGCCCAAGGACACTTCGACATGTAGCCTGGAGGAGTCGGGATTGAACCGCTGATCTTACAATCAACGGGCAACCCTGAGACATAGCCACCCCTATTATGTCTTCTAATATGAAGTAATAATTTATTAGCTGGCTTGCTGTGTCTTGTGTTGTTGCGCTTTCTTGATGTTTGGTTGACGACTCAGCCAAAGGTTCACAAACAGAGGTTTAGCCACTAGCAATAAATCTCGAGTTGATATCGGACATTGGTAACATTACTGTACAGCGTGTTACTGTAAGTGCTCTTGTGTCGGTTGCTGTCTAGATTTGTTGGCTAGCTTGCCACCCAAGTTTCAAGAAACATTATGCTTCTGCAGGACCCAGGTGAGCTGGCAACAGAACCGGTCTCAACAGCAGTGGCGGCTCCTGCCAAATCTCTCAGGGGGGGTCAAATGTTGCGATGATGGCTAAGGTGACCAGTTCAGTGGTCTTAGTCTGCTATAAGACAAGGATTGTTCCTTAGGCTACATACTGTACTGTATTTGTGAACAGCTACATCCTGAAGTTCATTGTCAATGTCTACAATGAATGAACAATCCACAGTTAAGATCTACCGATCTTTAGACCTTTGGCTGTAAAGGCAACTACTTTAGCAATAATGAAAAAAAGAATGACTCTCACAATCATGTGATTTAGCAGTGACAAACCTTTTATTTAAGAACAACAAATCCAGAATAAAGCGCACATGCACTGGGCTGATGATGTGCAATGAATAAAATTATTTACAGTTAATCTTGCGTTGCAGCTAAGGGACCCGTCTCAAGTAATAGGCTACAGTAATGTCATAATGTCACATATGCTGTATATGAAGGTGGATCAAACGTAGCTAATCTTAAATGTTTAAAGGGGTACAGAGGAGCACAGTATTTATTTTATTCTTTAAGTTACACACATTACACAAGACTAATAAAATCCACTTTTATCCTGTAGATACACAGTATTATTAGGGGTGTGGGCTGTATTAATGTATCCACTGTTCTCCTGTACTCTATAATCATACAGTAACAACGAGCTATGTGCTGTTCTCCCATTCTCACTATTTACACATAAACATCAAGGTGTGTAAGGGGAAATATAAAAGGTATATTCTATTTCCTTTCCTACTTCTCCTTCTTCTTTTTACCCTCCTCTGACATGATGCCAGTGGTGATCACATCATGCTACCTCCTCTTTCTTCTTCGGTTTCTGGCAATAAAACAAAACAAGATGTCAAATAATTGTTACTGGTTAAGTGCAGCTAACTTTAAATTGACTCCACCACCAAACATAAAACATGGTTTAATAACAATCACATTTAACATAAGCATAAAATTCGGCTTAATAATAACTATCAAGATTATTAGCTTAGCCTATGGCATTTTACGGAGCATAAATTAGCCTAGCGGCTAGCGGACTTTTTCTCTCCTCATAGCTTAACAAATTACATGTATTATTTATACTGTGTCTTACTCACCGCTGGTAAAGTCGCTGCATCTCCTGACACCACAGTCGAATTTTCAGCCTGAACGTACGTTTTCTACAGTAGCTGCTCGTAGTGAGAGCAACAAGCTGGAGGACCGCCAAATCGTTTTCAGGTGGCAGAAGCGTAGCCCTCCCGGAACCCGTAGAGATTGCATTGCAGCGGCCGCAGCTCGAAAAAAACTGCCTTTACATGAAAGTCTATGAGAGAGATCTGGGTGATTTACTACCAGACTGAAATCGCACCAAAAGAGGCGGGACTCCCCGGAACAGGACGCTGCGTGGACAGTGATATTCAGAGACAAACTGTCTGTCAGTCAGCAACAGTCACAGCTAACTAACAGTGTGATAGAAAGTGTGAGAAAAATCCCCTGCCTTTCCCGGCTTGGCGGTGCGTCGCCCGGTTGCCCTAATGAACAAGCCGCCCCTGCTCAACAGCGTCTTTGGACATAACGTGTTGTAATATCAGAGGTGAATAAACTGAAGAGGACGTTGAAGGAAGAAGCTAAGAAGAGAAAAGGAGAGTGACCAAGCAAGATGCTGCAAGACAGACACTGAGCGGGTGTTCTTATTGTTGGACTAGTAAGTAACATTGCAATGTCCATATCGTACTCGCTTGATGTTTAGCTGTGTTAGCACAGGGGGCGAATTGCTAGTTTTTGACCACATCTTACATAATGTTGCTTTAAACAGACTTTATTGGCATTGTTAAGCAGACCCAGAGCAGTGAAAGTGAAGAAACAAGTCCAACTACAACAAGTGAGTCAGTCTCAATGGCTAACAACACTTCACCAAACCAAAGTTCTTACTGCGGTTTTACTACAACACCCAGTAAACATTTCACTGTTTGTACTGTTGTTTTAAAATTCACAAGCTGTGCAAAACAAAATGTATGATTTCCGTCATATAAAGCACAGCTGTTACACTGGTACTGACAAGAAAAACTGGAGCAACAGTCCTCTGTCTTATCACAAAAGATTAAAGGTTTCATCAATGTTACCATCTTCACTGTTAATGGCCATTAACCTGATCTCCCCTCAGTATCCGTCAAGGTGAGGGTAATGCAACTCAAGCAGAAGATCAGAGATAGGCTGTTGGATGAATGAATCTGGGCCGGCTTGATTGAAAGTAAAGCCATGGTGGTAGTATTTGCGTTTCTCCAAACACTCTCAGCTTTGTCTCTGGATTATTATGGGCCAACATCAATGGTTTGAACCCCATATATCACCTCTTCAGTGATGGTGGCTGAGGGTGTTCTCACGCGCTGTGAAGGAGACATCCTGTGAAAACCAAGAGATCTGTACCCAGACTTTATAAAAGTAACAAAACTGCAACGGGTCAAACTTATTTCCCTGTTGATCAAAGCAAATGGTAATGACTGCAAATTTTGTCCTGTTCATGATGTGTTGAATATACTAAGATGAGATTCTAAAATTTATGTTTGACCCCTGTAGGTTTTCATGCTGTATGATGAGAGCTGAAAGAGATATTTTATGTAGTTGTTTTGTTTCTAATTGTTCATTTATATGTTGTGTTTTCACCGAGGAACCATGGCAAAGACAATTTACTGTCACCTGCAGAGAGACAGACATTAAATTTTTGCTTATTCTATTTCTAATTATTCCTACATGGAACATTTGGAATAAGACTGCCATGTAATGCAGTTTCTTCATTACTAAAGTTTTGCACCAAGGTAAATTTCGCTGCTGTAGTACTTTAACTAGGCAATATTTTTCTGTAAAATTACACCCAGGTGGGTGTCCTGCTTGGTAGGCCTTATCATGTGATCACATGACATCCCTGCATTCATGTCAGCCTGAATCACAAAGTGGGGCTGCAACCGTGAAACATGCCCCATTCTTACTAATTGAAATACTGTAGACCCTATTGCCCAAATGTAATTATAACGTCAAGTATGGGCACTAGAGGAAACAGCAAGAAACAAATTGAAATTTAAGAGTGAAATACAAACTGTCTCCAGCAGTGCATGAGTGCTCATAGTGCCCACAAGACCTGGCCTGGAAAATCTGGTATATGTAAAAAATAAATAAATAAATAAACATCCTGGGTCATTAGAATTTTAAAAACTAAAAACAAAAAAAATCCAATACATTATTTTGGACACCTCTACCCAAGTCAATCTACATTTTTCTCCACATATTAGAATTTAGGATTAAATGGACAGGGGGGAGGCTGGGATTGAACCACCTACTATACCCATAACTTATTGAGTGGGTGCTAAGATCACAGGTGCTCTGGCTAAATAGTTGCACATTTGAAAATGTGTGCTTATTGCTGCCATAATGCCATTATCTGTCGGAAACAATAAGAAAACTTTAAACAGTATTTTTCAGAAAATGCCCATGCCATGGACAAAATCCTTTTTGTGGGGAGGTTCAGTGGTAGAATAAGTACTGAGATCTTTAACTTAAAGGTGCAATGTCTTAGATATGACCAGAATTTTAGTTTAAAACATAAAAAAATCTTACCTTATCAATAGAATGTGAAGTAGTAACAGTTCTGACCTCTCCTGTCCCTGAACGTGCTGTGTCTTTGATGTCCCCGGACTCAATATTGGTCGGAGATGCTGTCTATCACCTTGGTACTGTATTCCCTGGCATCAAACTGGCCTACAATGGTCTCAGAGGATGCGTTTGGTTCAGGTCTGACCGTGATCACTGGGAGGCTGAAACGTGAAGCACATTTCTGCCAAAAACTAGTAATTACAGATGTCAAATAACTGTAGTGGGGTAAGCAGTTTACTATTTTTCCTCTGAAATGTGATGTAGGTTTTAATGTAGATAGCAAAAGATAAGTACCACAAAAGTGCAGTACAGTACTTAATGCACGTAGTTACTTTTGACTGTTGTTTTCTATGCCACTATATTTTGCGTTATATTCACACTTTTTTACACTTTACTCCTGACACTCAAAGAAAAGCATTATAAAATAAATGAAGGTATCGAAAAGGGACCGAAAAAATGGCAATGAGTTGTTTGCAATGTTCCAGACTGCATTATTTCTTCTTATTAGGCATGTAATTTACCCATCAGCCCAAAAGGACTCATGTCACTCCATTACTGAGTGACCTCCACTGACAACTCATGGCCTCCTGAATCAAATTCAAGTCACTATTGCTTGCATGCAGAGTGACTACTGGGTCTGCACCCATCTACCTAAACTCCTTAATACAAGTCCTTCTTGGCCACTATGCTCCTCCAACGAATGCCGCCTGGCTTTGTCATCCCTTCACACAAAGCAATCTCAGTCCGTGTTCTCATCTGTGACACCACAATGGTGGAACGAGCTACCACATGCCATCAGAGCAGGGGCGTCCCCCTCTAACTTCAAGAAGCTCCTGAAAACTCATCTCTTCAGAGAATACTTTCTCTAACTCATCTCTTCTGAGAATGACCTCTAACTTCTGTTCCTTCCTGTGCTCTTCTTCTTCTTCTTCTTCTTCTTCTTCTTCTATCCCCTTACAATTATCTTGTATTGATTGCACTTTTTGTTCACTCTTACTTCTTTCCCTAGATGTTTACCCCATTGTTGCGATATGTGGTATTAGCGCTTACCAGTATTTATTAGTGCTCTTACTAGTATGTATTGTCAGTTGTAGATCTCGTGCTGTACTTGATGCTTTGTTGATGCTTGTATGTTGTTTCTCAAATATAAGTCGCTTTGGATAAAAGCATCTGCCAAATGAGTAAATGTAAATGTAAATATAATTTCTCAAACTCTTACCTCTCGCTGACATCAGGGGTTTAAGGATTAACTATCATTGATTTTCTACATGTTAAAATTCTGTTCCCTACCTTAACAGAGATATTAGTTCCCACAAAGGTTAGTTTTAATTGTAAAAGAATAATGAGCACTCCATCAGCAGAGGAACATAATGATAGCTAAGAACAGCGTGTAGGTTGTATCAACACTTTTCCCCCGGCGCTGCTGTTGTGACTCCCCTCACGTTCAGAAGCTGTCAGCAGGTCGACCGCAGGGAGCTCAGAGTGCAGATGACAGGTGGAAGAGCAGAGCGGCTGCACTGGAATGAAAATGGCACAGGCTGGACAGCATGGCGACAAAATGTTTCAAGAGGCTGGATAGTTCAGAGGATCCAGGCAAGAGATGCTATCCAGATGCCTCTTTTCAGCCTTAGCTGAAGTGTTCATTCCATGAGTCAGTGTGTCGATCACTGGTTGTGAGTGAAGGGGGGGGGTTAGTTCCACTGTTTTTCCAAGCTATGATTTTCAGGCTTCTGCTTTGGCAAGACAATGGCAGATGGGAATGCGTCGATATTAGCAAAGGCACTCTGCGTGCAAGGACACGCCGTACAAAGTTCAACGGTATCACGCTCCTTCTCTGACTATGCGGCTGTGTAACGTTTGTGTACAGTTTCCTTCTCTGAACCACTTAAGTAACTCTTGTAAGCTGTGAAAACTTGTGCCTGCATGTTCTTGTGTTTGTTTTTCTAAAGCTCCTTAGGGTTTGTTCCAATAAAACATCATTATTTTGACTGATATTAAATTTACAAACCGCTAATCTTTGGAAATGAAAACATTTGGATTCAGACACAACCTTGAGACAGAGCCAGTTGTTGTTCTGAGGTTAAACCCCACAACACCTGCTTCATCATTAACATAAGAAGCAGCAACAGGCTCATTTTAAGCTCTGACATAAATTAACTTGTGTCCTTCTTAATAAAAGCACCATATCTTGTTTCCGGAGGACTACGATCCATTGGGACTAATGCATTTTCCTCCTGCTGGAAGGCTGTGCTGCCGACGACAGAGCCGTTTCACGCAAGCTGCTGAAAATGGCACCCAGTTCGCTCAGTCTTAATCCAGATATTTCAATCTTGACACTTTTATGGGTGGACAGTCAAAGAAGGGTAGAGGTTGCACTGCCATGGAACAAAACAATTCCCTGAGTTACAGTAGCCAGGAATTTGGCCGCGGTGGATAAACCCAGATGTGGAAGATCACATTTCAGATGATATGATACAATAAAAAAGCCCAGACAAGCCTCTGCAACAGCTCTTTGTAAAGGTATGTGCCACACTTTCCACACTTTCCATGGGTGATCAAGTTTTTGATGACAAGTTTTTGATGACTCTTCTCAGGGCTTCCTCAAAAAAAATGGATCTTTAAAAGTGCGGACATGGCGAAACAGCTGAACTCTTGAAATAGCTAACATGCATGCTGCGGCTGTGTGTTTTCATCCACCTATGGCGCCCTCACCGCTAAATTCTAGTCACCGCAAGTGGATTGACCTCTCTTTGTAACCGGAGATGAAGTTGTACTTTGGAATTCACAAACTTTCATCTCTGCAGTCAAAACCTTTCATCGCAAATGGCTCAAAGTCTTGATCTGCCGTCAGTTATCTGCCAAGAAAAGTAAACAATGTCCACATTTAAAGAAATATAGGGTAACAGAGACACTGAGAAATATTTTAATTAAGCGAAGCTCATGGAAGTTTAACGTGTTCAAGTGATTCACAGCCCCAGCCCATGAGTAGACACAAAGAGTGGAAGAAGTAATCAGATCCTTTCAAAAGTAGCGACAACACAATAAAAAAGCATAATTGTGCATTTAAAGTGCACAATTTTTCCAGTGTATGTGTCATGATTTGGGAAATGTATGTATTTTAATGTACCCGGATAAAGTGGAGCTAATTCGACTACTATATAAATTGTTGTATAGTTAAATGTCTTATAATGCATCGCATTTTGGGTGGTGATGGTGCAATGGATAAAACACATGCCTTTGGTGTGAGAGACCTTGGTTCAAGTCCACTGTGACAAACCAATGTGTCCCTGAGCAAGACATTTAACCCCTAGTTGCTCCAGAGGCGTGTGACCTCTGACATATATAACAATTGTAAGTCGGTTTGGATAAAAGCGTCAGCTGAATGACCGCTAGATTTTATAAGATGATCAGTATACTTGCTATGTAAAATTGTAATCTTTTAAATCTTTAAAGCAACGTGTTACCACAACTGTCAGATATATGCTGTTCACTATGGTCATTACATGTTACTACTTGTTTTATGTCTGTTGTTGCTGTATGTGATCTCCTGATGTGTTTGTTTTTGTATTATGTGGGCTCACCAAAGTATCAGCTATGTTGAAATGGCATATATTGCATTGGATCTGTGTAAAGATTACAATTTGTCCAAGACTGTCCTCACCAGAAAAACTTGTTAAAGCTTAAAAGTTATGAACAGTTGTGAACAGAATGCTCAAATATCTATTTTTTGTGGAGTTTTCAGCAGCATCTCATACTTTAGCAGAAGAAACATGACATTGATAAAACACCCCAAAACATATTAGGAGGAGGTCAGGGGGCACAACAACTTCAACTTTGACACCCAATATTGAAGTTTGTGTCCTGTCTACTACGAATCATGAGTGTTGGCTTCTTTTACCCTGAAAACCGCCTTTCCATAAACATATAGCTTTAGTTTTGTTTTCAAGAAAAAACATTGAAAAGACAACAGCTGAACAACTTGGCACTAGACAACTGTTTTGATGTCTTCCAGTCAGGATATTGTCAACACCACAGCGCCGAGACTGCGCTTGTTAAGGATTTCAATGACATCCACTTAAATAGTGGTAGAACATTATTGGATCTCAGTGGTACAATCGACACGGTCAACCACAACATATTACTAGACCAACTGGGAAACTGCGTGGGACTTTCTGGCACAGTACTACACTGGTTTAAATCTACAAGGATTTTAACGACAGGGACTACTTTGAAAAAAATGTTTTTGGATCCGAAGGAGACCGCATAAAAGTCACCGCTCTCCTTAAACATGCCAGAAATCTTGGTGTAATCATGCACTCTGTCCAGCAGCCACATTAAAACAATTACAAAGTCAGCCTAATATCACTTGAAGAATATATGAAGGATTAAAGGACTTACGTCTCAGCAGTATTTGGAAAAACATTTCTCTCAGCTCTTTAAAATCTTCAAGGGTGAAGTCTTTTCTTTCTGACGCTGCCTTTTGTTAAATTAAATTTAAGGCTTTTGATTAATATCTTACACTGCACTGTAACTTTTACTCTGCTGTTTTAGGTTGTTTTTATTTTCTATTTAACTCTTTTTAATTGTATTTAAATGTCTTTTTATATTATTTTGCTTTTATGTTTTATGTAAAGCACTTTGAATTGCCTTGTTGTTGTAATGTGCTGTACAGATTAACTTGCTTTTTTTAAACCTTTATCTATTCAGGGGAGCTTCACTGAGAGCAAGTCTTTTTTTGCGGGAAGACCCTGATCACATCCACACCTCAAAGCTACTCAGTACAACCACAGTCTGATCTGCTGGCCACTGAGCATCTCCACTGGAACAGTTGGGGTAGAGGGCCTTGCTCAAGGGCACCTCAGTGGTGGTAAATGAGGGAGGGCAAGTGCTGCATGTTCACTTTCCACACCCAGCCTTGCCTTGCTTTGCCTTGCCTTAGGCAGGATTTTTGTTAAAAATATGTTATCACCAAGGTCAAGCGGAGATAACCCTCATGACAGCAGTAGTGTTATTTTTTGAAGATTTGACAAAGCTCATGCAGAGACACATCACCCATTTTCACTTTTTTCTTACAAGGTGAGTAGTCTCATGTAAAATCAGTGGAATGGGGGATTCCACTGATTTTACATGAGACTACTCACCAGTCACTTTAACCAGTCGTTAACCATAGAAATGTCAGATCAGCAATCGTTTGTTGTTTTAAGAACAGTCAACACAGGAGACACTGATAAACACCTATATCTATCTACCTACCTTTCCATTTCCAGAGACACACAGACACCTTTCAGTTCAATAGGCTCTTAAATAAGGCACAAAGACATGCATGTACATGCACACACCAGTCGTTGTTTGTTTTTAACTGATTTCAACCACAAGCAAAGTGAGATTGGAGTGCTGCATACATGCAGCTCACTGATTTAAGATTCCTTCTCTTCCCTCTTCCTGCAAAAGAGCAATCATTTCTTCATTAGCCTTTTATTTGTTTCTAACTGTTCCACTTCAGGGGTAACACACACAGTTTATTTGGGTACTCTTAATTACAAAAGGGAGATTGTGTGCCCTCCTCGCCAAAATGAATGTCTCTCTCAGCCTCCCAGAGGGCAACGGCAGCTTAGAGTTGGACTGTATCTGATTGCATTTTCCAGGATTGATGAAGTTATCGAAATACTGACCAGACTGACTTGGACCTTATCTCGCTTGTGTACGGCTGTGAAGTCTTTAACCTGTGTCTTTCACCCTTAAGGTGAGGAGGATTAAGAGGAGAAATGCCTTTATTTCCTATTTGTTACTTTGTGAGATTTTTTTTCTTTCAAAGGAGAAGCCTGAGGGCTGTGAGCTCAGTCACGATAAATTGCATTGCAGTGCTTTTTCTCTCTTCAGATAGCCGATAAGGAGGTATAGCTACCTTCAGGAACTTTTCATTTTTCTTTCCGTTATTAAACACAGTGATAGAATCGGTTTCCCCTAGTTGATTCAGAAATGTCAGGGTTGACAACAGAAGAAGAAATATAGCTTGCTGTTCGCAGTTTACTGTCAACTTCAACATCAGACATAAGACAAAAACAGTTTTGCAGACACAAGTGAACACCACACATGCATGCATACAGAAATCTCCTACAACTTAAGTTTATATGAATCTACTTAACAACAACTACTGGATAACAACATTTAGAAAATGCAGGACATACTCATACAATATAGTGCAAGGAAACGCAAGGTGATCAGGGAAGTGGTTACCATACAACTTGACTTTAACCATAGTCCCTCTTTTTTTCTTAAAAGTCCTGAAAACTTGATTTCAAGGTAGGCAAGTAGACTTTAGAATGTATCTATAACATTAAATAGGCATGTTTATATAAGCAGCAGTTAAATGAATAATACGAAATTTGGGGAAAGATTTAACCTTAGTGGCCTGGCAACACAGGCTAACATTGAAACAACTGTCATCAACTTTTGATTCAAATATTGTTCAATCCTGATTGGTGCACAGGTATCCTATACCTCAGCAAAATGCTGACTCGAAAAATCAGGGTATCTTAAATTAACCAATTGCTTTAATTTGCCTTAAAGGTGGGTAACCTTGGAGAAACCAGCAGGGATCCAACAGAAAAAAATCCTAACCCCTCCTTCTAGGCCTCCTTCAAAAGTCACTCCCCCAAAACACATTTTCATGTGCAATGAGGTGCAAGTACGAGCAGGTAGGCAAGTAGACATGTAGGCCTATTAAATGACATGCTACGACCATCTCTTTATTTGATTGCTGTCAGTGAATGAAGAGAATTTCAACAAAAATACATCTGACATACATTATCTAGCCAGCAGCACCTCCTCCGCAACGCCTGGCAGGAAATCATGGCTCTGTGTCTTTGCATAGCTTTTTTCAACTGTGACTAACTTTGCTTAGGTAGGTCTGCTTAGGTAGGGCACAGTGGCCTTTTTTTTAATGCTGAAAACAGATACCTGTTGCTGCTTTAAACAGGTTTAACGAGAACCTTGAGACATGAGCTAAAAGAGGCTAAAAAGCTCTAGGCTACAGTTAGATTCAAACCCCAGTCCCCCACACACCAGGCACATGTCTTATCCACTACACCATTTCATATTTAAATTGTTTTAACCCCAAATAACCTAATCATGCTTAAGTTGCATGACTGACTATTGTAGAGAAAGGAAAGCATTTAGGCAGCACAGTGGCGCAGCGGATAGCAAGAAGGTCCGGTGTATAATCCTTAATCGTGCCTGGCCTTTCTGTGTTGAGTTGGCAGGTTCTCCCTGTGTCTGCGTGGCTATTTTTTCGGTGCTCCATCTTCCCCCCACAGTCCAAATATATGCAGGTTCATCGGTGTGAGTGTGAATGGTTGTTCCTGCGATGGACTGGTGTCCTGTCCAGGGTGTACCCCGCGATTGGCTCCAGTCCCCCTGTGACCCTGTACACAGGGTTAACGGTTGACAATGAGTGAGTGTGAAATACGTTGACAGTAAACATTTAGTAGATAACTTCCATACAATTATAATTACATATATAGTTATTTTTTCATTAAAACAGGGTATCTGGTATGTTGTTTCCTTCAAAATGTCATGAGCTAATGCAAAGTAGTTTCTCATACACATACTTGAAAAAAAAAAACATTTTTGAAGGGTGAGGCTGAAAGGCCTTAAATCTCATCCACAATTGATAATGGATTATTTTACTGTACATTAATTCACTTTACAGCCATTACAAGAAGAAGAATGCTTGGGCTTGCAAATGGCAAACTACGACTGTCAACGGCATGATGTATGATAGCTTATTATATTCCCCTCATTATGATTAATAACATAGGAAGGAATCCTCCTTTCTTGTCAAGATGGAAAATGTAATTAGCCGCCTTGGCTGGTGTTGCAGCCAGGCATCCTCTTGGCTGCTTGCTTCCCCAAGATAAAACACCCAGTTTACAGCGGGAGACTTAGCATCCACTGCATGGAAACCTGCTACCGGTTATACTTCATATGCATCCTTTTCTTTCTATTTTTTATAAGCTGTGTTTAAACAAGGGCTGGCAAAATTGGATTTACTCATGATTTTAAGCTGACATGAACCTTCATGGTATAAATCCTTTTACTCTTTCTAAGAGGTAGTAAGATATACAAAACTGCTGCTTTATTTAAGGAAGGTTGCTGTTAAGAGAGTTAAAAATATAATAAACTTGACAGACTTGTTCATATTTGTAGTTGTGTGCCTAATGATGATCACACACTGGAGGTCATGGTTTACCCATATTTGTATTTACTACTGGGCAGAGGTGTGTGAGGGGTTTGGGGTGGGGTGATGGTGGTGGTGGAAGTGAGTAATGGCAAAGAGCAATGGGAGGGCATTCTCATCATTTCTGCTGCTGCACCTGCAATCACCACCTATGAGACTGATCGAGCTAAACATCAATTAATGCAGTGATATCCTCACTGAGACCTGGCTTGCTCTCACCTGGACTCACAGCAGCAGCCTCCTGATTACAGTAATAATTCTGTTCAACCAAGAGACACTGATGGAAGATGGTGTTTGCACAAACAACATTTCAGTCAACTTGTTAATACTAAACCAAATGTGATAGCCGCCATCTGAAATATGAGGCTGCTTGTGTGATGAAAGATGAAAGTAAAATTGTTTCTCGAGACCTTAACTGTCTCAACATACATTTAAAGGTCGTAATGATTTAATGGGTTATTGTTTTTTGTTTGCTTGTTTCTAATCTAACTAAATCATTGATGTAGTTGATAACAGTAAGAATAGTAAAATGACTTAATGTACTTAGTAAATTATCTCTAAGCTAAACTGGTTTAAAGACAGTGCTGCCCATTAAAAAATGAGCATAATCAGATTACACGTCTGAGTTGGTAAATACAAATGATTGAAGTGGATGATTACAGTTTCATGTAGGTATTCAGAACTAGATCACATACTGAAATTAAAAACACAGACCCTTCTCATGATCTCCGCATGTAAGAGGAGGGAACCAGAAGGTCACAGGTTTGATCTGACACAATCTTTGTTAAGATTTCTTCACCAGAAAAAGAGCAGAATTCTTATCGAATGCTTAAAGATGGCTGTTTGCGTCTCCTACCAACTCTCATCGTTGGTTCCTTTTAACCATGACCACAACTTTTCTTAACCTTGTCCAAGTACTATTACTTGCTTAAATGTATCCAAACGATAACCATTGCATGTATTGTTTTCATATATTGTTCATATCATCTATCCACGAGTATTTGTTGACCGTGATGTGCTGCCGATTGGGGCGCCCAATCAGAAACCCCTCATGTGGGTTGTTTTGGAAGCAATGCCTTCACTAGACAAGAAGGTTTATCCTGGATGATTCTGCAGATATTACATTCAATCCCATTCAAGTCCATCACCAACAAAGTCTCACTTTACAGTATCCATGCATGGCAACAGCAGTGTGGTCAAAGTTAGGGTTCAGCAACACTTGGTTATGGTTAGAGATACTGGACTGTTTGGAAGGTAATGACAAATTACAATGACACTGAATCCCTGCCTGCATTGTCCTTGGATGATATTTTGGATAAAATTACAAAATTGTGATAAGTTAACATTTTTGTCAGTGGGAGCTACAGTTGAAAGTGTTCAGTTGTTTCAAATGAGACACAAATGGTGAGACACAGATATTTCTTTATTACCATGTTAGATGTGTGACAAATACATTGAAACATATGTTTATGTGGAATGTAACATTCTGAATGTATCCGTTTTTTTCTCCAGAGACATTTGTTATTGCACTCACAGCAGTTTCACTGAGCCAGTGTTAGCATGTTGGACTATAACACAACAATGCAAAGAAAGCCAAATAGCTTTATTTACAGTAATTGTTATTCAGGGAGACTCTGTTTAGACTCTGTTTTACACACTGGCTCATACTGTAAGAGCAACTGAAATGTGTTTGATACAGAAATGGATCACATCTAAAAATAGATGAGTACAAACAAAAATAAAAATTCTATCTGGCACCAGCAGCAATTAGAAACTGGACATGAAGTCCTGTGCTGTGAACATTACTGCAGTCAACACCTTGCTGGCTCTGCAATCACCTCTGCCCTTATTGGCCACGGTTCAACCCCCATCAGCCCCGTCTGCACTGTCTCTCCCTCTCAGTCTTCCTACAGCCTCAATAAAGAAAATATAAAGAGTGTGTGCGTGGACTGAGCAACTCTCCTATTAGAGGAAGGGGAGAAAATCACCAACAGCAATCGACTAACAGCAACTTGAGATGGCGGGCTCTCATCCATCACTCTGCATGTTTGCGGACGCCATATGAAAACACAAACAAGCAATCAATTGTTTTGCTCACAGCTTGGGGCCTCCTAATAGAGCACATTTATCTGACGCCGTGGTGGTAGCACCAGCAATACTTTAATTTGTGAGACATTATGTTGAGTTAATGCCTACCAGGTTGCTGTTCAACCGGGGGGACTTGGCACATTTGGCGGCGCTGTAAAAGTCGGCATCGTGCTGTATTGTACTGGGACACGGTGATGTAAATGATCTCACCCGCTGTATCTTTAATGGGTTGTGAAATGAATTTATGTGGGAATATTTAGAGAGGAATATTGCCTTGTATCATGGCATAATTAGAAACTGCTCTGCCCTGTACTGAAGCTGCTGTACTATGGTTGGCTCACTGTTTGTCCTTCGACCGCCCCTGTGATTGGATGAGAGAAAGCCTGTTAGAGAGAGAGAGAGAGGGAGGGAAGCCAGCCTCTAATAATGATGTGCCCTTAGGCCTAATGCTCTCTCTCTCTCTCTTCTCTTCTCTTCTCTTCTGGTCTTCTGGTCTAGTAAACACAAACACACACACAGCACAGATTCATTCTTCCTCAGATGTGTATGATGCCAATAAAGAGTTAATCACATCATTACACATTAAAAGCCTGTTTTTCCTTCATGTTGTTGCAAATAAATTTTAAAATCTTGATTCCTGGAACATAAACAAGGATCCAGTCAATAAAATGTTTTTTTCTTCAATCAAGAAATTAAATGACCTAAAAACCAACATGTTTTTTTGTGATGTTAAGTAGTCTTTTTTCCAAATTCTGGTTAATTGATTTTGGATACAACAAGGGTTGTAGTTTTAGTGGAGGATAAATATCCCAAAACAAATTCATATATTTCTGAAAATACTACTATGCTTTCCTTACTTATTGTACATTTGTCTTATAATAATCTCCAGCTTCAGGTCACACTATAACAGCCTTGCTGCCTATGTTCACGTTTTCAGTGTCTCTCATTGCATCAAATGACAAGTCACAAAGCCTGGTGACTCAATCTAGTATGTTCATTTTCTTAAACCCACTGTTTGTTATTACACTGTCTTGCTTTCATTTAAATGGGGCTTCATCTTGAAAAGGCTGCTATAATTTTGTCTTCCAGTGTCTCGTTATTCTTGAAATAATGGACTGGCTGCACCATAAAAATGTTTAGTGTTTTTGAAAAATAAACCATATGCTTGTTAATGAAAAGGGAGATAAACTCTAGCTGTTGATCATCATTAAACATCTATAATTCTAATTGCCTGTATTTTAGAAAATCACCATTTTTTGTTTTCTCCTCTCCATCTTCACCAACCCCATATTCCTGTGATGATTTGATGTTCCTTCATATAATGTGGCTACATGAGTATGATCTATCCATTTAGCTTTGCAAGTCTCTTGGCCCTCAAAGGAGATTAAAATGTATGACCTACAGTGGCTCATCATCATCCCCTAAATAACAACCCATACAAAAATCACCCAAGCTATTTGCAGAAAATTATTTGTCTTTTTCCTGACAATAGAATAAAATGGAATTTAATTGACTACTGTGGACAAATGAGATCGTTGCTGCAACAAATAGAATGCTTAAGGAAAACACACACAAAAAATAAACACCAGTCTACAACAACAACAACAAAGGCATTAAAATATATGAAAAAAAAATGGATATATTTAGATTATAAACATAATAAAACTCAACTCAAAAATTACATACAATATGAATGAATGGAAGTATTAAGAATGTGATGACAAGGGACACAACCTTCTTCAGTTTGCCTCTTCATTAATGATTAGAATATAGGCTACTGATTAATGAATACTATTACATTTTACACAGCTTTATAACCGCTAACCCATAGAAACAGGAATGGGCTTACCCTCCATTACATCCCAGGATATCATTCATGTACACTTTTATTTGGAGGCAGATGTCAACCTCCTCCCCCCTCCTCCCTCTCCAGAATCGCCCGGAGCCAGTCTCCTGCCCGCTGCCCGGGGTTGGGGAGGCTGAGCTCGGCCTGACAGGCGGCTGGTGGCTCTTCAATGCGGCGGAGGAAATTAAATTACTGCTCCTGTTGCAAGCTTTGTAAACAAGACAAAAGCCAATGATACGGCCAATTACACTTAAATACGACGCATGTGTACAACAGGCTCTCAGAGCAGCCCGGTTTTAGACTGTGGAATCAGGGGTGGAGAGGAGGATAAACAGAGTGGGCAGCCCTTTTTTGTTATTATTTGTCTTGTAGAGATTTACCACAGTTTTACCCAAACGCCCAAATTATTTTGATTTATTTCTGTAAATTTATCAAAGCAGTTTGCACAAAACTGGTGCTGTCTTTTGAGCGAACAAGATGTGACACATAAAAAACGTTATCATCAGGCTAAATCAAAGGTTCGTAGGCTATATCAAAATATCCATGCAAAATAAAAACATGCATTTCCTATAAAAGATCCAGGTTAAATTAAACTATATAAAAGTATACATATACATACATAGGGTTAGGGTTGTAATTCCTGAAAACACCATTATTGGTCGTTAAAAATACCTAACATATATTTACATTTTGTAACAAAGCAGGACGTAGGACATCCAAATAATTAAGCAGGACGTAGGACATCCAAATAATTAACATCTGTAGTGGTGCATCTTGCAGCAGTCCTGCAGCTCTGGACGAAAATTTCGTGACTCCTGCAGATAAAAGACAAATGCTTATTAAAATGATGATGGCTAGTCTGTGGATTTTATTGATTGGTTAAAGAGTATTGATTGAGAAAATATGAATGGCTTTTTTGCAGGCATTGACTTAATTGACTCAAAATATAGCTAGAATCTAAATACCTACTATTGTTGGCTGTTATTAGAATAACAACAATGCAATAATAATAATAATAATAATAATAATAATATGTGTATTTTCTATACAAAAAATTGACAGATGACATTGCCAGTCGTCAGTTTAAACCTACAAAAGAATCCAAAAATCCTCCACAAACTCTGCGCTCATAGTCTCACAATAAACCCCCGATGAAAATGGCGATCAGAGTAAATAAAATAGATGGTCTTTATCAAAGTAAATTAGATTCAACTAAATAGTTCACCGGAGGGGCAGAGCAGTTCCTGTAATTCACTTTAAGGTTCACCAACTTACTCAATAAAGCCCTGGCTAGAAATCTAACTGATGTCTAATCGATAGGTTTATCTGAGGCAAACAGCTGGGAAGAGCAAAATGAATCGGTTTGCATTTAAGGAAAAGATAAAGTCGAGAAATCTGACGTCGAGTAATGAAATGATGGTTTTATTCTACTTTTTTGAGTCGATTTTTTTCCCAGATACACTGAACTGACAAGGGAAAAAGTTTAGAATTAAACACTATTTACCTTTTTTAAACAATTTAAATATTAATACATTATGTTTTACACGTAGGCTATACATCAGTACTTCTAGCTGCTACAACAACTACAACAACAACAACAACTACTACTACTACTACTACTACTACTACTTCTAATAGTAATAATACTAATAACACTTTTAATTAGCCTACCTGTGTTTTTTGGAGCCTATGAGGCCTGTAACGCTAAGTGCAGCAACATGACATCCCTCCATCTTCCTTGTCCCAAGCCTGCATTTCAGCGATTTCTTCACTGTTTTTACTCCCCCCCCTCCACCCCTCTCCTCCTTTCCACTCCGTCCAGTTTCTAGTCGTCTGATCCGAGCAGGAGGCGCCAGGTTTTCCCCTGAGGGGAGGCGAAGAGTCAAGGACTGAACCCTCCAAATGCAGAATAATGTAATTCCACACTCTCAGTAACAAGGGTGCCACAATTCAGAATGGTTCTTTTTTAAGGTGTAGCAAACCTACACGCTGAGCAAAATATCCTTGATGCTACAGAAGAGTGATTCTCTTGTTGCACACTCTCAAGAAAAGAGGTTTCACAGGCTGCAACAGCATAAATAATGGTTCTTTCTGGTAGCATGCAGAAATTCACTGGTGATTAATTGTAACATGGTATTATGGCTATTAAGGGAAAGTTCATAGTATAGTATTTTTTTATGCAATCACTGCAAGTGGTTATGATATACCATATTGGATTCAGCCACTTAATTATTGAGTAGTAGGGACATGGTGACATCAGGACAAGCAACAGAAATGTGAAAATTTTTTTGGAAGTGAAAATGAAAGTGATTGCACCTTTTTTTCTAAAGGAAGGCATTGTAGGTCAATGTTCTTAAAGTATCGTTTTTACTTCAGTTTTTTTCTTTTTTTTTATTAAACCTGATGATAAGACACATGTCTTAAAAGCTCAGTTTTCCATGAACAAAATATGTCACAATCCAGTACAAAAACAAAAAACAACATCCATATTTTCTGACATAACTACACAATTGTATTTTTCTCTAAAAATGACACCACATCTCTTTATTTGATTGCCTAAGTTTTTGGCATTTAAATCAGATGGCCCAGTCCATGAGTCTTTTCAACTGGAAAACACAACATGCCCTGTTTTTGTACAAATAAGTTCAAATTTCATGTGAGATTTCTATACTGTCAGCTAATGTTCTGGTTGAGACAGCAGATCAATGAAATATGCACAACTCTTCTCTCATGAGTTTATTTCCCATAAAGGTTTTTGGGATTCTCTGCCCTCATCAGGGTTGCAAAAGTGTTGGGGAATAAACATATGGGCATGTGGGAAAACAGTTGTGCAACAAGAGATTGACTGATGTTTGTTTACAATGATTTTAGAGAACCATGGAATCTACACTCACAGTGAAAATGTTTGTAGTTGTTGAACCACAAAATAGTACTTGGATCATAGCAAGTAGTGTGTTGGCATTGCAGAATTATTTCATTCTGTAGAATCCTGCTGGGTTGGTACCATGATGGAGAACCTTACTGAATGTGTATTTAATGAAAACACTTATCAAGGATTCACAACCACAAAGTGACTCTCTGGGCTGCAAATGAACAATACAACACAGTAGTCATCAGACATAGTTATGTAAGTCTTTTTAACATTTATGTAACATTTATGTGCTCATCAAAAAACCTACCTGACTTGGCCTGCTGGTTTTTAATCACTAGGAGGAGATTCTTTAAATTGTGACCCTGGCAATGCAAGATGGTGTTTTTCTATATATCTTAGGTCCAGCACAAAAATGAATTCTTTCTGATCAATAATTCCACCTAACAGGTTCTAAATGTGTTTGAAAGTGCATTTAGACCTTTATGTAAGGTTGGGGATGAACCTTACATAATACAGAACTGAACCATTAAGTTAAGTGAACAAATAAATGATATATGAAACATATAAACTTGAAAAACATTTTGGGGTGTGAAGGGTGGGTTGAGGGCAATGTGGGTATTTGGCCTCAGTATTTCTAAACCATCGAACCCTGTTTTTTCTGGGTGTATTGTCTGAAATTCAACCTAATAGCAGAAGAGAGCCAAACAGGGCCTGGGAGGGAGGAGGATGACAGGCTTCGTCACACTAATCTCCGACATCCTTGATTGCACAGGCAGCTTTGTCTTTCCTCCTCAAGTCTGGGATCATTTCAGCTGTCAATTTAAATGTGTCCGTTATCGGACAATTAAGCGGCTAGACATCCATTACGACGCCCCTACTGTCTGGTGTGCTTTTTGCCAATGTTTTTTTTTTTTTGAAACCCAAAATGTAGACAAGACTCCACCAAGAACTAGCTGACACCATGTTAGGGAATTTAACCATGCATGCACATATTGTTGCTACAAACATTCATATTTTTGGATTAAATATCAGTTCGTTCTCCTGGTGTTTCAGTGGGCAAAAGCAGGCCAAATATTTTGTCATCAAATAGCTCTTGAAAGAGAAGTGAAGAATCATTTAACAATATCCAATGAAAGAACTAGGTTATTTTAGGTAGGATCTGCACTGTTGTATCGTCAAATCACTGCACATAATTTACACACATAAGAAACATAATTTGCTTCTTTCAAAGTGGCCCCTCACCATTGTCTCTTTACAAACTCTAAAGGTGATGATACACAGAGCAACTTTTAAATTTAACTGACGCTTTTATCCAACGCGACTTACAATTGTTATACATGTCAGAGGTCGCATGCCTCTGGAGCAACTAGGGGTTAAGTGTCTTGCTCAGGGACACACTGGTGGGGGATTGAACCTGGGTCTCTCACATGACCAGAGTCGTGTGCCTTATCCATTGCGCCATCACCACCACGGTAACCGTGAAGGCAACGTTGCCGTCAATGGTAATGAGTAAAGATTACTACCGTAATCCCCTTCCCCCACCACTCCGCCACCCACCCCGCACCGCTGCTATCCGTTCAAAACATAGTCGGACTTGGCACTAGCAAGATTGCCAATAGTAACATTGCTCAAAACGTTGCCCCGTGTATAATCAGCTTTAGTGAACACCAAGCACACCAAGGAAGCGTTTTCCATTATGAACTGTGGAAAAAAAACCATTGACCAGTAACAAAGAGGCTTTACACAAACTAATGACACAAAACAACATCTAACAATGTTAACAGCATCAGCAACAGCAGTAACAGACTTAAGCGTCTCAATAATGATAATACTGTAAGCTACTAGCTCAGTGGTGGAAAGTATATTGGCTCAAGAACTGTGGTTACTCGTCACTTTGCTGCATCTTATAAGATATAAAGGATTACACATGAAATATAATTTAAAAAATTGGTCCATCCCAACATTAGAAGACTTCTAACACATCATCATGTCATTAATAAAATTACAATCATTATGTTAAATTGATATTTTAAGAAGGAGTATTTGCATAATGAGTACTTTTACTTTTCATTTAAGTAGCCTACATTCTACTGATAATATTTTCCACTTTAACATTCCATAACATTTTTTATGGAAGACTTTGAAATATTTTTCCACTGGGTTGTTTCTACTTTTGACTAAACAATCGGAATAAGTAACTACTCCACCATTTCTCTAGGCATGTACATGTAATCTTGAGTTTAATCTGTTCAATGGATAAACTGCATCCGTTTGGCATCTAATTAATTTTAAGTAACATAAATATTCCATAAGCACAGACCTACATAACCTTGTCTAAATAAATGTAGTGTCTAACTTAAATGTTTGATTACCTATACAAGTCTTACATGTTTTAAAACTAGTCATATAATCCACAGCTCTGATTGGCTGAGGGCGTTCGAAAGCGTAAAGTATAATTAGGATAGGCTTATACGTAGCCATATACATTCATTAACTAACATTAATGATAGGTAGCCTCCAAGGAAACAAGAAATGAATAATAGGGCCTACTGGTAGTTTCATATTGGTAGTAGGAGCTACCTCCTTTTTTGTTTTAAATGGCCTCTACACTAAGCCTTTAATGGCTCATTACTTGACTTTACATGCGTGACTTTCCCTTTTCTGCCTCTTAGTTTTTCTGTTCTTTTTAATTTGGTGTGTAGGTCCCTGGCCCCCCAAATGAAGGCTAAACCGACCAGTAGGTCGATAATATATCGGGGAGGCAACTGTGACAAATTCCTATTGTCTCCGCTTTGCTGGTACTTTATTACCCAGACGGGCAACATGGCCTGGAGATAACGATTCATCACGCACAGCCGGCAACCATAGACAACGCCTTTGGGCAAAGTCAGCGAGGGGCTTTCATATTGTGAGAGAGAGAGAGAGAGAGAGAGAGAGAGAGAGAGAGAGAGAGAGAGAGAGAGAGGGGGAGAAAGAGAGAGAGAGTGAGGGAGAGAAGGGGGGTGCCTTAATTGGCAATGGGTTTTTATTGCATTAGTAAAATTGCTGATTACAATCCTGCACAGCTTACTGTCACGTTTACATTTAAAACCTATAGGTAGACCTCCTATTGGTCTATTTTATAACTAGTTTTATAGTGGCATCCCATAATAAGTCAGGAATCTTTATTTAAAAAATAGTAATAATGGTTTAACTTCCCTCATGTTTTGCAGCTATAGCTTATTAGATGAAATTTAATGATCGTTATGGGAAAACTGCCTAAGAAAACAGTAAAAATAGACTAATGAAGACACTTCAACAAGAATTTACGGCAGGAAAACAGGGAACACAAGTAGCCTGCTTCATACCCTTTGCAGAATGATATGTCAAACACACCTACATCTATGCAGAAAGACAGTTTTGTGTAAAAGGTTTATATAAAATTTGGCTAAATATAATGTCACTGGATTATCCTTTTAAACACTATCTAGTCAAAACAAGACACAAAAATACTTGGATGGATGAATAGGAATATTTCCTTTTGAAGATTCAATAAAAACACAGAATCATTTATAGCAGTAATTATTTTGTTCTGCTCAGGTTTGTGTAGACTACAAATGTAAACTGAAATGAGACTATATGATGAGAAATTTCATGGTTAAAGGTGACATATCATTCTGAAAAGTCCCAAACTGCACATTAGAAATCAGATGACTTTAAAAAACAATTTTAATTCCCTTTTGCTTCATTATAACAGCAGCTTGTGAAAATGAAGCACAGTGAACAGCCTAAACTGTTGAGAATAATGAAACAAGACACTTGCTGTCTTATTGAGTAAGCTCTGATTGTCAGGCTCAATAAAGAGAACTCTGATATTGCTCCTAATAATTAGAGGTTTACAGTTTTACCATTGTTTCAACAAGGTGGCAAAGAGCCTCAATTATACACATACAGGGCCTCGGCTTATATGAACAGGACTTGTAATGGAAATGTTTTAGGTGTAGGATTAGACTTTCAGTGAAATTTCCTGCTTCCTGACATGTAATAGTTTCTACCAAAAATGTGTTATGTAAAAATATATTAAAAATCTGGGGGAAATTGTCTGGAAGTTTTGTATGAAATTTGTACATTGTACAATGTAAGAAGATATTGGTGCACCAAGCATTGTCTTTTCTCTCTTGGTACCTTGGTGTCTTAATTTGGGCAAATGTAATAACTCACAGGATAGCAACAAAAGCAAAATCCATTAAAAAAATAATAAAAAAAAATACTATGTCTTTGAGTTGATAAATGTGACATCTTTAGAAAGAGTTGGCACACAGAATATATGCTACTTTTTATTGCTTTCACAGTTACAAATTCATATCGTACATCTTTCAGTGGTTATCAGAAAACTTAGAATGTGAAGGTAATTTCACTGAAGAGGGAAGAGTCATCTCACAACACCAACCACAATTGATAAAAAGGGGCAGTTATTGAAAGCTTGGCCTAACATGTGAACACTTGTAGGTCTTTAAAGGTTCGGGAGTCCCCTATGTAAAAATTATAACAATGCCAGATTAATCTTCTAAAGTGTAAAAAGCATTCCGGTGTTCCAGTCTGAATAAATGTATTTATTTATTCAGAATATATAGATATGAATAAATTAAGGTAGTGAAACAAGAAATTCCCAGAGCACAGCAACAATAATCAGGTGCTAGTAGATAGCAGGATACATGAAAAGTCAAAAAACAAACTATAGCACACTGACCTGACTTTACTACCTTTATTGTGAGGAACGCGTTTCACCCATTGCTTCTTCAGGCTCACTCAGTGAAATTACAAAAACACACAAATAAATTAAGGTATTTGGCTTATAGCTAGGCTACTTTTGAGAATGGTGTCAAACAGTAGCTACATGGACAATACAGAGAAACCTAATATTAATTCTAATATAGTAACAGTAACAGAATAGATGTGTACTGTACCATAACAGCACATAGCTCTCCAATAAGCACTTTGAACTAACTGCATTAACACTCATGCTGAGGGTCTTGTGAGAATGTATTGATGTGACAGATTTGTAATCTGTTGTTTACTAAAGCCTGAAACAACAGATTAGGATTTTTAATAAGTTGCCACAATTGTGGATCAGGCATGATGATGTTTGGGAGCCCCTGTGTTGGTGCACATAAACAGCTTGGTTTGTGGCACTAAAGGTGACGCACAATCAGACATCACATCCCTTCTGCTGGCATCACCAACAGGGAGAGATAGGTTACCCCAAAGAGGCTTTCAAACATTATTTTCCGCCTTCCGGCTCATAGATCTCCCTGGTTTTGCATAAACGGCCAATTACCTTGTCAGTAAACTGATCTGAGGCTCAGTGCATCATCTCGTCCCTATTCATTTTATTGTAACGCGCAAATATAAACAGGCCTAATAGCAGCTACACTCACACTGTCCTCGTCCCCGCACCGTTATTGATATGGCCTTGAATTCACACAATTGATTTTTATGCTTCCCCCTAGCCACCTTGTGCAGTTGAGAGATATCTTTATTCGCACGGAAAGTGAAATAACTGCGTAATAAAACGGTGATATATTAAATTCGTTTTTCCCCGTGTCGCGGTTATTATGAGCCATTTTTCATTTTTATTGAATTGAGACCCTGGCGATCCGCGTCGACGCTTCGGGCGGAGAAAGGTTAAATAATTTGTGCAAATCAGCAACGCCGCGTTTCTTATTTGGCTTCATGATCTGACTCCAGCTGCTATTTAATTGTTTAATTATCTATCTATCTATCTATCTATCTATCTATCTACCTATCTATCTATCTATCTATATATATATATATATATATATATATATATATATATATGTATGTATCTATCTATCTATCTATCTATCTATCTATCTATCTATCTATCTATCTATCTATCTATCTTTCTTTCTCTTCATTTGGAGATTAAAAGCCTTTATTTTACCCCTGGGTCTAGGCTATATGTTGTTTCCCATACAGGCTAAATATCATTTACGGTTGGTTTACATTTCATTGCTTTGTGATAATCTACGTTGGAATGGGCCAATCAGTGCCTTTAGATCAGGCCTACTCTCTGCACACTTCCCGTCAATATCAGCGGATTTATAGCTTCATTTTGTGCAACAGATTATTGCTTCAGCGGCTCACAAACGCACGCGCGCGCGCACACACACACACACACACACACACACAAAGCTGGTCTATTATTGTTGCCCGTCTTGTAGGACATAGTGTACTGATGCAACCTGTCTTTAAAAATAATCGGATGACAGATCCATCCTGCAGCATGATCAGCATCTTGCCATCAATGCTCATTGATCCGTATAGGCCTGGTGGTCCCCAAACTGGGGTGCTGCGAGACTCTAGGGGTCCTTGGATGAGTTATATTGGTGGCTGGTTTAATTGCACAGACAGTGAGCACACATAAAAAGGCACCCATGTTGCATTGCTGCTTGAAAACAAAGTGCTGTAAACCTGCTGTCAAGTTCTGTATCAAATCATATCCAACAGCAGGAGCCTTCTCGGGTGACAGAGAGCACCCAAACAAAATCTTAGAGGATTCATAGAGTCATAGAGGAGTCTCCAGATGTAACATCAAAGATCAAACATTTTAAAGCCGGATATGAAGAGTCTTAAGAGAAAAGATGGACACATTAACTGAGCATTTACAGTGGCAGCCTCATAGGCCCACCATGATAATTCCACAATTGATAAATAAAAGGATCAAAAATCAAAAATGTCCCCTTGTCAGATTAATCTTGTGATTTTTTTTTTATTACCTTGAATGAATGAAATGATTAATCACAGTTTGTTTTTTTGTTTTTTTACATGTAGACGAGTATTGATTGAAAACTGTTCGGAAGCCGCTTGGCCCGAGCTCTCAGCACTAAAAGGCACAAAACCTCCTGTTTACTACCGGGAAAGCTGCAGAAAATAAAGAAAGCTGCGGCTTCTTTAAGACATACGAGCAAAACAACTGCCCTGCCGAGGAGAGTGGGAGGAGAGGGAGGCTTGGCTGACCGAATGGCAGCTTTTACGCAGAGGGCTGTCTCACCTGCTGAAACGCACTTCACCATTCAGCACAACAGAGCCATCTTTCGCTCTCACCTCCAACTAATACACACGCCAGTGAGGTCAGTGCTTTGTTTTCGCCTCTTTGGGTTTGTTTTGTTTTGTCTGTTGCTTTATTTTGATGCGAGGAGCTTGGGTACCATACAATACCCTCTACGTATGGATCGTCTCTGTCAGAGAAGGCGAACAAAGCGCATCAAGCCTCTCCAGAGAACTGCTTCCCCCCTAAAATCACGGATTTTTTTCTGTAAGTACTCAGGATAACCATTTGGCATTGTCGGCTGTTTTCTTGTTGTTAGGCTGCCGTGTGTCTAGTTCCCTGGGAAAGAACACAAGATGGATACGCTTCTTCTTAGTCCGATGGATAGGCATTTAATTTAGGGAACACCCGATCCCAATGCTGGACAAAAATAATGGCAAGATTTTTGGATAGCGCTGGACGCGTTGTTGGTTTCCTGGGAGTCGAACAGGCCTGCGTCGATGCTTGAAAACAAAAATTAGCTCGATATTTCAGCGCACATACAAACATTTCATTCCTCATTTAGCCTACTATATGACTAAAATACATCCAAGCACTGATAGAATATAGCCTGACAAACACATCACCGACAAAAAAAAACTATGGAGCACACCGGGATCGATGAGGTGAACCAGACGCACCAGCAGCAGCATGAGCCCATCAGCTTCGGGATCGACCAGATCCTCAACAGCTCGGACCAGTCCAGCGGCTGCATGCTGCCCAACCGGACCGGTGACCCGGATTACGCGCTGGCCTCCAACGTCTACAGCAACGGGTACAACAGCGTCTACAACCCGGCCTGCTCCATGGCGGCGGGTCTGGCCGGCTCCTATAATGTCAACATGAACATGAATGTCAGTATGAACATGAACGTTAACGTGAACTCTGGTGGCGCCGGAGGGGTGATCCGGGTGCCGGCGCATAGACCCATGCCGCCGCCGCCTGCCGCTGCTGCTCCACACCCGCCCACATCCACGCATCCGCCGGGCATCGGACCCGGCATCCCCTCGGTGCCCGGGATGGGGATGGGAAATGCGGGAAACTTCACCTTCCCTTGGATGGAGAGCAGTAGGAGGTTTGCCAAGGACAGATTAACAGGTAAAATGAGTTTATTTGTGATGCTGCAACACCTGTAGTCTGATTTGTGTTTCCCATTAAAACAGATGCCATATGATTATAGTATAGGTTACAGAGTACCATTATGCACCTTCACCTTCATTTCACTCTCTAATGAATGAGCCCAAAGACTCCGGCACAGTATTCTTGTATCTTCCTCGTGGCCTTACAGATGTGAGTTGTGAATTTTCTGACATTTGTGTCAAAAACAAGCCCTGCGTGATGCGGTGTGCTGCTGAACTGGGCCTAATAGCTCGACAAAGTGGAGCTGATTTCATCTTTAGGTTGTAATCTATAACGAATCGTAGGCTATGCAAACACATAGTCATTTTTTTTTATGGAAGGGCGGTCTGATAAACGAGGGGAGAAATTGACACGGACATGCTGATGAATCAGTATTGGTCCATCACTCTCCATTTACAGCGAATGACGGATAACGACGTTCCCCATATTTTCATGAGGATGAATGATTTGTTTTTTCGGTTGTGAGCCAATTGAGAAAGCAGAAACATTAGTCACAATAGCAATACAACAATGGCAGGTTAAAATCTACATAACATGCTTATTATTATTATTATTATTATTACTATTATTATTATTATTACTATTATTATTATTATTATTATTACTATTATTATTATTACTATTATTATTATTATTATTATTATTATTATTATTATAGGCTACATTTACAATGTTTGTTACTACACAAATGTATCTGCATAATTCACATATTGTCATTTAAATCACTGGACTTATGGAGCCTATAGAGTCTTTGTCATCCCAGATCCTTTACAAACGTCTGATATTAATTAAACTGCTCAGTTTCTTTCTCTGTAAAATTTAAATTTAAAGGAAAAGCAAACATCAACAACACCTGATAGTCGCTGTCCCTTTGCTCTGCTGTGATTAATAAATGCCATGACGCAGCAATAATACAATAATAAAACAGCAGTAGACTCTAGATAGACTTTGACTTAGCCTATGTTCGTATTTTATAACTTTTAGACATTCTTTTTGTCTTTTTTGAAGAAGATAATAAACAGAAACCTGACAAATAACTAATAAGTAACTTCCTTGAAATAATTTTTTGCCTTTTCACAAGTCAATCTACATCCACTTCTGCTTGTAGTTACATAACACAGTCCAATTGTTTCTAGTTACTTGCTCACATGATAACGTGAGTTTTAACTTCAAACACAGTTAGCCTACACTTATTATAGTAATAGTATTTTTATGGCCTCATGTTATTCAAATGTTTTTTTAAATCTGACCTATAAAAACAAATAATCACGTTTTCTTTTTAAGTCAAAGAAAGGCATTTACAGATTCAGAGACACAAAAGGCCACTTTTTAATTTACGTGTTTTTTTACAGGAACAAAGCACATTGATCAACATACCTAATAATGTACCAGTGTTATCAGCTTTTGTCCCTTTGCCAGATGTTGAACCACAGATCCATTTTGTCTTTGTACAAGTAAATTCAAATAAAGAGCATAAATAAGATGCCATTTTAAAAATGATTCCTTTAGTTATTGAGTGAAATCTCAGCCTGAAGGATTATGTCAGACTTTCTATTAGTGTCTCTTTATTTGATGTCTTTTATTTTATTCTCTTTATTAATTTAGTTTTCGGGAGGGGTGGTTGTCATGACCTCATCGTTAGGAAGATGAAAATGAAGAACATCATGGATTTGCGCACCCTCACCCCCACCTCTCCACGCATTAAATATTCACAATTCCGTTCTTTCTACCTGATTAATTATTAAATGCTGGGGGACGATATGTCAACTGCAAAAAGATACAGTGTAAATAGGCTTATCAATTCTACTCATAGTCACCGAGGGCCTCTCGTTTAATTTCTCTCAGCTTTGTGTCGCTGTAATTATTTCGCAGCTTATATCTTTCCACTGTATTGATCAGGAATGGATCAGCAGCAGCTACAGTAGCAGCACACACACACATACTCACGCGCGAACGTACACACACACACACACACACACACACACACACACACACACACACACACACACTATCCAGATTTAGCCTTCTCTGTTTCCTATAAAAGGCTGTAAATCAAATGGACTATCATCTATCCTGATGGGCAGAGTACCATTTTAAATGTTTCTCTCTGTTTCTTGTTTTTCTCTTCGCTTTTCAAGTTGAAACCGGAGGAGAAAAACGGCCCATTTGCAGCTTTAAACAGCTAAACATTTTGCCAAAGGGCAGCCGTGGGAGGTTTTTGCAGTGATGTAGCCTAAACGAAACCTGTTAAATTGCACAATAGACTTCTCTCATTCTTCACCCTGACACGCATCCTCGTGCTCTAAATTCATATTATAAAGCTGTGTCAGACAGAGGCTAAGGATTTCATAAGGGTTTTATGATGGTCACCAGCTTCTCTCTGTATGCATATTTACTCAGGGCGTATAGGCAAAATGTTATTAATTTACATTAAAAAATTTATTTAATAAGAAATGTGTCTCACCTCAAATTTTACCTTATAATAATAATAATATTTTTTTATTATTATTATTATTATTAGTAGTAGTAGTAGTAGTGGTAGTAGTAGAAGAAGTATTTTGGCGACAGCAGCGTTATTTGTCTGTGTCATTCTGCTAAATTGCCAATTTTAAACCTGCATAACGCTTGGCAACTATTTTGATGACATAAAAACATAAGACAAACAAACATAACAAACAAAAACACATAACAAAAATTATGTAGTAGTCCATCTGTTTTAAAAAAAACTTACATCACAAACCATTAAGTCATAACGTGACAGTTTAAACTCATACAAATAAGTAATGTACAATGGCCACACTAATCCAATCATTTAAAAGCTGTTGTTGTTAAGCACTGCTATAATAATCATAATAATAATAGAATATAAAATGGATCGTTTGGGCATCTTCACAGGTTAAACGTAACCATAATACAACATGTGTAGCTCAATACGCTGCCTAGCACCAATAAAAAAAAAAACAATTAAACCCTTTCTCTCTCCAATAAATCTCAGTTCGGGTGTTAATGGCAGCAAAGTAGAAAAATATGATTTGGATGTTGAACCCGCTCCTGTCCTCCTGTTTCCACGCTGCCCTGATTCTCCGTGTGACAGAAGACAGTGTCCCTGCCTTTTGTCCCGTATAGTGTAATAAATAGCAATATATGTTCATGTTATATTTCAATATCCCCTTTAGAATCCTTCACGGATATATTTATTAGATTGCTACAAAGGTAATATCCGCAGTGGGGAAGGGAGGCGCTGTCACCAGAAGTGTTATTAAGTATAGGTGGTTTTATTATGGGAAACATATTCTCCATGGTAGCATTTTATTTTTTGATATGCTTATGCTAAATTGTATTATCCAGGCAGCAGATTTAGTATTCTTGCTCGTTTTCTCTTTCATTTGAGGAAGGGGAAGAAAAAGTCAGATCATTTTGCAATATATTTTTTTCTTTCTTCTCTTCTTTAATGGGAACAAGATTGTCTCTCTTTTTCGATATAATAATTTTCCAACTTCTCTACACATTAACAATTTCACTTTTTCCCCCAGGATAATGTTATTGACTAATTATTCTTGACAAAGTGAAACAAATTAAAATTCAAACTTTGGATTGTAGAGGATACCAAAAACTGTTAAGATTAATATAAGACTTTAGAATTTTTCAGCACAATCACGTCTTATCGCTTGTGATTTAGAATCTCTCCAGCAATATTATATCATAGGAAATGACAGGATAGCTCCATGAGTTACAATTAGCTACCTTTAATATTTATATGTAGATGAATGTGCTTCTGACTCTCAGAATTGTGAGAATTTTGAGAAATCACACACTGATTCTCCCACAAAATATTGTCTTCATATTGCTTTATTGCTTTGTACCTGGTATAACACTAGAGACAAAACTGGCTAAATATAAGGGCAAAATAAATACATCTCTGATGCAGTTGAGCAGGGACAGTCTTTTTGTTTAACTTTGGTTTAAATTTCAGCCAATTTTGTGCATTTAGGAGCACCCAATCTCAAACATTAGCCTGCAGTATTTCTTCCTCATTTCTATTTACAGCTTACATTGCCAATAATAATAGCAATGGGTAAATTAGAAGGCATATCTAATTCCTGAACATCTTAGCCTTACAACTTCTGTCAAAACATTAAACGTGACTGATGCGGTCTCCATAGCATCACTGTATTGTATATTTATCAGCATTTTGCAGACTGTGAGGGAAAGCTTTACTGCAGTTGGCAGGTCCAAATGCTCTACTGCTGCATGTTGTGCTCCACTTGGGTTGCCTCTGAACGTGCTTGTATGTGCCTGGTCCATTAGTTAGCCCACAGATGGCCTGAAATAGCCATCTAATGCAGTATTATTTAGCCAGACCTGCCGCTGGGAGCAACAACAGACCTGCTCGCTCTCAGCATGTGACCTGTAAGGCTACACATAGTTTTGGGCAACTAGACGCCAACCAAAAAGACTCCAATGTTTAAATGTCTGTATGTTAAAAACACCACAGAAAAGTCACCATATGAATAAGAACGGGAATCATATGAGATTTAAAACAGTCTACTGTGAACACCTTATAGAAATATCAGAAACATTATGGAAACTGTGTTACTATAAATGCATTATTAAATAATATATATGGCTGTCTATGTCCAACAATGAATATTAGAGGAATAAACATCATTTTTATCATTATTGAGCATCAGAGCAACAGCAAATGTGAAAGCTGATAATAATATTATAAAAATATTACCATAGGAGATTAACAATAATAATGAGAGGAAGAAAAAGAAGACATGGTCACTATAAATCCAGTACCAAATATAATAAAGGGTAGAGAGTTTTCATTTCAGGCACTGAATTTGCATTGCTAATTTACACTCAGGTAATGTTAACCTTATGTGACCTACTGTTACAGCACATTGCAGCTATTCATCTTTATTTTACAAATCATTTGCTCGCGTACGCCTCAATTTGCCACTCGTGTTCAGTACCACCATGGGACGTCACCAGCTCCCTGGAAATGACTGCAGAGTGCATAATAGCTTCATGTTCCATTTTCCATCCAAATTGTCATCGTCTGTGCAGCAAATGAATTTTCAGGTCGTTGAAACAGCAGCAGCAGCAGCAGCAGCAGCAGCAGCAGCACGTGGCCCTCAGGGGACACCTGTGTAGATGTTTTCATATTCATTTTGGCTTCTGGTGAGCTTTTCTGACAAAACAAAAACAAATAAACACCCTGTAAGACAGGAGGCAAAACAGCTTGTTGGGGAGAGATGACACATACTGCAATAGGGAGAGAAACAGACAGAAACAGTTTTTTTTTTTAATGTTGTTGTTGATTTCCATTCTGCCTCAAAGTGAGAATGTGGCTGGGGAGTGGATCTATGTCCAAAAACGATCTCATTTCATTTATCGATCATCTGTTTACCCAAGGCTGACAAAATAGACAGGATTCATAGATATTTTATGATACAGAAGATAAGTTGTTATTAATAGTCAGATACAGTGATCTGTGAAAGTGAACCACCAGGCAGTGAGACACACAGTGTAGGCTCATATAGTAGCCGTGTGCAAGTTTTTTTTGAAGATACACAATGACAAAGCAGTTGAAAAGACACAAAACAGTCCAATGAGTAAATGTAAATATATTATCGATTTAAACTAATAGACCGTTTCCTCAAATTCAGCATCGGTATCTGTAAAATATAGGAGGTATTTTCTGCAATAATTATGTAAACATTTTGTTATTGTGCATGATAAATCATGAAATATTATTGTTAGGAGTTGTGCTTAATGTTTTATATGGAAGATATTTTGTGCAAAAATGTAATATGTGTAAATTTATTTGGCCTGATGGCAAAAATTGTACCGCGTTAGGTTGAAAGCCTGTGAAATCCTTATAATTAATAAGTGATTAATAAATCACATTTTAACCTTCACATTGTCAGTGGATGTCCCTGATTGTCTGATTCTGATTGGCTTACTAGTATGTGTTTGATTTATCTTTGTAATCCTGCTTGTTGTCATTTATTTATCTAAATGGCAGATATCTCATTTTGAAGCAAAACATTTCAGAATGCTAGCTTAAGAGTCTATCAGGAAATTAAATTAAAGTAGACTCTGTCCATCATTCAGGCTTCCTTCATGTGATTAGCTGCAATGCGTCGGCGCCTGCACAGCGGCTACTGCTGCTGTGCTCCAGATGTGGGACCTCACTGTGTCTCCCTTTCCTTTAGGGGAGCAGGCAGAGGAGAGCCGAGTCGGAGAGGCCACAGGGGGGCCGGGGGCTGCCGGGTCCCTCTGTCCTCTCCCCAAGGGAGACATCGGCAGGGTCCCTGTCTGGAGCACTGTGGAGACATTAGCCAAATGCTATTACCCTGAGCTCGCTCACCTGCGAGACGGCAATGGCCTTCTAGCAGACTATCCTTTTCCAAAGGGGGCTTGCCCAGGTGAGTCACCCCCTCCGTCCACCAATCACCTCCCCTATACCTCACCTATCTGTGTCATGGTTTATTTTTAAGTGCATCCCTCCTGTGTGTGAATTATTATTAAAAGTTTGTTTTCTTTGTAAAAATGTAAAAAATATAGTCTTTATTCATACTGATCTTTTAACTTGTAACTTAGGAGGCCAATTTATTGCCAGTTGCAAGGTATATCTTTTCTTGTTTGAAAATTGTCTTTGGAACTGAGGTCCTCTATGACTTTTCCTATGACTACCTCTCTGTACAAACCACTGTGCTGTTTGGTTTTCAAAATCTGGCAGGGGAATATTAGTTGTAATTACATTTATCTTCTTCAGTTGGCAGCTTCTGGGCCTTCTCTTAGACTCTCTAAACCCACTAGCTTTTCCAGAGTTAAGACAAAATGGACAATAATTCTATCTACTCAAGGACTGGAAAACAAAATTGTGTTTATAACATGAGCGTATACAACACAAACCCACAAGGGAAATAATTTTATATTTCAGAAGCACATATTATGCCAGTTTAGAAATGGAAATTGCTACTCACACTAATGATTATTAATCTTGAACCCTTGAAGTCCGAACACCTCAATTACTTACAGTATTGTTATTGCTAATTAACCAATTTTTTTTAAGAATGACTTGCATGATCAAAGTTATAATCCACCAAGTGAATTCTATCAAACAAAGTAAAAAAAAAAATCCTCTTTCTTTGCCTCTTTCTTTGCCCTTTTCAGCTGCCCTCTCACCTTTCTCCGTGACCCGTCGCATCGGTCATCCTTATCAGAACAGGACGCCACCCAAGAGGAAAAAGCCTCGCACTTCCTTTAGCCGGGTGCAGATCTGTGAGCTGGAGAAACGTTTTCATCGGCAGAAGTACCTGGCGTCGGCCGAGCGCGCCACCTTGGCCAAGGCCCTGAAGATGACAGATGCACAAGTCAAGACCTGGTTTCAGAACAGAAGGACAAAATGGCGGTAAGATTGCAGAAGCGTGTCCCTTCACTTAAAGTTTAATCTAGTACAGCTCAAAGTAATTTATTGGTGTGAAAGTGGAGAATAGTAAAGCTAAAGTGCTATAATTCTTTCTTACACGTTTCATCATTTCTTCTCCTTCATAATCTGCCTAAGCAAAACAAAGATTTTTCAGAAGCAGTTTGTCTTCATGAGGGCAGGTTGTTAACTCAGAAGAGCCAGTCTTTCCAATTTTTCTTGTGCCATAAATTGACAGCACTGAATGTGTCTGTGTTTTTGCTCTTGGATCCAAATGCTTACCGATGCTATACTTTAAACACGTACAAGTAACAAGTAACAAGTAAAATGGCCCGCAGCTGAAGCATTCGAGGTGTCGTACAACACAATAACTATTTTGCTTAGCCTAGCTGCCAGTCGAGGCCAGTTCACTTGACCAAGCACAATTACTCCTGAACCTCCTGAAAGGCCTTTTAGAAACCTGCTGTCCAAAGCAATACTAAAACACTCACAGAAGGAAATTGACTGCCAAGTCCATAGAAAAAAAACACACACACACACACACTCCTTCACTTCATTTTAACTGTTGTTTATAGCCATTTGGAAATAAATGAGTAGGAAATCAAATTATGAAGCCCTGCCCGTAGTTAAAGGCACAGGAAACATATTTCACAAGCATATTACAAGTTGCTAAATTACCTTTTGGTTTTAATGTTTAAATGATCCTAAAGCTTTTTAGAATGAGCTTTGCATTAATACACATACAAAACACTTAAAATGTTTTCTTGGCTGATTAGTGTGAATGCTCAGTCAGCATTCACACTGTTGTTATTAACATTTACGATTTAGTTCATTGGCTTCTTTGTCTTAAACAAACTTAAAATACTTTTAAAAAAGTGAAAAAAAGGTGCACTTATTTAAAAAATTACAAAAATCACATCCAATAGCAGGAAATTTCCAAGACACAGTTTTCACTACAAGATGTAAAAACAATGAAATTGCTTAATATAAACACCCCCAAACTGAATCCAAGACTGAACGGCTTGTCACAAGTAACAAGGGAAATGGCTTAACTCGTTTTTCTGATTTCCTAGTTTTGCAGAGATTTATGCCATTTCCCTGTAGTGTGCACCTGATAGCATGAGCATGAGGGATGTCTTTGCGTGACGACTACACTAGTAACAAGAGGATGATCAAATCAACAGCCAGGGAATCAGATTATGATAATGATGTTAACAATAATGTGTGGCTAATGGATGGAGGTTGGTCTGCATGAAAGAGTGTTTTAGAGGTGTGTTTCCGCCTGTGATTTCTACCTGCAATTTGTATTTTTTTGTTGATATTGATGGAAATCATTTGTTTATTATAGTTTGTGCTATTAGTAACACCACCATAAATTTAAACGAGCCAAGTAAATTCTTTATTATGCCGTCTTGGAAACAGACACCTATTTCTAGGAAAAAACGTCTAAAATAACATACCCAAAATTAATCAGGAGTAACTCCTCAACCATTAGGCCTAGATGCATAATTCTGGCTAAGGAATTTGAATCAACTCTATGAGCCTATTTATTTTGCTATTAAAGAGTAAATGGAGATGCAATAAAGGAAAATATGATATTTTCATCCTTGCCTGGTATAAACTCTATATTTTAATAGCAATACCACAATCAAAACCATCTTCCAACTGATTATAATGCAACTGAATATCTTTTCTTTTAATATCCTGGGATACAACTGTAAATTTGATGAAAAGAAACTAATATACAACAGAAACCTAAGAGCTCAGGGATTGCTCAATACCAAGATGGCGCCTGGGAGGTATTTTTTACACACAAACAACAGCTGTTTTTGGAATGAAAACAGCAAAAATGGCAAAAGTAAGTCAGTGGTTGTAACTGTATATGTATATTGGTGCATTTGTTGTTATTTTTATCCGGCTAATAACTCCGTCATTTAGTGATATGAGTGATACAGCTTATCAGAGCTAGAGCTGAGCTTTCTTTAGAGTGGTCGGACGGCTGTGTCGGATGAGATTAGAGATATCTAGATGGCAATAACTGCAGCCATGTACAGTGTTTACAGAGCGATTTATGTTGTGATATAAGCTCATTTAGATGCTTGGTGTTTGATGTGTGTTTGGTTTGGATAAAAATGGTTGGTTTAATGTTCTAGCGGAGCCTCCTAGCTTCACAAAGGTGTGTGGCATGCATAGAGTGACAAAATACTAGGATCAGGCATGGATTTCTTATTTGCATTTTCCACAAAAATCGATCGTCCTCCCCCCGTACTGGGCAAGTCCGTGCTCAATAGGTTTGCTGAAAAGGATCTGGCAATTTCTTGACTAAAATTAGCACACACACAGAGGAGAACATGTCCTATTAATATGTAAACATCTGTCAGGAGAATCAATTTGAATATACTTCAACTCAGGAGAAGAAAAAAAATGATAAACACAAGCAGCATTACCTCTACTCTGAATCACAATGGGAACATGATTGGAACTTGTTACGGATTATATACTCCTTTATCTACTCCTCATCCATTCCCTTTAGTCACGTTCCTTCACCAACACCTGTTATTCTTCCTGAAGCTGAAATAACTGTCACAGGTGTTGAATAAACATACAAGCAGTCAATTTACAAATGAACAGGATTCATTTGTAAATAGTTTGAGACAAGTACAACTGTGCTGCTTGTCTCGTGACCCCTTTTCTTACTTTATCTTCTTGATTTCTTTATTGCTTTGACACCCCTGCCTTTGGCTGCTTACATTGACCAGCTGCCAGAGAGAAAATATACACCCTAATATTTTATAAACAACACTGAAAATACAGTTTTAGGCTGGTATTCTTCCTATTTATGTTTATTTATAGTTTTTAAGAGGAGCTACAGCATCAGTCTGATTTCCTTTAATGCAGTGCCTTCCACCCTTTTTGGCCTATGTCCAATTAAAATGAAGCGTTGTCTGTTTGTGACCCTCGTCAATGGTTGCATATGGTTACTTGTTGTGATCAGCTAAACCAAAATGGGATTTTGTTGTATTAAAATATCATATTTAGAGGCTTGAGGAGAGAAAAATATCCAATAATCTGCACGAAAAAAGGGGGAATTTAAAAACAAATCTTAAAAATATAAACATAATTGCAGCAATCTTGTTTTTCTGCTTACCTAAAATTTTTCTTATCTTACAACCCCACAAATTGCCAGCGGGGTCCTGACCCCAGGTTGGGAACCAAAGCTTAAATATAAAAAGATGGTTAAACTGCTTCTTTACGAGGATATGGGTTAATTCATTCCGAACAACCTTGTGTACATGCCCCATAAGAATAAACATTATATATGTCTTACATCTTCCTCTGTTCCTCTTTTGTCTCCTCCTTCCACCCAGGAGACAGACTGCAGAGGAGAGAGAGGCCGAGAGGCAGCAGGCCAACCGGCTGATGCTGCAGCTTCAGCAGGAAGCTTTCCAGAAGACGTTGAGCCAGCCTTTGCAGCCAGACCCCCTCTGTCTGCACAACTCCTCCCTCTACGCCCTGCAGAACCTGCAGCCCTGGGCAGAAGACAATAAGGTGACCTCCGTCACCTCCGTGGCATCTGTAGTGTGAACGTGTGTGTGTGTTAAGAAGAGAGGGAGGGAGGGATTATCAAAGTTTTGTCAGTGTGAATAGACAAAGGGGTTGAATCTCTTCAGTCTATTTCTGACGTGTCTGACGTTCAGAAACGCAGCACCATTATGGGATTGTCATAGGTACAGGAGATGCTTGCTTTGGAAAAAAAAGAATTTGAGTGGACATTGTGCTCCCTCACTCATTGATCGCTACCAGCAACATGGTGGGGGAGCATGTGTAGAGAGAGACAGCTATATGTTACTGCCAAGACCTACAAAACACTGTATGCAGACAGCACAGGAGCCACACTGACACTACTGTTATCTTAAATATCTTAAGTATGTTGAGTCATTTTCCTGCCTTACACCAAGTTTCCGCTTTCCCTTCAGCTGTCTGTCTAAAAGAGAGGAGGGCACTTTATCCATACGTGCCAGGAAACAAATGGACACCTCTGTACATGCCCAACTATCAAGACTGTCCCCCTTTTGCCTCTGGATCCCTAACGAGGCAGCAGAGACTTTCTGCCAATAATGGCAAAAAAAGACCTCCTGTTTTTCGCTTTTGACTTTGTACAATGTAGTAAATGCATGTTTCAACCCTTTTCTGTGTGCACTCGGAAGTACCATTGAAGTCAACTGCCGTCAAGGTGGACTGCAGTGTTCAAGTGGTAGTGGATTAATGGAACTCCTGATGATGAATTCCTCATTATGTTAAATTTAAAGGTGTTTTATATTAAATGATATTGTGACTTTTTGAAAAGATGACAAAGTTCTCTGTTTTTCTTCCCTCTCTTTGTGTCGTTAGTCTTTCACTCACTGCCTGTTTGTCACCATTATGAAAACCATGCAATAATAATTTATGATTTTACCGAGCTAGTTAGCCTCATGGGATTAAGCTATGATTGCACATTAAAGTTTCAAACCACCCAAAGGTAAGATACCATTGAACTGTATCAGAAGGACGGCGCAATACCTTTTTTATCCATAAAATCTGATGGCTACGGCTCCCAGGTGTGAATGTGAAGGAGGGCGTTGCCGAGAAACAGCAAGCACGCTCAGCAAAACCGTCCCTGGATAAATAAAGATTTGAAAACTGATGCCAGCTCAAATTAGAATGAGAGGAGAAAATAGTGCAGCTGCCAAATAAACATTTGAAATGCAGCGGTCTGGCTTTTGTTTATGTTTTTTGTTTTATTCCAGTGATTTTAATGGAACAGTTTAACAAAAGATTTGTTCAATGGTTGGAGAAGGGAATCTATAACACACTGAAAAACTGAAAGTCTGTGTCACTTGTCAGGGTTGTCACCTTTTTGTTTTTCCTGCTGGAGTTTGCACGCAGTCAGCACGGGGCTCAGGCAATTATCAAGGGCCACATTTCTTTCTTAAGAAGCCCTTTGCTGCCTTCATTCTTGCTTCTTGTGAAAAACAACTTTCGCAACAGTGACAGAATCAGTCCTAGTAAACAATTTTAATGATTTGGTAAGTCCCTCTGTTTTTGTATCGCTGCTGCATTGCTTTACGCTCCGCTTCCAGTCAATCAGGAGGAATGGAAAGCTCTGCCTTCAAACGATCCATCAGACACCTGTCAACTGACAAACTTTATCATCATACCTATATCTTTTTTCAGGTTAATGTTTTTTAGTTGAGACAGGAGTTTCTTTTGATCTAAGAAAAGTGAGTTTAAAAAAATGTGCATAGATGCTGGGGAAAAAGTGTACACATGGGCTATAATTCAAAATGAGGCCAGTATAATCTTTTTTCATTCCTTTTTTTGGATGTTACCTCCCACACCATTTTTGGTGTTGGCCTCCATTGTTGTCTAGGTGAATCATGATCACATAGACACCAGACAGCCATAAACATCTGTAATCACCACATCTACCCTATCATGCAAGTGCTTATCAACCAAGTCATAACAAGAACTGCCTATCTAGAAGCACAGTAAACACATCATTCAGGTTCCTTGCTCGTAAATGAGCCTTCATAATCATGAGCGTCACAGGAACTGGACCTTGCCAGGACTGGACCTAGCACATTTGTATCCCTAGGCAAGCGTCCCCTTCACAAACACATCTCACAAGCCATCATGACATACTTAAGTTTCGCAAACTCCACATCCTGTACCTTTTGTTGGAATATCAACAGCATCTGGCTGCCCGAGCCAAGTTGTTGCTCAGAGCAGGTTGATGATCTGGTTCGAAACAGCTGTCTGCAACTGCAGCCACCCCCAACAACCCTCTCCTTTCTCCAAAACATAGCGCCTATGTTTAGTCAGTTTTTAGGGCGTCTTGCCTGGTTGGGATCCTGTCAATAGCAAGCAGTTCTCCAGGTGACGCCTCCTCAACCCCCATTTCCTCCGCTCCCTGGTGCTTTCATCTCTCTGTCTCGGTTGTCTTGAAGACGTGACTTGGCCCATTCTGGAAAAATTCCTCTCTTTACTGTTTTCAAAACCGTGCATTGTGTTTTACTACAGGTGCTTAAAGATTTTTCTCCTCTCTTGTCATGGCTCTGTAGGTTTTTTTTTCCTCACTCAACCCCCTCTCTCTCACCGCCAAAGAGCCCTGTCCTTATCCAATAAAATGTCACCACACAAGATGAACAAGAGCAAGAGGCTCAGGGTATATCGGGCTTCCTATCAAGCACCCTGTTTTGAACAGGGGCACCAAAAAACTATTCACCGCATACTGTGTTGTGCTCTGTGTAACGCTCTGTCTGCTCCGATCAGTTGTTTCCATTCTTGAGAAACACAGTAAACACTGAGTCATTTTCCGGCTACTGATGTAGCTTCAGTGATCCAGTTAGTTGATCACTGCCAGGTTCTGAGTTTGATTCCTAAAGAGAGGCTGATAGACATTCTGACAGACCAGCAAATGTCATATTTTATATTAAATGGTCACTAATACAGTGCAACATTATACAGTTTATTCAGACCATTCAATACTTATACTCAGCTATTAGGTAAAATCAACTAAAGTGTTCAAAAATGTGTCATTTGCTGCATTCCCATTTTTTACACATATATTCAGTTTATAGATGACAATTTAGACTTGAAATAGTTCACTGAGACTAGGAAAGATTGTCAAACAAGAAGAAAAGTTCTGTGCTCATGCATAAATGGAACAAAATAGCGTTAAGATTTCAGATCCTTAAGCAAACCAGTATTGAATGCTGTATCTGTTTAAGAGACACATTTGTGACTTTTTACAACGCTGAGAATTAGAATAGGATTGTTGAAATAAAGAGTAATACTGGTGAGTATGGTTTATTTACCATGTTGACCAATAACTTGACTTGTAGGAGCCTAAGCTTGATATTGTTTTTTATTTCTTTTACTTGATCCCAGATGTAATAATATCAGTCTGCATTCCAAACAACCATTTTCAGGCCATGACAGCTGCTGTAGCCACAAGATTTTGTAGGAAAGCAATGGCTGCCTCAGACTGCCAAACTAGATTGCTGCTAATGTGTTGACATGTGAGGCTTTGTTGACAAAAGACTTTTATGGTTCTTGACTTCAAAATACAGCCACGGCCCCTTAGCTTGATTTACTTTGAAAACTTAACGGTTGCACATTACAGAGGAAATCTGTTGCAGAGGGACAACACTTAGTGTAGTGTTAACTCCAAATCTATAATTCTACAATAACAGGGGTGGTGATGGCACATAGATGAGATGCTCGCCTTCGATGTGGGAGACAAGGGTTCAATTCCCACTGTGAGCCATCCACCAATGTGTCCCTGAGCAAGATCCTTAACCCCTAGTCGCTCCAGAGGCGTGCGACCTCTGACATAAATAGCAATTGTAGGTCGCTTTGGATAAAAGCGTCAGCTAAATGAATAAACGTAACAGGCCTACATTATGGTGCAATGATCTCTACAGTTTCCGCTCGATGTTTGGTCAAGTATAAAGTATTCTTGCAATACATTTTCATAAACAGGTTTTTAAATGCAGTTGAAATGAAATGAACAAATAAAAATCTAGTTTTGCTCCATGTGAAAAAGACATTTAATCCCTAGTTTCAACTCTGATGGAATCAGCTTTGCATTCAAAAAGAAAACGTTTTACATCATGGGTCACAAGTGATTTTCCCAGAGCCATTTATTTTTGAACCTATTCATTCGTAATGGCTCAGAACCGCAATGCTCTGGAGATGTAAGGAACAATCCCATATTATTTGTTATTTTGTGTGCAAATGTATTATTGCTCAGGAAACAAATGTTGCTCTTCATTATGTCTTGTGGCTTCTTATATTTCAAATGAGGTAAACCTCCTGAGTGGAGCCTGTCTTCAGTGATGGTAACTGGTTTGACTATCCAGATTAACGTTTTCTGAAATGTTTTTAATGCCATAACTTTAAATTAAACTTAGAGAGACAAGAAAAGACAATTTCAATTCATAGAGGACATTTAGCTAAATGTTCTTATGTAACTACGTTGATTCTGTATGACAGAGACGTCGAAGGGACCATGGTTGAAAGTGCTTTTTTTAGTTTAGTAAGTTATCATATTTAGGATTGATTATTTAATAACTGTTGGCTGCTGTAGCAGGAAACTCCTGCAGCATGTCAAGTCAACTCCAGCTGAGTAAGGTGAAGAAAGAAAAACTCTTTCTGCAGTCTGAAAGTTTGACTGAGATTTCGGAGCTAACTCAACCTGCTGACGTGACACACTTTCATGATCCTTCCTCTCTCTCGTTCTCTCTCTTTCAGCTACACATATTTACACACAAATGCATACTCACTCACCTATAAATGTACAAAAAGCAAGCTCTGATGTTGACAGTGGGTTAAGCATTAATTTTGTATTAAATAATAATAATAATAATTTTAAAAAAGCTACTTCTTATATCCCTGCACCTTCAGGAATCTGTAGTGCAGCGCAAATGTGTTGAGTAGCACATATCAGCCATGAGAACAAATTTGCAGACGTGTCTTGGCAGTCTGTGACACATTAAAGCCTTCTCAAGCCTTCAGGCATGCATGAAGACGACTCATTCCTTTTGAGTGATACTGGTACTGCGGATCAGTGACTCAACACCTGCTCAATGCCAGCCAGCTACTGACAGACTCTGAGGTTTCACTCTGAGGCTTAGAAAGACATAAAATAATAGTACTTACAATAAAGGAATGGTACAACTGATAGGCTGTAGAATCTTTTAACATCCCTTGTCTTTTCAGCCATATTTATATCTATATCTATCTATCTATCTATCTATCTATCTATCTATATATATATATATAATTAATCCTCTCATTTATATTATACTCAACTTAAAAGAGAATATATTTTTAATTTAAATCAACAAAGCAAAAAGAGGAATGTATTTATAGACTTAAAATTGGCTTTAGCCATTTCCTTAAATTAAACCATTGACTGTGCCTTTTATTAAATTATTGTGTGGACAGGTTGGAAAGTTTAATACTGTTGTGTAATAATAATGTTTATTTATTTTGTCTGTAATGTCTGAGACTGCAATGACTCTCATTTTATTATCAATATTTTTAACAACCACAGAAGACTCTTCAAAGGCTGCAATCGCCCCCTGGGCTGGACTTTTAATATCACTGGCCAAAGGCCTCTTTTATTTAGTCCAAACAGCACATTAAGCGATGGACATAAGGGAGAATATCCCAATCTTAATATAAAAGCTGTAATAATTTAATGAAGCCTTTATGAATTAGGAAGATACAATCAACTGTACAAAGACCTTGCAGATAATCAGGAAAGAGGTAGCCATGCAAAGAACACCTTATATCTCATTATATACTGATAATCAAACATGTGAAGTTATTTGCCTTCTCTGCTGCTATCTTGTTGTCTGAGAGGGTCTGGAACACCTTGCCTGAGGAAATATGGCAGGCTGAGTCAGTGGCTTCTTTTAAATTTAAGTAGCCTATAATTTAGAGAGATTCATCCTTGATTTCATCTGATTCTAGGTTTTTATTCTGTTCTTGGGTTCATTTCATTATCTTTTTTTCATGTGGTTCGTTTGGTGTTTTTTCTGTGTTACTATGTTATGTTTAATGTGTTCTTTGCTTGCTAAGTGAAGCACTTTGTAACTTTGTTTTAATAAGTGCTATATAAAATAAAGATGATTATCAGGCCTATTTATAATACTCTAATAAAACGCCTCTGTTGAAATATGATGTATAACCTCAAACTTTTATATTGCTTTACACTTTGCTTTATATTCGTTTTTATGTTTTTTATATTTTTTGTTTACAGTAGGGGACTCCCTCAATATATTTAACGACACCTCCATCTAGTGTTCATCTATAATAAGAACGAGTAGTTTCATTTGTCCCGCCCAGTCTCCAATTCTATTGGCTCAAGTGTTTTAAAACGTCAGTCATGTTCTGATCCCCCACTGGCTTGGTGATGTGTACGTCACACCAGTTTACGGAAGCGTAACCAGCCACTACAAAAATGGAGGACGACATCTCGGATTTGAGCAGACCACAAATGTACTTGTTTGGTGAGCTCGCTTATTCTGACAAACCTAATATTTTTCGGTTGCACAATCAGTTTTACTGCCATGTTATCATGCACAAATAGCCATTTACGATTTTAGCTGGATGAACTTAATAGCTGGCTAACCTGCCTGCACCGACTCGCGCCAATTCAGCTCTTTTGTTAGCTAGGTCGAGCAAGGCAGCGAGATACATAGCTACAAGCAAAGACTAAACCCTCGCACCTCAGACAGTGCAATGCATTTGTGTATGTTGATCAAGATGAGTGCAAACATAAGGTTCCTTATCTTACACGTCGTTCCCTAGGTTGCACCCTCAAGTCGGACAAAAGGGAGTTCAAAGTTGAAGTAGACGACGATGATACGGAGCAACAGCTGTCACTCAAAGCAGTAAGGAAGACTCCTTCCATTGCATGCATAGTAACTGTTCTGCAGAACAATACGGCTGTAAGGGTCGTTATAAAGGGAAATATCTTAAGAGTTAAATAAAGTAAGTTACAGTTTGTTTGCACGGAGTGCAGATAAACTTACATCTGTCTCTGTCAATTCCTATTTGCTTTAACGTTATAAAATCAGTGTTGCCAGAGCATATTTTGTAATAGAAACATGGTGGAAAAAATCGTGCCATCATTAAATGGCAAATAACTGTTACATATAAGTGAAAAACCTTCTACAGTGTACATTAAGTAAATTCATTAAACATGCAGTGCACGTTACCCTGTGTTCATGTGTTATGCTGGTTTTAAAAATACAGGTTAAAGGTCAAAATCAATATTAATTCCATACAGTACACATGTTTTATACATTATTCATATGTATTCATATACTTTCATTAAAGACAGATTTGTGTTGACTGGTTATTTTGCATCTGTCTGTCTTGCCTTGTATTCTTGATAGAAAATAACGTTTTTCATTACTAGACAGGGTAATTAAGCTTAAATAAAGATTTTCAAATCTTTGCTAGAATAATTTATTACTTTGGACACATATAGAGTTGATGCACAGGTGACAGTGGTTACATATGCCTATGTTGTTGATTTCTAAGTGACCTCTTTTGATCAAAATAGTTAGATTGTTATTATAAGTTTACTATCAATTACCAGAGACCAAATGGATGTATTAAATGTGTTTCCCTTACTTAAAAAAAAAGCAAGAAACTTGTCAATGTAACATATGAGCCTGACCAATAAAGTCTGTGCTCTTATTTTACCAGCTGTACCCCAACGTTTTTTGGTGCCTTCATTTGGGGAAATGGCTTATGCAGCTAGAAATATATTGTCCAAATAATTAATCAACAAATTGTTTCAACACTTTAATGATATCCGTATTAATCAGTCAAACTGGAACTGGAGTATTTAACTGGCCATCACCACCAGGTATTTCAGAAATTTCAACCCATATAGTGAAACTTAGATTTTCGTGGTGCTTCAGGCAAGACAAAGGGTGTCAGGAGCAACATTTGCCTGATGATGCAGTGGAGATGGTGTTGTGTAGAGTTAGCTGTGCTGCTTTTCCAGGTGTGTCTTGGAGCCGAGGCTGAGGATAAGTTCCACATGGTGGAAGTCGAGGGCCTAACTTATGATGGAAAAACGACCAAAGTGCCGCTGGTTGTCCTGAAACCGTCCGTCCTGCCCTCTGTGAGTGAATGCCGTACCCGACAGCATTTTGTAAAGTATTATAGGGTCTACGAAATGGTATATAAACAAAGATCTCCTTATTAGGCAATATGTATAATCTATTATGTCTAGTTTTTTAGCAACAGTCAAAGGAAAATAACTTTCAGCCCTTCTCATGTTTATTAAAAAATTAAAACTAAAAAGGAAAACTCATTCATACCATGGATCAGAAGTGAATAACTTAAATACAAATTCTCCATCCTATTATTGCAATTATTACATTGTTTTATTTTGTTGTTATAATTATTATCTTGTCCAGATAAGTTTAGGTGGATTTGAAATCACACCTCCAATTACCTTCCGTCTCCAGTCTGGCTCCGGACCAGTTCACATCAGCGGGCAGCATTTTGTTAGTAAGTATTAAAGCAACAGTTGCTGGGGCTGCTGTAACCTTTTTTCATCTAGAATTGCAGACATACACATAATAAATATGACTCTGGTTACAATTCACCTCATTATTGATGTGCTTACTCCACAAAAGTAGACAGTTAGCTCCACCTTCCTTGACAGTGAAGTTGACTTATTGCAAATGGTGATGGTCATTTTAGAAATAGCTTTAGCATGTAATACTACTACAGTGATTAATAAGGAGACACATTGTTAGAATTGTAGCATTTCACTGATTCATTGATGTTATCACTCTCTATTTCCTATGATGTCCATACAAGGGCTGTCCAGGTAAATCTAAGTTGAACAGAATCCATCACTCTACAGTACCAGCAACCAGTGTTTGCTTTGTAGGTGTGAAGGATTCAGAGGATGAAGAAGAGGAGAACAATACGTCCCCTGTGAAGAGGCCTGCGAGCCTGATGTCGGAGAAGAAGCCTCCATTGGTAGCTACCTCCGTGTGTTCTTTGAACTCATTTGGCTACAGAGCTGCTTTCACCTTTTAAAGGGAATTTATCCCAAAGACTTTTATCCTTGTTTTTGATGAAATGATTCCTTCCGTCTGTAGAAAAAACTGAAGATGGATTCTGATGACGATGAAGACGACAGCGACGAGGATGATGATGAGTATGTTTTTTGTGTTGGGATTGTGAATGCTTCAAAAAATGCCACATTTACCTGCCTTCATTTTTTGTTGGATGCACAAATTTATATAAGGAATAAATGAAGTCAGAGACAAGTCTGTCACATCACTTAAGGTTTTTTTTGTCTTTATTCTTTTCTAGTGATGATGAAGATGATGACGACAGCGATGAAAATGATGTGAAGCCTCAGAAGAATGTCGGAAAAGAGTTAAAAAAAGTAAGCCTGGTAACACTTGATTGTACCTGTGGGGGAAAAAATAAAAAAATAAATAACAGTAGCTGCAGGATCCTGTAGAGCAGACGTATACAAGACGTTTTCAAGTGCACCTCTCCAGGGGGCACATTTCTAAATTTAGCTTGAAATACACGTTCTAATTATATTTTTATCTCATTCCAACGCTTAATGCATTATCTTTTATAACATGCGGCAGAATACTTGGGTTTCTTAGAAGCAAATCATTAAATCTGAATGAAAATAGAACATCCCAACCAAGAGCTTCTGTGGAGCAATTTATTGAGCTATGGAATATTTTTCTTGGTTTGGTTCATCTAGGCAAAAGATCAATGTTATTTGAACTTGAGTGGCACCAAATAATCATATTAAGGCAGGCTGCAAGATAAAGTTTTTGATCTTGTTAAACAAAACATGCAATTTTAACATTAAATGGTTATGGTATAAGAGGATGATTGCTTACATTTGATAGGTACCAATGTTTTGAAAGCTAGTAGTGATAAAATCAGCTTGAACTGATGCTCCTTTTCCTTTCCTTTAGTTACAATTACTAAAAAAAGACTGCAAAAAGATTAGTTGTTGTTTTATAAGCTCTCTGCAGTGTTTGTTCTTACCTTCAGTATTGTCAAGTGAAAAATCTTCTACTGATTCTTTTTATAAAGGACTGTGACTCATCCGTTGCATCACTTCCATCACTGTTCAAACCAAAGTAAATGTCATTGTCACTGTAGGTCACCAAAGGGTAACATCTACAATGTGTTTAGACTGTTTCCAATCCCCTGTTGTCCACCAGGTGTCAGGGTTTTGTGTAAAAGAATTTCTCTGTGTTGCTGCCATCTGCCTACTCCCCTTATGTTTCTACCACATCATTTAAACTCCCACAGACTTACTCCTATAGTAACATTTTATTTCAGAAGGCTCTTCCCATTCCTGCACTCACTGACCGTCCACCTTTTAGTATGAGACAAAACATGGAGCTTTTTCATCCTGTTCGCTCATGTACCCACCTGTTTTTCACGAGTAAAACACAGGGTCTGTGTGGCTTAATGATTGGATTTCTCCTCTGTAATCTGCTTGAATTCTCACTGTCTCACTAACAAGACAGCACTGTGTTATCCTACACACACACACATACACACACACACTCAAAATTATATACACACACTGTAGACTGTACACTTATATGTGTATTATAAGTATACTTGCAAAAATGCAGTCTGGAAACATTAACAGTACATATATACAGTAGATGCAGAGAAGCACACACAACATAGAGTTTCATACACACACACACACACACACACACACCAGTTATGGGAAACATCTTTCCCCATTTTTCTGTAACACTGCATATCTTTGTCCCTCTGTCATCCCACTATTAATATGATTGCTCCTTTTTATCGTCTCTCATGCCATTTCAGCTTTGCACCTGGCCTTTGCCTTTGAACACTCGTTTTGCGTGTTACCACAATCATTTGCAAGTGTGTGGGTGCATGTGTGTATCTGCCTCATTTTTACGTCTGTGTCTGTTTGTGATTTCTTTTTTTCTTTTTAAACACGCAATCCTGGTGAAAACTCTACCAGGCAAAAGATCAAAGAAGGGCAGATGCGCATACCTGCGACGTGAGCGCCGATCCTTGCCTCAGGGTTAGATGACAGCTGAGCATTTCTGTCACCTGTTGATTTATTCTGTTGTCTTCTCCTCCTAATTCCTCCACCTCCTGCACCCTCTACCCCTCCCCTCCATGACCTTAATCCTTTTCTTCACCCTTCTTATCTTTAGCTCCATAGCTATCCTGTCTCATTCATTCAATAATGAAAGCACTAAACTGTAGATAGTAGGGCTGGGAACAATTTGTTTTTGGTCAATATAATCATTTTTCCTTTTTTTCTGTATCAAACCTCATTACCTCTTAATCTAGTTTACTTCTTCTTTGATCAAGTATATTTGATCTGAACTGAAAATCGGGAAACACTGCTAAATTTAGACTTAATTTTACACTGTCAAAGTTGTAGTATGGCTGATTGTGTTAAACGTTATTTAGTATTAAATACGTGTCTTTTCCATGGTACTGAAGCTCATTACGTGCTGAGACTGGTAATCCCTAATCGGAGCTTTTAAAATCAACACAGGCACACTTTCAGCTGTGTTTTTGTCACATGATTTTTTTTTTTTCTGCCATGTGGGAAGAGCAAACACGTTTATGGATTCTTTTTCAATTCTCTATTTGGACCACATGGGATGTGCATTACAAAATAAGATCCTAATGCATGTGGCCTACATTTGACTCATGTTTGAATTGCAGTTTTAACAACATTGCCATGACAAGTAAATCTAGTCTAAAAAGAACACAATGAAGACACCAAGTGAAGAGAGTCAGTGATTGATTGAAACATAGTTTATTTGCTGATTGTGTCAATGTGGTTATCTGCTAAATGAGTAAAATAAGCAGTTCTTCGCTACAACAGAAACAGGTGTCTAACCTGTATAGCCAATCTTTCCACATCTGAACTGTTTTAATGTCTCCATCCAAACATCACATTAACTACACAATGTGTTCTTGTCATGTTCAAAACTTGTCACAAACAAAGCCTACACTTTAGTCTCTTAGTAGTGTTCTTCACTTTGTAGTAGTAGCCAAGTGACTTTAAATAATTGACTATTGTAGTAACACAGAAAAGATATACAAAATCCCAAGGAAACAATATCATCTTATGTAAAAAGTTATTCTGGGTACAAAAACTATAAATAGTATGGTATACCGCTCAGGTACATCTATGAAGGATCTGAAGCCTGATTGAGTGCTGTCCTTTGTGTATTAATGTCCTTCTGATTTGGAAAAAAAGCTTTGCAGCCGCGCTGGTACAGCGCCGTGTATTACTAGGTATTGCTCTAGGAAATAACATGTGTAATTGCCTTGTAGCAGTTATGTCAACACAGGCAATTACACTTCTAGCCCAACCCAAGGTGAATACCAGTGATTGTGAGGAAAGGGTTGGTGTTCAGGAAATGCAGGTACTTGCCTTGGCTATTACAAGGTAATTACACAGGTGACTGAGAGCAATGGAAACCTGACGGGAAGGCTTCCAGTGTGGAGAAGAACAATGACAGGTTTTTGGGGTACTAAGTATCTGATCACTGGCAAATTACCAAGAATGTCTAGTGCTTCCTCTGTACTGCTTGAAGATAATTTCAGTTTTGGTATCATCCCTGATTTGGTTGCAGTTATGCTTTCAGTAAACAGCCTGCAGACAAACCTTGAGTCTGAGATACTAAATAAGAATAGACTATTAATTCATAACATCAAGACTTCCACTACTCCTAAGCATTTTCCTTTTTTTGTTGTAGAATGTATACATTTTTGTCTTTTTGGGTTAAAATGCTTCATGGCAAAAGACTGGAGGAAATTAACCACCGTTGCAAGAGGTTTTACGAATACAGTTTACATTATGTTACATGCAAGTTATAATTTGTCAGCTATAACAGAGGCTTGGCAATTTGTGCTTTGAAATGGGAGTTTTCAAAACATGACACAACTACTAGTTATTTAGATATGAAGTGTATAGTACGGTTTGCCAGAAATCTAAAATAATCTACCTTTTGTAGCAGTTATCATTCAGTTACTGCCAAGTTGGTCATGTAAGGTACTTTTTCATGAGGTGTTGGTAACATTTTCAGCTGCTTATATCTTCAGTATGGCACCCCCTGCTGTCGCCTCATTCTCTTTTGGTTTTGTTTACTGTGATCAACTGTGAAGTATGATCAATTTAGTATGCATTTTCTGAGCTTTTATTACAAATGCAGTGTTCTGTTTGTTTTCATATGATCTCTTTTTTCTGCAGAGCAGACTGATAAATAGACCTGGTTAAAGCCCACATGTTTCCTAAAGTGTGAGATGTTGTACTAGGGATGTCTTATTAATGAATTTTGTCTGTGTTTATCTGCTTTCTCAGACCCCAGCGTCTTCACCAAAGAAGCCCGACAAGACTCCGGTAAAACAAAATGGCCCCGCAGGAAAACCATCAGGATCAGCGGTCAAACCGCAGATTAAGGTAGGAAAGGCTGTGTCACCTGCTCAGCATGTTTACTAGTGGTTATTTAATTATTTGGTTGACAGACATTTTACTGTTGAAAGGGGTCAGCTATTAGGGTCAACTAAGTTTCAGCACTGTTTATTGGAAGGGCAGCGCAAGTTTACAGGTGCAATGAAGACATACTTGGTTTTTTTTTTATTTAAACAAACTAATGGATGCACATTCATCTAAAATCCAGAAAAAAATTAGAGAACCTATATTGCATCCCTTACTGTATAATTCCCATCTTACCCCTCATCTTAGGCCAGTTTCTTTTCTTTGTTAATGTTATTCAAAAATTTGTTTGGAAATAATAAAGCTAGATTTTTGTAGAAGGTCAGGATGTCATCAGGCTGTAGTCAAAGCCAACAGCTCTATTTCTAAAGAAAGACATCATGTCACTTAAAAGTATGCAGAAGAATTGTGGATGATGAAAGTGGGAGTTTTAAAGTAGAGTAGCAATGCAATTATCGACTGCGTCATTAAGAAACAACTTTGGTAGATGGTTATGGTGTTATATAACGGAATGTGTCCCCTTATACCTTAAACCTTGTATATGCAAAAAGAAATTAACTCCACAGAATTAAGCTGTGGAGATCAACAAATTTAAAACATATTTCTTCTTTGCAAACAGACATGGATCTTACACGAATTATAGTATGTCTGAAGTCAAAACGTGAAATGCCCTGCAAGCAAAATGCATTAAACAATGTCGTGTACTTAAAAAAGAATCATAAAACCCCCTCTTCAAACAGCTTGATCTTTTTGTGTTAAGTTATTTGTGCTCAAACCAGAACCTGAGAAGACACAAGGTGTGTATAACCAAGGATAATTGTCTGCATTTATTGACATTTACATTTAAAGCGTGCCAAGAATAAAAAAAGCCTTGAAGAGCCTTCACATTCCACGGCCAAGGAATGTGATAAATGCACATTGCAATTAGCTTCAACTGATAGTTAATTTCTTGGATGGAATGCATTGGACAGCCGCCTCTCAAAACGCAAAGCTTGAACTCTGCCTCTCTTTAAGCAAACACACCTGACCTCTAAACGGGATTCCTGGGGCAAGGTTTAAACCTGTGACCCCTTGGCCTGACCCCGCCGTCTTGTGTTGCAGCCACCTTTGATGCCTCCCAACCTCCCGTAACACACATGCACATCAGGAAGACGAATTAGAAAGCTTCTTTGTAAGTGTACAAATTTCACAAAGCATGTTCCTGGAATGTGTTGGCATCAAATGCTGGCTGCTTGTAGGATGCTAAAGGCACACCATCTCACACACCAAGTGCACAGGAGCATTGTCATTTCTTGTCTGATGTTTATGAAAGGAAGCTGTGTAATTTTTTATCTATGTTTAACACTGAGTCACATGATTAATTCCTGAGGCGAGAAAGCGATTCCCCCCAGGGCCTGCTCTCTTGGTGTGTGGGAGAGCACAGCTAATTCTGTAATGGCTGTTGTCCAGACATAACACAGTGGCTCTTGAAATGCTCTGGGGGATTAGCCGATGGGCAGCTGAACCACCGAAACCATCCCGCCAGTTTAACTTTCTGGCTCGTGGAGCTTCAACTGCCCCCATCCCCTCTCTACTTATGCACAACAACTGTTCCCTCTCTACAACCTTTTCACACCCCTCACTTCCTGGACACACCTTCTCCCAATTGCTCTCATTACCAGTGTTTGATGTCTGGTGCAGCTTGTGCTTCCAGATGCCCCTGAGGAGCGAGGAAGCGGGCGTGGATGTCTGTTTTTTCTTTTCTAAATGCAGGTGACTGGTCATTAGATTGGCTTGTCAGATCTGTTGCCAGTATCGCAGTTCTCACCTCTCACAGCCCAGCATGAGGCTGCACCTTCTTGTGTAACAGGCTCGACATGAGAACCAGCTAACTCGAGTTGTACTGATCTGAAGTAACTTTATCTTGCAGCTGGTGTCCTTTGATTGATGGTTTTTGGAGAAGTTGATGCCTTCAAGCACACTTCACAGTCGTAAAGTTGTTAACCACTCCACTCAGGCTTATCCCAAAAGGGTGTGAGTCATTGTTTTAGCGACTGATTGTCATGTGTTACAGCAGGTGCCTATCTTGTTAGCGTTTACTTTTCCCGTGAGTGTAAGGATGTTGGCTTCAAACTTTGACCCTTCCAATTGGACCTGTTGTGCATGAAAAATGTCCAAAAGACCAACCCCTTTGCTTGTATTGCATATACAAGTCATAGGACTGGAGTCACAGTTCACAGTGACCTGACATTTTCCCCAGACAAGGGCCTCCAAGGCTCTCATTCCAACAAAATGACAGTTACCATCCCAGGACAGACCTGATGAGCAAAGGTGTCACAACCATGTGTTTGCACCGGATTGAAGACTAGAGATTGCATCAAATGGCGTGCTTGTGATTAAGTTCCATGTCTTGTGGCATCTGTAATCAGTGTCTGGCTCAGATGAAAAAGCTTGCTGCCTTTGTGTGTTTATCAGATGTTTCAGGTCCACAGCTGTCCTTTAGAAGTAGAGAGCTGCCCATAAATAATAATACGTAGTGCATTATCTGGCCAGGAGCCAGCAGCATATGTGCTCTTTTTTTGTAGTGTGGTATGTGTGCGTCAAAGAGTTCTTCATTTTATACCTTTTGATCTGTGCTATAAAATGCAGATCTCTTGGGGACAAGGACTGTAGACTTTATTTTCTTAAGCTCATTCCCCCTGTTTTCACCCTTATCCAGTCCCTGGTTTTGAAAGTCAGAAGTTGCTAAATGTAGTAACACATGACATTTATTGATTGCTTTGATCCAAACGATGTTACCATTAGGGTTGCAGGGTTTTTCCTGGCTCAAAATGAGGTGGAGGTGGTTCCATCCAGATCATGTGGACATGTGTGCATGTGTACTGTGCCTTTAACTGGCATAAACAAACACTTTTTACAAGCAACATATTTTAAGAGCGCTAATAATTATACAGTCATTAAATTTTAATGTGCAATTCTCTGTATTGGTCCCAGTAATATTTGTTCTTACTGAAGCATGTCACATGACATGGTTATGTTTGAGACTGAGAACATGACCTCAAATACTGTTGTACTGAATATCTTGTAAAACAATTTAATTCTTCTGGAAACATATTATTTACACTAATGTAGATCGCCTCCTGTTTTTGAAGCATTTCAAAAAATGTATTTTAAGTTATTTAGAACCTATTTTGTTTATTTTACTTCCTAATTGAAATTATTTGCTTTTATCAGTGTATGCGGCAGTCATGTTCTCTGATGTAGATATTTTAATGAACAAATATTGGGTTTGATCTTTGGTATTCGAGAAAAAAAAAAAAAAAAAACCTAGATTAAAAATGTTAAAACGTCTTTATTTCCTTAAATTAAATTTAACTGCTGTAAACAAACACACACTGGCTTTGTAGTCACTCTAGAGGATGGCATTTAGTTACAAAAATCCAGAGTGCAACGCTTGCAAGAAAATAGTGTTCACCTTGAAGACACCCATCAGAGTTTTGTTGAGAGCTGGAGACATGATGAAATTTAAAGGAGGCGGATGACTCGTAATTCTTTATGCAGGATTAACCATAGCTTTGGGTGTGGAGAACTAGCTCTGAATTTAAACCACTTCCAAATATTTAAGTAGTAGAACATTGTTAAGAAATCTGCATTTTGATTCCACTTGTGAATTCGTGAATGCAACCATTTTAACTGCCTACACAACAGTTACCTAGGCTCAAGACCACGTACAGAGCTCAGGTCTCTATAATGTACATGTCTACAGTGTGGCAGACTGGAGCTGCTGTTTGTGCGGTTAAACTGCACATTCAACACAAGCAAACATTCAGCTTGTGCATGGAAAAGTATAGCATCTCTATTTTCAATCAAAGTTTTCAGCCTAAATCTGCTGAAAATAAACACAATAAAAAAATTTGATTCTCTGATTCAGAGAAATTATAACCAAACCACATTTCAACCAAACAGAAAATAACTTAACAACTGTCCATTTGCTCGTGAGGTCATGCTGTTTTTTGACTTGCAGGGTAAAGAGTTCCTTTATACATGCCTTTGCTCTTCTTTCAAATGTGTCTCTGGCTATCAATGAAACCCTGCAATTTCACTGGATTCCACACTGACTTTGCATGTAGTGACAAGCTCTGTGGCTTGTGTAATATGCAGTCACAGCGTATGGTGTGTGTGTGTCTGTGTGTGTGTGTTGTTGTGTCACATTCATACACTTCTAATTTAGGACCTCTGGGGCCTCGACTTCCCAGGTCTGGACACACCTGCGGGCCCACCAATTCGAACTTCATGCTGCTTGCATCTAAACAAACACAGGAGACTCTTTGTGTGTTGAAATACCACCTATAATGTCACCAAAACAGATAAAGAAGGGCTGCTTGTGATAGTACTGTTTTTAGTCTAGACCATTCAGAAACGTTGAACTCATTAATTTGATGTCACTATCATTTTTATTTGGGAACAAACACAAGAACATTAGGCCAAGATGCATTTTGACCTTTTTGTTCTTTAGTTCAGTCGTTGGGATTTGCCATCAAGGGAAAAACACTTTTGACAAACAACCTCTTTCGCTTAATGGAGAGTCAGGGCTTGCCCTCTCTTGCTTGCAAACAATAAAAACATAATTTGTACCTGATGTATTTGTAAAAAAAGAAAAGATGGTGTAATTAGGCCAGAATCTGTTGTCCTTTCTGATGCTTTTATCCTCTTCCAGCTGGTTCCCCACGCCAAGCCTGTAAACACAAGCCCAGACAAAATGGGTCATGATAGAGCTGTGGCCCAGACTGGCCAGTTGGTCAGCAAATAGATTAATCTGCAATAAGTTAGAATTGAAATTAAATGAAAACACAGACAAATAAAAGGCAATAGCAAGACCTGAACTTGAGTAAAAGAAGGAAGTATTATGGTGTAATATGAAGTTATCTTTTTATCTACAACTCTATAAATCTGTCTTTATTTGACATCAATCAGTGTTTCTTATCTAACTGATGTATTTTTTCAAGACACCTGCCCCAGGAAAAGACAAACCCCAGGCTGGCCCGTCTAAATCTCCCTCTCTGACTGAGATTAAAAGCAAGTTGTCAACGGCAGCCATGGAGGTAAGGCTGTCATCCTCTGTTGCAAATTACTGCTCTTAATTGAATGTCTGACGCATGGTTAAGCTGATGATTTAATGGCTTTTTCCATCAGGGTAAGCCACTACCGAAGACGGAGCAGAAGTTTGAGAATTTTGTGAGGAGTTCTTTTAAAATCTCAGACAAAAAAGTAAGTAATCATGAGTCATTTGAAATATTGTGTATACTTTTTTCCATTGCCCTTGGGTTTAAGAGCCCTAATTATGAATCATCTGAGGTTGGTCTTTGAATTTTATTATTCTTATGACAAGTGTTACATTTTTAACTCTTACATCATTTGCAGTCGCTTTTTTGCTTTTGCGTCTATGCATTTAGTCTTATAAACACTTATGAGAGATTTGTTTGTTTTCTAGAAATATTCTAGTCGCTGGGTGTAAGTAGTCATGGGCACATTTATATCAACCTTCATTTGAGCTTTAAGAGCTTTTGGCCATGATGGATACCCAGGAATGCATTATTGTTCCTCACACTGTCCTAATACCTTTCACTCTCCATTATGCCTCAAACGTCTCTCCAGCACAGTGTGTTCTCTTTGAATTATATTCATTTTGTGTCAGTGGGCTCTTTCGAGATGAAATGGGAGTACACCTGCCAAGCCAAACTCTTTCGCAGTGATTTACTGGAGTGTGTGTCTTTTGTAGCCTTAATGAAGGGACTGGTGGTATGTGGATGGTACCAGTCTCTTTCACATTCAAGGCCTTTGACCAACCCAAAAACATTTTTTTCTAAATGCCGGACTTAAATCTTTTCTAATGCTGCATGTCATTTCAGAAGAGAAACAACAGCCCCTGCGCATTGTTTTTCCAAGCATGAATTAATCACATAAAAATCTTTACATTATCACCACTGCTTAAATTATTCTAGGCAGTGTGTCAGATAATAATAAAGCTGCATTTTCTGTAGCAAAGCATCTGTAAGAAGGCAATCAGTTGTAAAGGGCTATTTGAACATTCTTTTGTGATTGCATTGCAGTGTTAAAATGTTAACTGTACAGTTATGAGAGCAGGTGAAAGCTCTTTAGACCGCCACAAGGGCTGGTTGGACAAGGAAAGAGTGGGGGTGGAGTTGGGTCTGGGAGAGCTTGTTGATCCCAGTGTGTAGAAACATCTGTGGAAGTGCTTTGGTTTCAGCAGCCAAGGCTGAGATCTGTCAGACCTGGAGCACCTAGTCATATACTCTGGTATGTAGTGGTGCCCCCACCCAACCCCTCGTCGTTCCCTAACAGCCTCATCTAAACTCAGTGTTCCCACAGACTAGACGCACAAAAGCATGTTGTACTAAAATGTGAGTCTTATGTCTCATGCTGTATAGCACTTCATTTGGATGATTTATAATCTCTCTCTTTTTCTTCTGTTGTTATCCCGCTCTCCCTTCTCTGTACCGTCCTCAGGTGGTCAAGGACCTTTGGAGTTTTGTACAAACTCTGAAGATTGAGAAGAAGTAACAAACCTTGTATCTTGAAGCATTTGTATGTTTTGCATCCTGCAAGACATTTAAAGGCACAGTCAGCGAGATTTCCTACTTGGCCTTATTATGTCATCATTGCTTACAATGACTTGGAGTGAACAGAAGGACTTAAAATGGGTAAATCCATTAATAATTCAGGTGTCATTGTTTTTTTAGATGCGAAGCACCTCCTGGAGCTAGTTCATAATTCACTCACAATCTCACTCATCCACGTTTGGCAGACTGCGGTTTGCAGAAGGGGAAGCTGTCCATATCACATGTCAATCTGCCCCTCCTATAGGTGAGGAAGCTAATAGCACATCCAATTAGGACCTGCAGATGTCTATGTTGCTTTCCTACAGGAAAGAAATAGCTGCTGCAATTTTAAGACTTGAACCATTTTCAGGCAATAAATGTTACACATGCAGATTTTTATAACTGCAACAAATGCCGGACAGACCGTCAAGTTAGTCATTGCTTTTTTTGCCTTTTCAGGCCATTCGGAACATTTTCTGATCCTACACACATGTTTTTCGATGTAAAATATAAATCATCAAAGCAAATGCAGGTAGTGTAACTGTCAAATTACAGAAGCTATTCCTTTCCGTGCCTGAGAAGGTGAGATCAGCATGCCTACGTCTACTTTCTTCACATATAGTTTTTGCATGTTACATTGGAACTGCAGATATGAAACTGCTGGTGCTGCAGCAGCTTTGCAATTTGATGATGGCTGAGCCTGGTTTCAGGTGCTTCGCATCCACGACACTGTGTGTCCTTGTTAAGTCAACAATGCAATAGGAAATATATTGCAGAATGTGCCTTTAAATATCTCTACTGTAAACAGATTAATCAAGAGTCCCAATTTGTGTGAATTTCAGCAGTATGTACAAGGGTTGTTAATACAGGGGGACAATGACGATATATTTTTTTCTAGAAAACATTTTGTTATTTTTGGTTCTGTCTGGCTTTACAAAGCATTTTTAGCTTGCTTACAGATTGTGCTATGAATTTATCTGGCATAATTGCTCTATACATATTGTACGGAAATTCATCAGCATATGTCAAGATAACTGTTTTTTATTTTGTCACTCACTCTTCTCATGTCAACTCCTGCAGCAGAATATGCAGTTACTGCATTTTTTTAACAGCTTGGCCAACAACACCAAGGGTTACTTTTGTGTTTCCTGCTGTGATAAAACAAAAAAGGAATGCAATCTAGAAACCATATAGTATATTCACTGAATGTGTGCAGTTTTAACCTTGCTACTCTTACATATCTTTACCAGTTAATCTGTTGAGTGAAAAAGAAATGTTTCATCACATTTTTACCAGGAACACACATGACATTTCTGGACAAGAGCAGTTTCAGTCTTTGCTTTTTTTTAATACTTTCAGTACGAACGTAGTTAAGTTTATATTAGGATCATGAACTTGCAGATCCTGCACATTTCACATACCTATTGACTGGACCTGTTTCAGATGGCATATTTTGGAGTGTGAATTCATTTTAAGCCCATTAACATCTGTGATACTGAGAGGGTATTCATTACAGTGATTATAGCCAAAATCATGTGTACCAAAAATGTTCATAAGAGAAGTACAGAAAACATTCTAAGTATTATGAGCTCTATAAAACCAACACAGATACCCCAACTATAATGTTTTTCTTTAATATAATATACATTTAATAAAAAAAGTTAAAAACAAGGCAAATAGATCGTTAACCAGCTCCGGGGGTATATTTACGATGTGGCACTAACAGTGTTTCAATGTACTCTAATTTACTAAAAACAGATTACCAGCCTATGATTAAAGCAGCTTATTTTATTTATTACAACATAATAATAAGGTGTATACATCAGAAAATTACATCAAAGTAACCTTGCGTCACCTTCACAGAAACCCCATAAAGAACTCAACTGGATAATTGTTTCATTGTTGTCTCATATCGGCACTCTGATGACAATAAGCATACACTCGCTCTGTGCTTATATGTTTATGGTCCTATATAATGCCTTTTATGAGCCAAATGTTGGCAGATGGATACCGTTTTTAACAAATCAAATTGCTTGGTTCAGCGTGTTGTCTGTAAAGGATATTTGAAATTCCATAGCTGTAAACTGTACTATAACTAGGTCATGAAAGTTGCCCTGGTAATTGACCTACATTTTGAATATGTGTAATGTTCTCCTGTGAGGTTTCAGAACGAGCAGGTTGCCATCACTAGGATTTATTTTGGGCTTGTGTGTGAGTTCATGGTGGAGTCCTTCATTATGGAAAATAATACTTCCCTAAATGAACTTTCTGTAAATAAGTGCGGCAGCTGAACAGTGATATTTTTAAGTGTATGCTTAATTCGCCCTTGCTAATAGCTGGTTTTGCAGCTTGGATCTGTTGTCATGATCTTTATTTGAAATATTGTGTTCTAGTTTGGTATAGAAGTGTTTTATGTTGAGTATAAAACCCCCTTTAAAATGTTGGAAATATTGTCCTGTTTTTGTTGACTTTTCACTTTAGTTCTGCTGTTGTCATCTTTAAGTTGTCCTTTAATTCTGTACGGAGTAATTTTGAAGCCAGTACCTAAATATTTCCAAGTGGAGGGGGAAAAAAAAGAGATTGTGATCTTTGTTGATAACCTGATGTTTAAGGCTCATTATTTTTTAATTAATACAAAAATGTGGTTGAAATTTGGCTGTCACAAAAAATATTTATCAGCAAACACTAGTTTTACTCCTAACAATGCATGGAAGAACAGCATTGTAAAGTTAAGTTTTCTGGATTGTGAGTAGTAGTAAATATCTACCATTGTATCTGACAAAAGTACAGATTTGTCTATAATTTTGATCTATGATTTATACTGTATTGATCCAGTGACACCCTTTGTTCTTTATCCATCATATTGCCTTGTGTCTGTGACCAGAAATACCTACTGTAAAACATGAGTATGTGGTGATTGTCAAATCTGAATTGGTATGGAGTAGATGACAGGTAGGCTGACTCAATGTGTTTAAAGAAAGTGCATTTTGTCCTTTAGTCAAACTTAATTGATAGGTTCCTGCATAATGGCTGATGGTGGATATTCATTCATTCATGGTTTGTTGAGATGAACATATCCATCCTTTTTTTTTTATCCTATCTGTAACAGTTACCTGAATAAAGTGAACCCCAGCTTGTTTTGAATCACACATTTGTTTTTTACCTGGTGCAGGGCAAAATATAATCCTCTTATCTCGCACAGAACTGGACGACATTACACTCATTATTATATATATTTTTATTATATATATTTTTTTCCTCCTTTAAACAGAAGCAGAACATCAACAGCAAACCCGTATTCCTAAGACTATGGACGAAACAACCCACTCTACTTTGAAGAGTTCACTACAAGTATGGTTCATCCAGCTATGAGAGACACAAACATGAGCAATACAGTGGGGAGAACAAGTATTTGATACACTGCTGATTTTGCAGGTTTTCCTACTTACAAAGCATGTAGAGGTCTATAATTATCATAGGTACACTTCAACTGTGAGAGACGGAATCTAAAACAAAAATCCAGATAATCACATTGTATGATTTTTAAATAATTAATTTGCATTTTATTGCATGACATAAGTATTTGATCACCTACCAACCAGTGAAGCTGATGATACACACAGCAAATTTTAGAGCAATCATGCAGTGCAACATTGCCGTCAATGGTCATGAGTAAAGATTACTACCGTAATCTCCTTCCTCCACCACTCTGCCAGCCGCCCCACCACTATCCGTTCAAAACATCATCGGACTTGCCACTAGCAAGATTGCCCAGCAACATTGCTCAAAAGTTGCCCCGTGTAGCTTAAGAGTTCCGTGTCTCTCAGACTTGTTAGTTCTTCTTTAAGAAGCCCTCCTGTTCTCCACTCATTACCTGTATAAAAGACACCTGTCCACACACTCAATCAAACAGACTCCAACCTCTCCACAATGGCCAAGACCAGAAAGCTGTGTAAGGACATCAGGGATTAAATTGTAGACCTGCACAAGGCTGGGATGGGCTACAGGACAATAGGCAAGCAGCTTGGTGAGAAGGCAACAACTGTTGGCGCAATTATTAGAAAATGGAAGAAGTTCAACTGTCATGGTCAATCTCCCTCGGTCGGTGCAAGATCTCACCTCGTGGGGCATCACTGATCATGAGGAAGGTGAGGGATCAGCCCAGAACTACACGGCAGGACCTGGTCAATGACCTGAAGAGAGCTGGGACCACAGTCTCAAAGAGAACCATTTGTAACACACTACGCCGTCATGGATTGAAATCCTGCAGCACACGCAAGGTCCCCCTGCTTAAGCCAGCACATGTCCAGGCCTGTCTGAAGTTTGCCAATGACCATCTGGATGATCCAGAGGAGGAATGGGAGAAGGTCATGTGGTCTGATGAGACAAAAATAGAGCTTTATGGTCTAAACTCCACTCGCCATGTTTGGAGGAAGAAGAAGGATGAGTACAACCCCAAGAACACCATCCCAACCGTGAAGCATGGAGGTGGAAACATCATTCTTTGGGGGGGGGAGGACAAGAGGGACAGGACGACTGCACCGTATTGAGGGGAGGATGGATGGGACCATGTATTGCGAGATCTTGGCCAACAACCTCCTTCCCTCAGTAAGAGCATTGAAGATGGGTCGTGGCTGGGTCTTCCAGCATGACAACGACCCGAAACACACAGCCAGGGCAACTAAGGAGTGGCTCTGTAAGAAGCATCTCAAGGTCCTGGAGTGGCCTAGCCAGTCTCCAGACCTGAACCCAATAGAAGATCTTTGGAGGGAGCTGAAAGTCCGTATTGCCCAGCGACAGCCCCAAAACCTGAAGGATCTGGAGAAAGTCTGTATGGAGGACTGGGCCAAAATCCCTGCTGCAGTGTGTGCAAACCTGGTCAAGAACTACAGGAAACGTATGATCTCTGTAATTGCAAACAAAGGTTTCTGTTTCTGTAAATATTAAGTTCTGCTTTTCTTATGTATCAAATACTTATGTCATGCAATAAGATGCAAATTAATTATTTAAAAATCATACAATGTGATTTTCTGGATTTTTATTTTAGATTCCGTCTCTCACTGTTGAAGTGTACCTATGATTAAAAAATTACAGACCCCTACATGCTTTTGTAAGTAGGAAAACCTGCAAAATCTGCAGTGTATCAAATACTTGTTCTTCCCACTGTATGAGTGGGCTTTGTAGCTCGATTTATCTGCAACTTGGGTGTAGTTTGAGTATCCTAGTTTTTCTGTGTTGATCACTGGTGTTAAGCAGTTTGTCAACTGTTAGACTGCATCTTTCTGGTGGTTAAACTTTCCAGCTTTAAAAGCTGATGAGGACTATGAATACAGAATTGAGAAAACCGTTAAGCATTTTGGGTAACAGTGCCTTTAGATATTGGCCAAAGTTAGCTTTTTTCAAGTTTCAAGTTCAATGCAAAATCCTTGATGTGGTGTCTATTGGTGCTTCCAAATTATATACAATTTAATAATTGTAACGGCATTATTAACTTGTATCTGGATGCTGGATCTTTTTTCCTCATTGTCAAAATAGTCTTTTTTCCTCCTAAAAGCATAGATAAACATTTATTCTTAAAATAACACTAAAAAAACAAAATGTACCTTGAAAGCATTATTGGTCGCTGTTAGTGTTCCTCCTGAAGAGATTACTTTCTAAACCAATTATATGTTAGTCCTTGTTCTGTGAAAAAATTACTTTTAAAGTTCAGTTACAGCTATTAAGCTTCAACAGTCTGCGTTAGATGAATCAAGTAGGTATCTTCCACTGTTAGTGTTTTTAGTACCAAATTCCCTTTTTTTGTTTCCTCAGACTGGCTGAACTTCAGCGAACACATTAACAAAGACGTTTTAGCTAACAGAAAAGACTTAACTTTGATTTGACTTACTCAAACTGCTGAAACCTCATATTAGCTTTAGCTGAACTTTACAATCTTAAGTTCAGTTTTGTCAGTGACATAGGATAGTGGTTTTTGACCCTCATCACTTACATTGAAATTGCTATGAGAAGAATGTTTTTCTGGCCACTATGGACTGCAGGAAATATTAAAGCAATTGGCAGTACTTTCAATGACCATATGGGCATGTGAGAATTGTTTTAAGACATACTTGAAAAAAATGTGAACCTTTCCTTTAATTGTAATAACAACCCATATTTGTTGTCACCACTGGGTGGCACTAAAGTCCAGATGTTAACTTCAAAGCGATACTTCATAATGATATAAATTGATTAAGCTTTTACCTGAAGTGTGAGTCAGGCATTACTTCACTGCCAGCTGAACAGTTTTTGCCCTGTAGCCACGAGGAAGTGAGGCGGATGCTGCCACGGGATGACGCACAATTTTATGTTCCAAACAAGACGACCGAGAGGCACGTGGAAATCCCCCCTTTGTGGTTGACTTGAATTCCAGTCCAGGGTTTGACTGAACCAGCCTCAGGGTATGAATACACGCACAAACACACACAAATCAAAATCCCAAAGCGTGCACACATATATATATATATATATATATATATAAGAATGTCAGGTCTACAAGTTTCTTTATATGTAAATAGAAATAAAATGCTAGTATTGACGCATGCTCATTTTGTTGCCATTAGATTTTCTCTAATGCCAACAAAAAAAACCTGTGTAAAAAGTAAAGTCCCTTGTAGAAGCAGGCTAAAAAGGTGATAAATCGTATTTGTATTAATGAACAAAATGAAATAAGAAGAAAAAAACTTGTCAGAAAAAGTGAAATGGTAAAACAATATGTTTGTTTAATGTGAATTTCAGAAATCTGAGACTGGCATCTCAAAGCCTGCATAAATTAAAATGCATGGCTGGATAGCAACAGAGGTCATCAAGAGATGTATGCTGCTTTTGTAATTTGGGTGAACTGATACTTCAGTATCAGTACCCTACGTGTGGCTGCCAAACACAACATTAGGCCATTAGGGAAATATTGCCCTTTTCTCTAATCCAGCAGTCACACGATATGGGACAGGAAAGTCATGACAGTTTGTTTTCAGTCATAGACGCTTCCATCTGAGGACGACCTCTTCTGTGTGTGCGCTCTAAGGAGAACAGGTGTGTTTTGTTTGTGTTTGTCCCTTCTATGAAGAATGTATGAGTGAGGCACAGGATGTGCAGTTTGTGCAATATTAAACCAGCTTGTTCAGCCACCTGCCTTATTAAAAGCCTGTAGCCTGTGTGTGTGTGTGTGTGTGTGTGTGTGTGTGTGTGTGTGTGTGTGTGTGTGTGTGTGTGTGTGTGGTGTAAAGCTTTTATCCACAGTGAATCATTTGTACTGGTCAGGGCATTTTAGCACAAGCAAAACATAATTTGCATGTGATTTTTATCTAAATTGAAAAAAATATATATATAAAAGCTCCAGGGATGTGAAGTTAAAAACACAAACAACTGCAAAACAGACATGTTCACAGACACACATTTGTTTTCACAACACTTCTTAATGTTATAGACGTTAGAGAGAGGAGGTATAGTAGATGACATCTAATAGGCTCAGGCTGTTCTTGCGCATTCAAACCTTTTTATAGCTCTTCAAACACTGAACCAGCATGTCATGTATTACAAGTGGCTGTTTCTAGATGCTAATCTGAAAAACATCTAGCTAGACTAATATGCAAAATATAAATAAAACATGAGAACCAGCTTAGAGCGAATTCTACTTAAAATGCAGCAAATTACAATATATTACAATACAATACGGACAGAAAGAAAAATGGCTAAACTGCAATTTAAACTGTGTTAATCATAAATTTAGGAATGTGTTGGTCCTTCACTTTTTTCATCACAAAACTAAAGCTTGTTTTGTTTTCTTTCTACCCTGCACTCTGTTTTTGACCACCCATTTCTCTCGGGTTACATTTCCTCTTTTTCCAGTCTCTTCTGCTTGTTTTTTGTAGGGCATTTAATTTATGAAAGCAATACCATAAATAGATACTGGTTTTTAACAGATGACATCCAAAAATATATCCCTACCAGGAAAGTTTTGGTCCTATATATGATGATATCAGATCCTTTCCAGAGTTTAACCCATTTTAGTTGAACTCCGGTAATGATGTTCAAACTCTGAGCTTGTAGGTACAACAGTTTAAATTCCATTTCGAATTAAAGGTGTCCTGTGGAGTTTTCTTATGAACATATAAAAGTTATATTCACATTGTGTTTTTCTTTGAGGTCTATTAAACATGTTGAATGCATTTCCTTCCTTGTAAAACATTTGCAAAGCACATTTTCACAATATTTTTACTTGCATTGTTTACATCTATTTTGCTGGTTTGTTGTCTTCTTTCTCACTGCCTATGTTGGCGCATTGCAACATTTCTTGGCACGTTACAGCCATCAACTGAATAGCTAACAACAACAAAACCAGATCAGACCATCCCCAAAAATACAGTGGGTACGGAAAGTATTCAGACCCCTTCACTCTGTTTCATTGCAGCCATTTTCCAATGATATTTGATATTATATTAATTTTATTTCTTATTAATGTAAACTCAGAACCCCATCTTGACAGAACCCCCCCCCCCCTGAAATGTAGAAATTTTTGCAAATTTTATTAAAAAATTAAAACTGAAATACCACATGGTCATAAGTATTCAGACCATTTGCTCAGTATTGAGTAGAAGCACCCTTTTGAGCTTGTACAGCTATGAGTCTTCTTGGGAATGATGCAACAAGTTTTTCACACCTGTATTTGGGGATCCTCTGCCATTCTTCCTTGCAGATCCTCTCCAGTTCCATCAGGTTGGATGGTGAATGTTGGTGGACAGCCATTTTCAGGTCTCTCCGGAGATGCTCAATTGGGTTTAGGTCAAGACTGGTCACAGAGTTGTTCCGAAGCCACTCCTTTGTTATTTTAGCTGTGTGCTTAGGGTCATTGTCTTGTTGGAAGGTGAACCTTCGGCCCAGTCTGAGGTCCTGAGCACTCTGGATGAGGTTTTCTTCCAGGATATCTCTGTACTTGGCCGCATTCATCTTTCCTTCAATTGCAACTAGTCGTTCTGTCCCTGCAGCTGAAGAACACCCCCATAGCATGATGCTGCCACCACCATGCTTCACTGTTGAGACTGTATTGGACAGGTGATGAGCAGTGCCTGGTTTTCTCCACACATGCTGCTTAGAATTAAGGCCAAAAAGTTCTATCTTGGTCTCATCAGACCAGAGAATCTTATTTCTCATAGTCTGGGAGTCCTTCATGTGTTTTTTGGCAAACTCCATGCGGGCTTTCATATGTCTTGCACTGAGGAGAGGCTTCCGTCGGGCCACTCTGCCATAAAGCCCGGCTGGTGGAGGGCTACAGTGATAGTTGACTTTGTGGAACTTTCTTCCATCTCCCTACTGCATCTCTGGAGCTCAGCCACAGTGATCTTTGGGTTCTTCTTTACCTCTCTCACCAAGGCTCTTCTCCCCCGATTGCTCAGTTTGGCTGGACGGCCAGGTCTAGGAAGAGTTCTGGTCGTCCCAAACTTCTTCCATGTAAGGATTATGGAGGCCACTGTGCTCTTAGGAACCTTGAGTGCTGCAGAAATCGTTTTGTAACCTTGGCCAGATCTGTGCCATAGCAGATCATTTGCTCTGACATGCACTGTGAGCTATAAGGTCTTATATAGACAGGTGTGTGCCTTTCCTAATCAGGTCCAATCAGTTTAATTACACACAGCAGGACTTCAATGAAGGTGTAGAACCATCTCAAGGAGGATCAGAAGAAATGTACAACATGTGAGTTAAATATGAGTGTCACAGCAAAGGGTCTGAATACTTATGACCATGTGATATTCCAGTTTTTCTTTTGTAATAAATTTGCAAAAATTTCAGTTTTTTTCTGTCAAGATGGGGTGCTGAGTGTACATTACTGAGAAATAAAATTAACTTTTTTGATTTTTGGAAAATGGCTGCAATGAAACAAAGAGTGAAATATTTAAACGGTTCTGAATACTTTCCATACCCACTATATGGCCGTATAGGTTGTCTGTGCAAGCAGCTTATTGTGACCATTACAACCTATATTTACATTTATTGTTAGACATAGACCTCTAGTGGCCGTAGTCATTATGATGGGGGTCAAAGGCGGACGTTAAGCGAGGTAGTAAGAAGAGCGACAAAGTCGCACAGGTCTTTAACCCAGGACATAGTTCATGTCCCATGTGAATCCAACAGTCAACACTTATTTTAACTTACATATGTAAGTTAAGTTACATTAGTAGTCATGTGATGGAACTTAACTTACGTAACTAATGTAGGCTACTTATTTAACCCAATCCATGATCTTCTCCTGAACCTAACAAAGTAGATTTGGTACCATAAGCCGAATGTTGTTTTGGGAGTCATTGGCAAATGACCTTTTTTTAGACATTTAGGAAAGAGGATGTGTTGGCTATGGCACTACAAGTGGTCATAAACTCCGCAGGAACCTACCTGTAAGCTCATTTGAGGACTGAATCACAAATTGCCTGACCTTGAATTTATTTTGGGTTGTGGATTCAAACCACAGTTGCCCCGGCCTTTCTGTCTGGAGTTTGCATGTTGTCCGTGTGGGTTTTCTCCGGGTGCTCTGGCTTCCTCCCACCATTATATGTGTGGCCCTGCGATAGAGTGCCGATGTGTCCAGGGTGTACCCCGCCTTTTGCCCGATGTCAGCTGGGATTGGCTCCAGACCCCCTGCGATTCTGTACGCAGGATAAGCGGTTGACGATTAATGGATGAATTTATTTTTATTTTTAACATGAAAATGTCACATTAAGTCTGTATTCAGTTCAAAGGTCAAAGCCAATTGTGGCTTAGTCATTTATTAAAAGTTTAAAAATCTGTTTACATAGGCTTGAAGAAACAAACTCTCAATTTCAAATAAAATTTCAGATGTGTGTTGTCACTACTTCATCACCTCCTTTGTTAATATGGCTTGTAGCAACTAGTATCAATTAAGCTACAAATTTCCATTTGATACGATCACCTGTGTTGTTGCCAAGAGTGTTGCTCCACATGCTTCTCTCCAGACGACTTGGAAGTGTCAGTATATTTTTCTCAAAGCCCAGGCATTCTTTTCCATGAATCTGAGGCACAGATTATGCAACCTCATCCTACACTGTTCTTTAAACTGCCTTCAGGGAATGCTAACACTGCTGTCAAACTGACTATATCACTCCACTCACAATGCCTCCGTCTGCATTTCTACAACTCCAGTTTTGATAGCTAAAAGATTTGGTGGGTAGCAAATAAACCTACTCTAATTATTAGGCTTCAAGTAATGTCACCTTATGTGTCTATTTGTTGTTATATATCTGTTTTAGTGTAAACACCAACTTTTTGTTAGGTGTTTTACTACATTAGAAGTTCTGCAAAAGTTCAGTGAAATTATATATTATCTGTCAAATTGTCTTTCTAGGTTTTACCTGCAGTACATCTAATTGAGAACAATATTTTCATACTCATCTTTGGTGGAAAGAAATGTAAGGTCATGTCTCTGCAGGCATGCACATTTCCGCCCTCTTTTTTCTCACGACCCAAAGGGATGTGGGATTTTAATCACATCTGTGCGCCTAGTTTGAAAAAACGCACTTCAGGACAACAGGTGTTGTTAACACATGATAATACTATATAATAATTCTGTGGTTAAGACATGTGGTCAGTACTGTAACTGGTGGTAAGTGTGGTTATTAAGAAAGAGTGAAGTTGGAAAGCAGGATTTGTCCTCCAAAATGGGACATGCATATGTGTTGAAAAAGAACCATTCTTTGTAAAGCTGCACTGCCAAATTTGCACTTTGGCGGCCCCAAGTGGCAGTGAAAGACAACTTTGCTTTAAATTACGCTTCATCAGTCATGTAGTGTGACCATGAGTGTGACACAATGTGACAGATGGACAACGGTTGTGATTACCGTAAACAAACCATCTGAATTTCGTTTAATATAGAAATATGGCAAAACATATTCTCCATTAAAGGGATCAAATTCTTTTCTCTGCAGCCACAGTTAGTGATTTAGACTGCTTAGAATGTTGTATTATCATAACATTTTGTGATCAGATGTAAAAGCCTTTGTCAATGGCTTGTTTGAGTGACCATGTTGTTAAAATATCTGTTTCCTTGGGTAGTTAGTAGTTTAAGTTTGACATTTTAAGTACAGACTCTCTACTACACACACACACACACACACACACGCCCATTCTTCCCATGACAATTGTTTTGACCTTTGCTCTGAGGAAATAAGGCCGTCTGTGCTTGATGTGGCAGGTTGGCACATCACCTGGATACAAGCAAATAAACGAGCAGAGGGAAAAATATCAAGGGAACATTTCAAGCATTCACAGAGAGCTTTCAAAATGGAACAATGACTTTGCCCTGGGGGGAAAAGTGATCATGCTGGTATGTTTATATTAGACGGAAAGGAAGCCATCATTGTCATCACCAGTGATTTTTTCTTTCACGGCAAGATTTTGACAGTTGACTGTATCTTAATAACAGTTCCTTCTATGTATAAGTCAATTGTCACGGATGATGCGCTTATGTAAACATTTTTCTTCTCCCAAAAAAAAAGCAGGCAACTCTTTTCCTGTCAGGATTTGTCAAGCCTGTGCCATTATCACAAAAAAAGTGTGAATTTTAAACTATTTATTCATAAATTAAGTCCTTGCACGCTATTGTTCAATTTCTTTATGTTGTATTAATTTTTTTATTGCTTAAATCTGCTCTTGGCATATGTGGGGGATGACAGGGTTGAGATGTACAGGGGTTGTTCCTTCAGTGATTGGGAACACTTCAGCCAAACAGACATCAGGGGAAGTAATTGTGTAAATTCGAGGAAGAGGTGGGGGAGTTCATCATCTATCTTCCCGTAAGCAAACCATGGCCCAGTAAAAAACAGCCCAGTTGGTACAGCAATAGGACATGCGGTTATTAATACAGAAGAGGGAGGTGCGCTTACCTCGACATGCGCCAACACGCGAGCACATTACCTCTACGGCTGCTATGGCAAAGATGTGAGCTGCATTCCTCTGCCCACAAACTCAGAGCTTTTTTCCCCTAACATAGAGGATAGGCTTCAGATCTGGGGCAGGTTAAGGGCTCAGGCATTGCTAAAGAACACACACCTACATGTTTTCTGTGGCCTCATCTTCCACATTTTCATCTTTCTGACATTATTTGCATGATGACTGTGGAAAAGTACTGTTAATGTTGTCGTTGCCATTTGACTAAATTGTGGCTGTGAAAACGACTGTCTGGATACATACTGAAAAAATCTATTAGAATTTCTGTTACTAGTAAAGGTTGAACTAGATAGGGAATGACTAAGAATAATAACGGCATTATGCAGCTCAGTTTTTTTCAGAAGATGATCTAGTATTCAAAACACATCCAGTGAGGAGCCAAATTCTGTATCACTCAATGTTATGTTTGGTGTGGTAGCCATCACAATGACTGCTTTAATATTCCATGCTCTAAAACAATTGACTTAAAAACATATTAAACCAATCCATAGGATGAATAATTAAATTCAAACCTTCAAACAGGAATGTAGACAGGTTAAACCTAAATGGAAATCTGATTACTTGAAGCTTAAAGAGCTCAATGTTTCTACACAGCCACAAAGTTAAAGATACTAGAAAATCTTCTTACTTGTAAATCCCGGCCCTATACCATAGACTACACCAAAAGGTTTCTGCCCACTTTCTTGTCCAAAAATTGATGCACTCAGCAACCTGCAGGACCTTTTCTACACTTTGTCACCTGTAAAACATTCTTCCAGTTGCTCATGTGTTTTCTCTTACATCCTTAAGGAAGTTATACTAGGTATTGCCTCCAGCTTGCTCTTAATTACTAACAATTCCTTCATTACTGGTAATGTCCCCACCTATTTCAAGAATGCCATTACTAAGCCTCTCTTGAAAAAGAAACTAGCCATGATCCCATTGTCCCGAGACGTTATAGCTGTTCACAAGCTATGTGTGAACAGCTTCTTGGTTAAAATAGATGTGAAAACGAATTGTAAGGCATTCACTTAAAAAATGCAGATGAAAAGCATCTGGTGCGGACAGGTTGTGAGACAGTCAACATGTAAAGAATGTCTAGGATGGCACTTGAGTGGACTTCATCTGTCTCAATAGATAACTTTTTTTTTGTCCACATCAACTTTCACTTGTGAAGTATCAGAAAGATACATTTTTAGATTAGTCCTGTTTTTATTATATACTGTATAATAATGGGAGGAAAATTGGTCCCAGGTAAGAAGACAATCTAATTGTGATTTGAAGATGTCTATTGACCAGTGTCTTAAGAGCAAAGTCACTCAGAATAGTGAATCCTGGGTAACTATCTGGAGCATTAGGCTTTGGAGGCGAGCCTGGCCACAGACAGCAAGAGCTGCTGTCCTGGAGGCTCACCAACTGGGTGTGGGTGTTGAGTGTCTTGTGTCATGTACGACTGCGGGCCTTGGTAAATGTCACTTATCTAGTGGTGAGCAAGCCCCCGTTAGATTGAAAAATGGAGCAAACCCCCAGTTCTGGAACTAAACTCCTCATTAAGGGCCTGGCTCCTCTCCTTTTGAGATGTTGAGAGATGTCCATTATGAGATGCATGTGGATGTCATGAGGTCCTGGTTCTACACCAGTATGGTAATGTTTTCTCCAGTGACTATAGTGTTGTCTCAATGCAGCAACTGCTGTGCATTGCCGAACCCCCTCTTCATAAAGTCTTCAACTGCATCCTGGGGAAGGTTGGAGACATGGAATCCAGATTTGCCAAGTTTTATTGCAGAAGTGGGTGGAGTTCTGTCAGGATGATTATTCGTAAAACTGCCATGTTTATATCTGCAATATGTCTGATCATCAACCATTCCTGTCATAAAGGACTCCAATCAAACGGATGTCACTTAATCCCCAGGTTTGAGTAATTAAATGATAACAGGGGTGGTGATGGCGCAATGGAAAAGAGACATGCCTTTGGTGTGAGAGACCCAGGTTCAATTATATTAAAAAAATATATTTACCTATTAAATTGAGGGGTTTTATTCTTTAAACTGGAGACAGTTACCTTGTTGTGACAGGTACGTGTTTAAATTTTACTTAAATTTTAATGTACCACTACAACACAAGTTTACTCACCTGAACGCACATTTATCTGTTTCCCACTTATCTTTTCAAAATCAACAGCAGCCTTAGGCAATACTTTTATCATATATTTGACAGACATGCCTCACTCAAGCTAGTGTGGTCTAACGAGGTAATTTGTCAGTCCCCAAACATCAAAAAGCTGATATCTGTAATGACTTTAGCCCCCAAGCTCTGTGAGGCCGTTATGCACCTTGCATGTTGTCTCACTTCACATCTTTTCCAGCCTCCCAAGTTCTCTACAGGGTTTTAACAAGGTGAAAGCAAAATGTGACAGCTACTATGACTGGCTTGTTTACTCTCTGACAGTGAAATTGTTGTTTTGACTGTCTGGAAGTGAGTGTATACATAGACATCAAATCAAGTGAAACTTGTTACTGACACAAATACACTCATCACGAAGTGCAGTAAAAGATAAAAGCAAAAAATTAATAAAACTGAAATTTATTTGATGGCTATTTACTTTATTTCAGACATTTTGTCCAAGAATATGATAAAAGAGATGGCAGACTAGAGGAAAGAAGTGACATAAACTGAACCTTAAAATTATCCATTACATACAATCGTCATTGAGTCTTTCCCCCCAAAGGTAGGAGAAAATGCAGGTATATGATATTACCACACTACAAGTGTTTGAGCCTATAAATTCTAAGTGCCTCTTTAAACCTTGAAAACCAAACACACACTTTAACTTAACCATGTGTTCCTCCCCTGCACACGCAGGCAAAGCTACAGGGCTATTAACAATTATGAATCACATTTGAAAATGGTTTTCACAAGAGGAGTATGGAGGAGGGATAACATACAACTGGCAATGCAAAACATCCAACACTTTATTTAAGTTGAGCTAATGCACCACTTTTATTTTAGCTTGGCTACTCCTGTTTATTTTGTTAAAGTAGTAAAGTATCCTATCAAGTCTACCACAGAGACACAATACACAAAACACAGCAGCTCCAAACCCAACTACCTGACCGGCTATGACTATCAGTTAGCTTATTTTTAGATGTCTGATGTACATATCATTAATGCTACAAATTAAAATGTATCATTAAAAACTGAGCTGAGTGCTGATTTCAGTATTTTGCAGCGTTTTCTTCTTGCTTGGGCTTTTGCCTTAAATGAAGTATAGCTGGAGAGGGACAGCAACTGTGTGCCAGAGAGAAGGGGGGCGACATGTAGCAAAGGGCTACGGGTTGGATTCAAAACACGGCCGATAGCTCAATGCATCACCACTGCCAGGATCAACAGATCAGGTTTATTACCAAGTATGTTTTAACAAATTTGCTTTGGTATTGAAAAAAAATGAATAAACAAAAACAAGTAAAAGTCAAGACATATAAAGAGAAAATAGAAAAATTGACAATACACATACGGAGTTAAATATTATAAAACGTATGTACAATATATCTGTTTTTAGACTGAAAGTATAAGGAATAAGTGCAATGTACAGAGATGATAATGAGTAAGATGTGGAGTTTGTATGTTAATATATCGTGTGGTGTCTATAGAAGGGGAGTCAGTATCGGAGGGGGGTGTCTGAAATACTGAAACTCTGCTGGCCTCTGAGTGGAGGCATACAGGTCCCGGAGAGGTGGCAGCTTGCAGCCAATCACCTTCTCTGCAGAGTCAGTGATACACTGCAATCTGACCTTGTCCTTGGCAGTGGCAGCAGCATACCAGATGGTGATGGAGGATGGACTTGAAGGTGGTTTAGAAGTGCACCATCATTGTCTTTGGCAGGTTAAATTTCTTTAACTGCCACAGGAAGTACAGCCTGTGCTGGGCTTTCTTGGTGTTTGCGCTGATATTGAGCTCCCTCTTGAGATCCTAGGCGATGATGGTGCCCAGTAAAAGCAAGGTCTCCACAATGTTCACTGGGAGTCACACGGGGTGATAGGGGCGGGTAGGGCTGGGTTCTTCCTGAAACCCGCAACCATCTCCACTGTCTTAGGAGAGTTGAGTTCCAAGTTGTCTGGACTGCACCAAATCACTAGATGGTCGATCTGTAGGTGTAACAATCATAACATCAATCCTGTAACTGATAACAGGGATACACCCTATTCTTTATCAAGATAAATTGATTTTGTCAGTATTGATTTGGGCATAGCTCCAATCTTAGAGATAGGCTATCCAATCATTTGTAATGTGGATATATTGACTAAGTGTCATCTGCCCAGCACAATAACATCACAAAATTAGAAAACACTGATAAACGATATCAGCGTAATGACATTATATTCATAGATTACCCAGTAGTAAATCATATTAAGTAAAATTACAGGAACTCAATTAAAAACAAAATATGTTACCTTCAGGACGACAGCGCCCTAATATCTACCAGGTTAACAAACAGTCATCTTACATCTTAGCTAGCTTGTTTTTATAGCTTTTGCGTCCTGATGCATGACTTGAAGGTTGTTCTACTGTTGCATTTAATTTAAGTAATTATAGATGAGAGCAGCTCTAGCCGTAAGGTGAAGCACATACAAACAATGTACAGCAAACATTTTATTGTGGTGACCCGCAAGTAACACTAAAAGAGACATTCACCAAGGGACTGTACCTTTAAGGGAAAGGTGTTGGTTAGAGAGTTCCGGGTTAACGGGTTGTAGTGTTTTGATCTCGTACGCTGTACAGTGATATATTGAAGTGGAGAGTAAAGCTGACTCGACGCATCTCTGTCTCTTGTCTCCTCACTAATTGCACTCCACATTTTTATGAATATTTAGTTTGGTGCCTTTTAGCTAATAGCGACTAGTGAACCTGTATCCACGTCTTCTTAAGACTTCTGACTCAAATAGGAAGTAACGTTTTAGGTGGAAGGATTATACTCACTATAAAAAGTTTCATCTAAATGTTTATATACTTTTTTACCAAGATCCAGAAACATTCCCAGGTGAACTTCAGCAACAAATGATCCTGTAAGATCTCAGCATGCTTTGACAGTACGACTGCATCAGTCATATTTTATTTTATCATTTATACTGTCTAAATTTAGTTTGAGCTGATGCAATGCATCACATATTTCTTTGAAGGAAATGGCGTTGGCAAGGGCAGAAACAACATCAGCCATATCAAAGCTGGATGGCTGTGGAAGGATCCAGCCTTTTTCTCGGTGGGTGGAGGTACCAGCCTGCCTTCCCTTTGTACATCTTACATCTGGAATGGGCACATTTTCCCCCCTCTTTTCCAAATAACATCTGCAGCTAAAAAGCCAGACAGGTAGTTAGAGTTGATTGGTCATGGATGGATTTTCTCTCTTCTCTTTCTATGTTGCTCTCTCTCTCGCCCCCTCCCTTTTTTTCTATTCTACAAAGCCCAGAGGCTAGTATTTCACTGATTACAGAGTCCCTCCATTTGAATAGTCGTTTGTGTATTGTCAGAACAAAGGGGCGAGCGGCCTCTGAAGAGGTGCTAGACAGGGGAATGGATTGGGCTCAGCGATTAGGATGAGTGGAACTACAGGTTCAGGCTAGTTTACCAGAGCAGAGGAAGCTCAAGGAGGGACTCCACTCCAACTTCTGTGGGACCTTCCGTGACTGGGAGGACTTGTGTGCAGCAGCTGCACTTCAGTGCAACTTATTGTTGAACTTAAATTGTAAGGGCGAGCATCAGGAATTTTATAGTGGACTAATTGACCCCTTGTATTGCTCTGGATTGAGGTTGTTCCTCTGTCCAGATGGTGCAAATGTGAAACCAGGGTTAGGATTAGGTTCCCTCATTTCAGTTAGTCTTAAACAAAAAGTGGGCAAGCCGTATGTTAAAACACCTAATCCTGCTTAAATGAGATGCCATACATTTTTCCTATTAATGTGGCTGTGTTTTCAGGTTTGGACTAACAGGAAGTACTGAATTGAAACTTAGGAATCAAAATTGTCTTGTTAACAGCGACTAGCAGAGAAAACTGGACGTTTCCACTTTATCCCTCTTGTCATTTGTCATAAATTTACCAATTTTGAGTCAGCAATGTTTCTGAATCTAGCTTTAAAACAGCATAACTTTAGTCTGAACAATGGGTACATGTGGCACATAGTGGAGTAGATACAATGATACTTTTTTTAAAAACAAAACAGGTCTCCCTTTTCAAAAATTCATTGTTAATTTGATAGTTGCACAAGATGAGACCAATTTCTTGTGTTGCCACAACAAGGGCACAACCGACCAGTTGCACCTGAGGAAGTGCTTTTCAGACGGCACAATAATCAGATAAACATTAGCCTGACAGGTTTCGGCTTTGAACACTCACTTAGTACTTCTCACCCGTAACATGAAGGTAATGACTTAAAATCAAAGTCCTCATCAAATTATGTAGGTGAGTCCAGGTCACACTCTTGGTGGGCTTCAACATCCTTTTGATTCTAAAGCATCACCTTTTCAAAGCTGTTTTTAAGCAGATTTTTAATTTACTTTGTGTCATTAAGGAGATATATAGACTGCCATTTCTTTAAGAGTTGAAGATGCATTCACATATCAGAGCAGGGCAGCTAGGTGTTTTTAATAATTGTCAAAGAATAACACATTTTGTGTCAATGAATATAACCTTAAAACCTTACCAGTTTGTATAGCAATTTTATGTCACATTACAAACAACCAGCCCCTAAATTTGGTAATTATGGCTATCCAAGAAAACGATAATTCAGGTTTAATTCAGGGAGGAAAAAGAAATTAAAGACCTGACAAAAAACACTTACATCATTTTACTTCCCAAACTTTCACCTCCAGTCCACCCAACTCAGAAGGCTTATTATCTCATTAAGGCACTCATATTGTTCATCAAAAGTCTGAGAACAGAAACGAGACTTTTTGATTACCTCTGCTCGTCCAAGGGACTTAACATTTATCTGTCAAACACGGGCCAAAAACATAGAACACATGGCGTCTGTCAGCTGATTGTTATTCAATTGTAGCACTGTGACACATTTTGGCAGTTTATCTTTACTGAGCAATGGCCAAAGAATTCATCCAAGTAAGAATAGTTTAGTGATGTCTTCAAAATGCATGTAGTCATATAAAGTTATTCCACGTGTTAACAACTAGCAACAAGAGAGCCCATACTTTTGTCTATGTTTTTGGACAACTCATGACTCCCCATTGGATGAGATGGAGCAAATCATCATTAATGTCAAGCAGGCAACTGAAGTCAGTGGAAACATTAATATGTTCTGCATGTACTGCGGTGCTCAGAGATGATTTGTTGAAGAGCGACGCTTTGCTTTTCACTCTTCACTCCCACTGCCTCTCCCACAAAGAGCACCCGCACCCAAGTTCTGTGGCCTCTTCCCTTCAAGGCAAAACCTAAATGGCCCTTAATGACTCCATGCAAACAACGTGTGACGGGGGACAAATTACTAAAACACTTCCCGCTTTTTTTCCTCCTCCCTCTCCTTCAGGTGATACTTGAAAGGTCTCTGAGGTAGCTGGCTAGTTGCACCCTCCCTCCTCTGTCTCCTCTCTCTGTCACCCTCTGCAATGTCAAGGTGTCGCGACCCCGTTACGACCCAAACCCACGTTACCCGTTGGACTTCAGTAGCCTGCAGAAAGGCATGGCAGTGTGAAAAGGGATGTGAGTGTGTGTTTGGAGAGACGGGGGTAGGGTCAGCATTTACTAATGGGGTGAGGGTGATTTCAGTGAGATGAGAGGAAGAGGGCCGTCCTGTCTCACACGCTTGTCGGCCTGTGACTTCTAGTTAAAAAAAGGCTTCTGGGTGGCTTATATGACTCAGTGGTCACCCCTTTGCATCAATCGCCTCACCTTGAGAATATAATGGGACATAACCCCCCCTCCCCCAACACACACCACCACTACCCACCCCTCCTTCGCAGCCCTGGCACCCCTCCTTTCCTTAAAGTCAATATGTCCGTGTCAGAGATGAAAGTGCAAAGTGGGAGGGACGCGGAGGGGGTCCTGACACTAATGTAGTACATTGGGCTTCACTTACTGATCTGCCAAGTTCTTTTGTCAAGCCCTAAATGCCTGCTAGGGCCCTTTGAACCGCTGAGCGCTCGCCCGGCCCTCAGATGCCTCCTCTTTTAGCTTCAATGAGATATCCTCAGTGACATTCCCACAGTCCCGTCGCTGTGGACAGACACGCATTGCTGCACGGACGCGGCGAGGTTCAAATTCAAAGGCTTGAAAGGGGTCTGAGAGTTGTCTAAATAATAAAATTCGGCACTTTGCAGCTCTTGACTTTAAAGTTAAATTTGTTTTCATCAAAATTTAAACACAGTTGGCAAATGTGGCTGCAGAGGACCATTTCAGGCATCGTTTGAATCTGTGGTTTGAAAGCACTTTCATTGGCTGCCAAGCAAAGGGAGCCAGGTAAACTAAGACCTTTAACTTGCTTGCTTGTTTTTGTCACTCCCTCACTCTTGTCAGCTAATCTCTGTGGGTAACCTTATCCCAACTCTTGAGTGGCTGCCCCCCCCCTCCTCTGAGCCTCAGAAAATGGACTGGGAAACAGCTCTCCTCATTCATAAAGCTCACTCTTGTTATGCTCGACCAGCGGCGAACTGCATGTGATTGATTCTTGCTGTTTTATCAAGTTTATTTCACTTTTTAAAATGGTGTCAGCAGCAGGCAATTTGTAGGAGCCCCAACTCTTTTGACTAATGGTGTGAAAATTTATTTTGCAATCCACACCTAAAGTCATTACTTTTAAAGGGTCAGTTCATCCAAACTGAAACAAATATTTTCCCAGTTACCTCCAATAGTTTCTTGTCATGCAGATTGCTTTGATTTTAGTTGCACAGATCTTTGCCACTACATCATTACAATAGAGGTAAATGGAATGTACTTTATAGTGCTGTATAAAGCACTGAACGATTACATTTAAAAAATTCAGCAGCAAAAACAATGTCCCACTTACTCTGGATAATCCGCAGGACTCACTGAAGTACTTTTACTGAATTGGTGGGTCGACAGAACTCTCAGAGATAGATTGATAAAAAAAAACACCAGGCAAGTAAATGTAAATGTAAATGCTCCGTACTTGTATAGCGCCTTTCTAGTCTTTTCGACCACTCAAAGCGCTTTTACAGTACATCTGCATTCACCAGTCATACACATTCATACACTGAGCCTAAGTGCTCAAACGGAAACTAACATTCACACACATTCATACGCTGGCGGAACAGCCGCCAGGGGCAAATCGGGGTTCAGTATCAGTTCAGTAAGTAAAATAGTCTGGATGACTAGATTATTTAAAAAATATATTTTTAAATAAGTTGTGTGAACCAATCCTTCAAGTCTGCAATGTGCCAGCTAAAATATTTTGTTTGTCGCCTGTCGCCTTGTATTTGACTAAGTATCACTTTATGCTCTACAACAGTTGCACAGTTGTTTTCTTTGTGGATTTGGTGATGAAGGTTCCACAGTTTCAACATTACACAGAGATAGATGTGGATAAACATCGCAATTGGGTCTTCAAAGTGGACATAGCCAATAAAGTCCTTTAATTTCAACAGAGAACTTAGGTCATTATAAAGACCTTTTTGTCAGTCAGGCTATGTGTAGGCAGAACAGAAAAGTACTTAAAAGTATTTTGTATTATTAGTATTATTTCTCAGTGTTGCTTTCCTTTGTGCCACATATCAGTTTACATTTCTAGAATAACTTGGTCCCTCTGACTCCTGATTGGCCAGCTGCCAAAGTGACTGGAAGTCCAGACAAGTGCATGGCGGAACTATCCAAAAATTGGCTTGTAGCCATTACTTATTTCTCATACTCTTGAGAATGATAAAATGATAAAAGCCGTCTTAAAAATCTGGGATCTTCCATTTTGCCATGAGCGGAGATACGTTTCCTCCTATTTGTGATTCATAGGTGGCCACATCCAAGCCTGCTGCTGGGCTCTTTATTCCTAGTTGTGGATTTACAGTCATGCTCCCAGAAGTTTGTCACAAACATGTGCTTAAGAAGCGATGAGTGACTCCACAATGCTGGCTCCTTCACAGTCAGTGTGGTAATTGCTGTTTATCATCCTGCCTTCTTAAAATCAGTTGGGTGCCTTTATTTTGGACTTTGAGATAAATCTTTATTGGTGGTGAGCAGCAGCTGATGTAAGCCTTATTCGATCAAACAGAACCCAAAGCCTTTTTTTTGTAAAGAAATCATCAAATTATCTGTTTGGATAATTACTATTTGCTGCTTTTTTTCCTGTTATTTCCCTCCCTTAGGCAGACAAGTCTAAATTAGTCATGCTTTAAATGATATTATACATCAGTTGTGTTACAGGGATGATTAAAGTGCACTGTGGTTGACAGGATCAAACCTTCTTGTTAGGCAGACTGCCATGAATCACAGCATAAACCCACATCAACCCACTTTATCCACATTTGTACTTGCAGACAATACAAATTATTTTGTGATTTAACTTGTCATTATGAATCATAAACACTTGTAGTCTTTCAAATAACATGCATGAATATTCTTCCAGATAAATAATTAATTTTTGTTTATTTTGACTTATGTTGACCAGCAACTGGAGCTCTTAATAATCACACACTCCTTTTCATTTCCTTCTGAACTCACTACAGGAGACCCTTTGAATTCCCGAACATGTGAAGTTATGTATGTAATCATATAGAATCATTTTGAATGTCAATGGGGCCGGAATGTCGAGGATCCAGTTTTAATGGGACAATAAACGCGAACCACAAAGGTTTTCTTTTCTTTTGTAAATGGCAGCGGGGATGTGGGCTCACTTTACTGCTGCCAGCTCGTAAACACATTCACACCTCTCTTTCATTTAAATGCGGGATAAGTTATAGCACATTATTGAAAAAAATCGAGCTCGACAACAACCTGCATTTGAATGATGTCTGGGAGAGCCGAGGCCAATCCACAAACCAGCAGCAGTTTCCAGCACAAATAACAGAGAGACAAGCAGTTTCTGTAGCTGTTACAAAAGAACAACTCTTTATTTTTCACCAATGGTAAGAATGTATAGGCTGGTAATAAGTATTATAATAATTATTAATTATTATTATACAGGCCTTAAAGTAGCCTAACAAAAACTAAAGATTTAGTTTGTTTTAAAAGTTAAATTAAATGAAAACTTGTTCTGCTCAAACTCATATAAACCAAACAAAATAATTCGTATCATCCCATGCCTCCAATTAGACATTAATATTTTAAACTAGGTTGTCGTTGTCAATATCTGAATAGGTCTGCTAATTAAATCATTTACCAAACTTACTTTAGCAAAAACTGATTTAGAAAAGGGAAAACAAAACAAAAAGCAGTTCTTGTTCTTGTTCTCCTCTGCGCAGCGCTTTGCCCAGCCAGAGGCAAAACCCTCTCAAGCTGATGGTCCCTTCAAGATTACCCTATCAGGTGCAAACCGCTGACGTTTCCACCCACCAACAACAAAAAAGCCTCTCTGTGCCCAAATCTCAAGCCGCAGACGCACAAACACCACTGACAGGCACTGCTGCGCCATCATTAGCCCCCAAACCTCTCCAGGGATCCGCCGCTGCGATTTCCACAAAACTTTTTTTGAAAAACAACTTTTTTTGTATTCCTGGATAAGCAAGTTGTTTGCCCACTTTTATCGACTTGTTTTTGGCGGAAAGGCATTTTATTATCCACCGCGTTTCCCCTTTCCACCGCAGCACTTGGTAGAATAAAATGACCCATGCAAGGTGTAGAAATCCCCGGCAGGTACGGACGGACTTGAGGAGCCTGTGATCTCTGGAGCAGAAGGATTGGGATTGTGGGGAAACTTGGCTGAAGGTGCTCAAAACTCAGAGGATAATTTTTTGAGCGAGTTTTTTTTTTTTTGGAGGGGTTGAATTCTGAATCCTTTCCACGCTTGGTACCGTTTTACTGGACCTTGTGGGATTTCGGGGAGCGGGGGGACTGAGCTGGGAAAAATAATCTTCTGGATAATTCCCGCAACAAGGAAGCACCTAATGTTGCACCCCGTGACTCTGCTGCTGCTTTCCAGTGATATATCCTTACATTGGGATTCAGTCTCCTACTTACCTCCGGAGTTGTGTGCGTAAAGGACGCCCAGGGGAGCGAAAGCGAGAGAGAGGGGGGCGATTTCGCCAACCTTTCCCGGGGCTCTAAATCTGTGGAAGCAGGTGTATTTCTGCAAGACAAGATGTATCCGCTGCCTTCGAGGTTCATATACGTGTAAGTGTTCTATACCCCCGTTTGCCTTTTGCACATAAAATCATGCATTCTTACCAATAGAAGTCGCCAAAAGCTTCACATTTGCGCATTGCTTTCGTTCAGGTTGGCTGCCTTTATTATTCATGTAATTGTCTGTGTGATTCACTCCCCTCCTCTCTTCTCTTTCCCTCTCTCTCCACGTAGGTGTTTACATTTTCTGGTACTCTATTTCCAGCTACAGGTATGTTTTCTCCCACGTTCAACTCCTTTTTGTGTCCATGTGTTTGCATGTCACTGTGTAACTTTTTTCCCCGTGAAATGTGATAATGCTGATGAAAGGTATAGGTTATTTCAGGGTGGTCCCTTCAATATTAAACCCAGGTTTGACTGGCCTCATTTAAATGCATATACATTAATATTAATTATGGCCCTGAAAGGCCGGTCATTTTAGAAGGAAAACATGTGGTATGGAAAAAATAAATGATAAAATCAAACAAGGATATTGCAAAAAAGTATGTGTGTGTGTGTGTGTGTGCGCGCGCGCGCGTGTGTGTGTGTGTGTGTGTGTGGGGGGGGGGGGGTTCAAAGTACAATGCATTTACTGAAGATACAGGAGAGTATAGACGTGCCAAAATGTATGAAAAAGTAAACGAACTGTAAAGACACTACAGTTTGCAGTTGCATTAATGTTATAGCAGCATAACCGCGATACGATTTAGGAGATACAAATGCAATTATTGCAGTATAGTCCCTATATTCGGGAAACTCTAATCTAAATCTATCAGATGTTTTGTACCCGGACTAATATTTAAGAGCAATGCTTTTAGACTATTAGTCTGGCAGAAATTTATTTAAACCTGTTGTTTTAAATTTGGAGTTCAAGTAGCAGCTTCAGTATTTTACAGCAGAATTGTGTAGTAAATATTTTGATCCCTGGAGTTAAAAGTTGTTCTGTGAACAGATGGGCTCATCTGGTGCTTGTTGCCTCAGTTTTTATTAGTTGCGTCTCACTTTGAACAGTAATGAGTTGCAGGCACCCATTCACCTAATTGCGCGTTGTGATTCAGATAAGATGCAAAGAGAGCGCTGCTTACCTCATAAAGCTATCTGTTCTGTTTATTGGTATGACGTGTTTGATCATAATACTCCACGTGCTTTTGTTTTGCATTAATTTCTCAGTGTTGTTGTGATCTTAAATATTAAAACAGGATAGACTCATCCATGTTTGGGATGCATTTTCTTCCAAATTAGTATCCAACAGTTGGCAGCATTTTGATTGTAGTTTTTATGTAATTATATCTCTAAAAGATTGTCGAGAATATATACATATTTGTCAAAGAAAACTGAATCATACCAAGTTTTTTTGTAAACTATGTAAAATTCATTTTAAGTTTTTTCCATTTTGTGCTGCTGGTCAAAATGACAGGTCTAACTCGTGGAGTAAATTTTCTTATCCATTTGTCTGATTTTTTATTTTTTTTAAATCCCAGAGACAAAATATAAAACTGGACCCCCCCCCCCCCCCCCCCCCAAAAACTAGAACCTGCTATATTATGTAAGTACATGTGCTCTGATTATTCCAACAGAGCTGGCACAAACAAAGCTAGTGTCAACTGACCACTCCTCAAATGTAAGACAGGATGAAGTTGCAGAATTCTGCAGGATGCAGAATGTGGGCCAACCAACGTATGAGATGGACTGATGAATGATGTTTTTTGTTGTTTTAATGTGATTTATGTGTTTGTTGTAGTTTAGAAAAAGTCAGACTAGATAAAGGGATTGTTTCACAAAGGAAATGGATTGTGGCTCTTTGAGTGCTTTCAGGCTGATGATTAAACAAAAAAATGCGGGAATAGCCCTTTAATGCCCTCCTGTCATATTGCCTGTCCATGTTGTCGGCACATTATGTTTCTCAGCACTGCTACTTGCAACTAATGGCTCTTACATGCTGTGCTGTGGTTGTGATTTCTTGAGAACAACAGAAGCAACCACAGTTGGAAGTAAACTTTAAATATATCAACATGAGAGAGTGTCTTTCCCTATTTGTGTGTGTGACCCTGTCTGTGTGTGTCAAGCACATAGCAAGTTGTATCTTAGATGGATGCGACAACTAAGCTTCCTGGGCGAAGATGAGCGCCAGACTTTTGAAGTTTCAACCATATCCGTTTTCATGCTGTGTCTTTGAAGAAAGGAGACAGGGTGATAAAAAAAACTGTTGTCGCTTGTATTCACCTCAGCCATGTGCTTAGGCTTGCCTTTCCCTTGGCGCAAAGTGCAACTGTCTACCAAACACACCTTTATGTTTGTTTAGAGATGGCGAGATTTGGGATAAATCCCGTAGCAGCCTAGTTATGCCACGTTTTGTTGTGTGTTTGTTTTTTTTTATTGCTCATCAGCTTTGAGGTTCATTTTGAGAGAGAGTTGACAACAGATGATGCTAATGTTTGACTTTTGAAATGAGTGTATCCTTTTCAAGACATTTGTGTGTAGTTCAGGATGAACACTTTGCTGTTGCATTAATGTTTAATTTTAAATCCGCATACATTAGTGGTAATCCAGCTTCTCTCTTTTTTGTGAAGTGCAGAGATCATGTGTTAGTCAAACAATTTGAGTGCTACTCTGATGTCTTCTTCCTTGGATGAAAAGTAGGTGTAGGTGATGCTTTTTTCTTTGTTTGTTCAGCCATTGTGACTACTGCTGCTCATGCTAACCGCTGCAGCTCTTAAATGTATCACTTTCTGGTGTTAGGAACACCTACAAGACACCAAATGTTTAGAACATCAAATGCGAAAGCTTCCAGGAGCAGGACTCTCTGTTGGGATCACAAATGTTAAAAAAAGCACCATTGTTGTTAAGATAGCTTTTTCAACATACCGCTAATTTCAATATACAGTAAATGTAGTTTTACACATTTTGTCTGTATGCATTTATTATGAGAAAGGTAACACAAATCCTTGTACAGAATTGAATCAGCTTCCTGATCTGATGAAAATGTAAAATCACTTGGTTGAGTCCTGCTTGTCCTGGTAGAGTTTATAGGTTTAAGGAACAGGTTGTGTGTGACTATAGAGTTATTTTTTTTTTTAGAGCTACAGAAAGTACTAGTCTTGATTCATGTATTTTTTTAATTTATTTATTATTTAAAGGACAGTGTGTTGTCAGGGCTATGCAGTTGTGTTATGCAGGTTGTGTTGTATGTTGTAATACTTACTTGGAGTAAAAGTGTCTAGGAAAAAAAGTGGTTGGAGTTGAAACTACGAGGGGGAAATGAGCAAATAGAGCAGTGCATGAAAAATGTATTTGTGAGAGAAATGCAAAATCTGCTACTTCCAAGAGGTACTGACCATAAAAAAAATAATAAAATAAATATTTGCCCAATAAAACTATATTTTAGGAGTGTAGCAAAGTCATCTCAATTTTTAAGTTTTGATGCCTTGAAGTTAATATTAACACCACAAATTTGTTGCAGTAATGCATTTTGATACGCAGCCTCTCATTTTCTACACTGCCTGATGCCAAAAGTAACATTATGGGCGTGTTTCCTACGTGTCAAGATACAGAAGCTGTGTCCCAGTTCAGGGGCTGGATCCTACGAGGTCCACATTTCTAGACCGAATATGTCATAATGAGCCAACAAGTCCTTCCTCTTACAAAGTGTTGTCCAAATGTGGCAGAGAAATGGTGTTTATGTATGCTATATCTCATAGTCTATTGGGCATGAGAGCAAAGTGAGAGCAAAAAGTGACAATTTTTAACATTAGAAGTTGATGTCCACACTTTTGGTGGGCGGCGTAAATCCAATCTGAAGGACCCATCTTCATAGATGGTCTTCTTTAAGGGATTAGGTGCCGGAATTGGGGCACAACTTGTATGACACCTGGTTCATAAGAACCATGTTTGGAGCCTCGATAAGATTTGCTCTCAGATTTGCAGAAGTAAATTTTTCCTCTCTGTGTTTAAGGTTTTATTCTTCTGAGGCCACACTTTCAAATCATGTTTGCTGCATGTCATTAATTTACTGAAGTTAGAAAAACAAGGACTTCGGGGTATGTAATGTGTATATAATTAGCCACCTGAGAACAGCCACATAAAAAGCCATTACTGTGCAATTACCACACCATACAGCTGGAGAAATGGGATCTTGGCGTGAACTAAGATTCCAGGGCTTCTGAAAGTATACCTTTCCTCTTGCTCTTCCACATGTTGGGTGACCGCTGTTTTTTTGACATGCTGTCGAAGATTTCCTCTATTTCTTTGTCAGGTCTAAGGTGACACGTAAACAGCCGGCTAGTGAATTCTGAAAGATGGATTTGGACAATTTGATCCAAATGTCCTCCTATAAGTGTTTTTGTGGTTCATGGTGCCTCTTGCCATCTCTTAGTCCTGTCTTCCGCCTGCCGCGCTTCCTAATTTATGGACCCTACTTCGCCTGCAGGCAGATATTTGTTTGATGATAGTGCAACAGGTCTGGATGCTTCAGGTGTATAATTGCTAGTGGCTTGCTTGCTTGTGGAAATGGAGTGCAGGTTTCTCAATATCGCCTGGGGGACATAGTATACTGCTGTCTCAATACAAAGCAACAGAAGGCTGCACTATAGGCTTTGCACTTGCTCTGTGTGATTTTTCCTCAAATGGTGACTTCATTAACATCTTATAGCATGGTTTTCAGCTTGTAAATGCAATGCATATCAAATGTGCCAATTGAAAGTGAGAAGAGAAACATTAAAAAGCCACAATTTCCAGGTTGGTATCTGAGTTTTTTTGCCCCTGAAGCATATTTTTTTGACACAGTGCCCATAAAAGCAACAGCACACATTACTATCAACACCTGTGCCGTGATGATCTCTCACTGTCTGTCTTTCCCTCTTTCATCTTCTGTCTCTCTTTCTCTTTTCTCCTGTCTCACACCTCTATATAGGAGTCCCAGCAGAGCTCTGCTGATTTTAGGTTTTACATTGAGAACCACACGAGGAACCCAGACGACCTCAGCCGGAAGCAGGTCCGGATCTATCAGCTCTACAGCAGAACCACAGGGAAACACGTCCAGATCTTGGGGAAGAAAATCAATGCCAATGGAGATGATGGGGGCAAGTATGGTATGGGAGAACTCCTGTGCATCTCACCTGACACTTTAGCTAGTTTGTTATAACAGGAGGAGCAATCACTACCACCTATCAACTAAATTCAGCTGCTTCTCACTCCTCCAGCCACTTTTACTTTATTCTACCCATTTTTTGGAGGTGGTTTTCATGCTCTATTGTGAAAGTGGGCAAAGTGGAAGGTGACTTTTGAAAGCCACCAACTACTGGTTCAGGTGGCTGAAAACATTATGAAATTACTGCCTATGCAATGGATGTATACTGCAGAATTTGGGTATTCAGAGCAAGTCTACTTTTATGTTGATAGATTTATAGATCAACAGTGTGAATTTCTGCCAGAACGCCTAATATGGACCAAAACTGACATGTTGATTTGCCATTCTGCAAAATAGTCTACTCAACTTTATTCAGAAATTAACATGAAAATGCATTAAAACACAGATGACAAAAAGTATTTGGCAAATTTAGTCTCAGCTTGTTGAATTTAGCATTTTCAGATAAAAATATTATGCTTCTATCAACATTAAGCAGATCCTCTTTGCTTTCTATGTGGACTTACAAATCAAAACAAATGTTGTGGATGAGTAAATTGATGGTCAGTGTAGCACTCCTTGGTGCAATAGCACAAACATAAGGCAACAGGACTTGTGTTGTGCTTTCCTGCAGATATTTTGCTCTTAACAGCTGACTCACAGCTTGAAATTGCTGGTCTTGAATGCCTCTGAGTGAGTGTGTTCAGTCACAGATGCGCCGAGGCGAAGTTTCCTCACTGCTTGTTAGAGCTTGAGTGGAAGCAGATCCAATGTTTCCCATGAGGCCTTGCCAATTCTACCCTCCACCCCTCCTTCTCCTCCTTCTCCTGTCCCCCACCTCCCCCTCTTCCTCCTCCTCCCCATCCAGCTGCAGTACCTGGCACCTGTGAACTCCTTTGCACTCACTAATAATGTTCATGAAGATACTCTCCTTACCCTAATCCACTCTCAGTCACTTCAGCTTCATGGTGGAGGGCTACAAACCACCACAGAAGAAATATATTGCTTCGATGTAGAGGTTTATTACCTCTAAGTCCATATCAGTTCAGCCAAAGTGAGGGTGTTATCATTCTTCTAAGGTATTAGTATAGCATATTCATTACTTTTAAGAGACTAGAACAATCCCTGTCCAGAACAATCTGTTGTAAATGATTCCTGTTGTCCATCCAGAGTGATGGTAGGTCACTGCAAAGGCTTTTAAACTGATAAATGCTGCAATGTGGAATTAATGCAGGAGTCTTTGGCTTTTTTGACAGGTGACCCCATGCTGAGGTCAATAAATGCCTGTGGCCGCACATTGTTCATATTGCACAGGTTGAGAAGTCACTGGCAGTGGGATTTAATGTTAAAATATTGATCAGATATTCTAAAACGTCTGTCACATATTTCATTTTTGTCCTTTTATATGGCAACTATGGCCCCAATGGAGTCTTGAGTCTGAGAGTTGTTTAAAATACCCGGACTTAATATACAAAACATTGCAGTGACTACTCACTGACTCAAATATATTTGCTCTTGGATGCTGTTCTGATCAAATAAAATCACCCTATATGTTATTTTACCATCAGCAGAGGAAAGCTTATAACATTCCTGCACTCAGAGGGCTGTGTCCTGTTCATACATTTACAGATATAGCAAAGATAGGGTTTGGACAGTGTCACGGACAAAGCATAACTTACTGTAGGGAGGGAAATATTGTTTTATCTGATGTTCTGGATCGAGGCTTTGTTCTTGAGGTTGAATTTTGGGTCTGTGCAAAACCGCCAAAGTTTTGCCAAATGACTCCTGATTGGACTTTGAGAGCTGAAATATCTTTTTAAACATAATCCAATTTATATAAAAACCAGTGTTGTTGGATTTTATTCCTTCTCAAGGACCCCAAAAAGGTCCAAACTGACTGTTCCAGTGATAAAGAAGTCAGAAATGCTCTTCTTTAGTTCCTAAATAAGACGTACAAACAGAAGTCTCGTGAAACAAGAGAATTAATAACTTCTACGTTCCATTTGTTTCACCTTTGAGACAGGTTTTCTTATTCTCACTTTCTTCCCAAGGTTGGATTTTAGGGTGGGGGGAGTTACTTCTACCCTCGAGCCTGTCCCATCCCCTTCGCCTATTCTTTCTCTGCTCCCTTGAGCGCTACTGAATGGCCCTGTGTGTTAAACAAATGGATCATCTTAACTTTTTGATTGAGTGAACACAGACTAAAGGGAACTTGAAACCTAATCCTGAGGGGCACATAACCGCTCCACAAATGTTTGGCAGATCTCTTTGCTGGTCGAGGGGCAAGCAGAGACAAAGGTGACCTCGTAGGGGTTAACAATTGGGATGGTGGGGAGGGGATTAAAGAGCCGCCGGGATGCGTCTCGGTAGCTCTGTTGCGTCAGGTTGAAGTGACGGTGGCATTGTTGGTTCATATGTGGTATTGTATAAAGAAAGTTTTACACTTTATATATATTTAATAGACAAAGTACTGGCTCTGGAGACCTATAATGCATCTGTGTTTGTTATTTTGTGTTTGAAACAAGTAAAAACTTACTGTATTTCTCCACATTCACAGAAAAGATTATGCTCACACAATGTTTGCAGTGGGCATCAAATCAAGTCAGTTTATAGCCCAAAATCACAAGTTTTAATGTTCTGGATCTTACAGATTTTTGTTGGTTTGTGATTTTCAACTATTAAGATTAGCTAATTATGTCCTGTAAAACTTGATGAAATGAAAGGGAATTTAATCTCAACGTATTCATGAAAAACCAACTTAATGACCCTAACATACTGTAAACAATTTCATTAGTGCACACTGTGTTTTCTTTATTAGGCTCAGTGCTTGACAAAGCTCTGTGTTATCCCTTCAATTGTAGAGCCTTTAGTTTGCAGGGTTCCTTTACAGTACTGGGAATTAAATATGATAATTGTAGGTCAATTTAAGATTATTAGAAAAAGTACAGGAGCCCGGACACCGTTGACCGTAAGTGAAAAAAACATACCAGATTTATTTAAATGTATGGGAATCCTTGAACTATGTTTGTGTGAGTAGAAAGACTTAAACGTGCCCTTAACAGAGTCTACTTTTTCTTTTCTTTTCCAGCCCTTCTTGTTGTCGAGACAGAAACCTTCGGTAGCCACATTCGTATAAAAGGAAAAGAGAGCGAACATTACATTTGCATGAACGAAAAAGGCAAAATAGTTGGAAGGGTGAGTATCTCTTGGTTGTAATTTTAGGAATATTATAAAAATGGCTGATCCTTTAGTAAAAGCTCAGTATTTTCAAAATTAAATTGCTACTTACTTCTATATCAAAATTAATATTTTAAATGGAGCTGTTAATCCAGGCTGAATTCAACATAGCATCAGATCTGCTTTCTCCTGCTGTTTTTGTACACCCTAACAAAACCCCTTTGATAACTTACAGTCCTTCTTCCATTACGTAATCGGCCTACTCCTTTGACACTCGATCAGTCAATTATGGACTGCAATCACCACAATGCATTGAGAGACTAATGGTCACTTAGGAGGAATGCCATTGCAATTATATCATTTAGTCACACCAGGTGGCCACAAGCGCAGGATGACTACACGTGACTCTGTGGACGACGGCTTCGATATGGAAAAGAAGTTAATATCTGAAAAACGTACACTGTGGAGGCACACGTGTGATTTTGTTGCATTAATAACTCATGCTGTCAACATTGGTGGGGCTGCAAAAATTCACACAAGTTTTCACTCTCTCATCATGGTCATCTGTTAGAAACATGCATTTTGAGTTTTACTTGCTGGGGCCTCTTTGACTTCCTCCTTTAAACCACTGTAGGATTATTTTAAAAATGGGATAAAATTACATTTAAATTATTGATTGTTGGTGGATGTCAGCTTGCTTAATGATAAAAGTAATTTGAACTGTAAATCACAGAAATTTGGACTGATTCAATTAAACTAAAATTTTAGAAAAACATATTTTCTGACTTACCACTTTTTCTATGTAGACATGAAGATTTTTATGGGCCCAGCTTTTGAGATATCTGTCCCTGACATTTGTTACCTTGGATAATCCGCAGACCTCGCTAAACAGTTTTCAGTGGAACTATTTTCTTCCAAAGAAAATGTCTCCATGAAATTTGTTTACAGTGAGGTGCATCTTAATAAAGAACCATATATTCAGAGTGTTGTAGAATTGCATGACTTCTTAGGTTCATCACTGCAAACGGTATGCTGTGACCATAGAACCCTCTAGATTTCTATTAGTTTTTAACATTTGTATATTTAAATCACTTTCATATTGCATATTAATTATACACCATGCACATGTTTTTGAAAGAAATTGAAGCCAGGTCTTATTCATTGTCATGAATATATAGCTCAATATCTGAAAGCAAAAGATGTTTTTGGAAATTTGCTTTGTTGTGGAGATTTAGATAAGAAGATTGATACCACTCTTTCATCTATCTGTTAATTATGAAGCTAAACAGGCCAGTCTTTATGTCTTTATGCACATTTAAGCCAAGCTAAGCATCTCCTGGCTGTAGCTACTTATTTAACTTACACACATGGAATTGATAAGGAATTTCAAAACTCTGTAAGGAAGCGAATAAGTGTATTACCCACAATGTCAAACTGTTCCTTTAAAATACAGCTACTGTAATGTGGTCTGTGCCCAGAAAGTGAAATAAAGACTTTCTTCAGTTATTAAAATATTGTGAAAAGGTACAACTAAACAGGAAGTAGTTTCATGTTACAATTGTGCAGTAGAGAGGGTAGAGGCATGTAGGTAAGTGCACTAGTCATGTGAAAGTGAACACATTTACATTTAATCTTAGTTTCACTCCTAGCTCATGGGAAGACCTGTAAGAACAACAAATATCAGTTTAAGCCAAGTTGTTCTTTTCAAACATAATTTAAACCTTGTGCTATGCTTCAGTGACATTTTTCGTGCCTTATTGTATCTGTGAGCTAATGTTTTCGATGTTACAGACTTGTGAAAATTAGGTATTTGACTCATAATCAAATCACATTGAATGAATATTCTCACATTATACATAACCAGCATTTTATATTTTATACTAATTTACACCAAACTGGAAAATACAAAACCACAACAAAACATTCTGAGCCCAAATACACTGATGCAATGGAAATAAGCCATAATGTTAGTTGAAGAAAAGGTAAAGAAAAGATCATGCTGCCATGGTAATAATTAATTAATGTCCTAATCTTTCCTTCTTTCAGCCCGATGGAAGGAAGCAGGAGTGTGTCTTTGTCGAAGAATTCCTGGAGAACAACTACACAGCTCTTGTGTCGGCCAAGTACAAAGGATGGTACCTCGGATTCAACAGGAAGGGTCGGCCCAAGAAAGGCTCGCAGACCACGCAGAGGCAACAGGAAGTCCACTTCATGAAGCGCCAGCCAAGGGGCAGGGTAGACCCACCAGAGGTGTTTCGTTTCACCACAGTAACAAAGCGGACACGAAGGGCTCGGCGATTAAAACCCAACTCCAAGAGGAACTGATGGGACCAATGAGACAGCATTAATTTTCCTCGGCGGTGGGGGGGGGGGGGAACTATATCTGAAAATCTCAAGCTTCTTGTCTTAAAAGAATCACCTTAAAGTCTTCACTCCTGTAAAAGAAAGACAGACAAAAAGAACATAAAAATTCAAAGATGTTTTATTTTTGTATTTCAGGATGACTGAATATTTCCTAACTCTTGGATTCTTCTGGGTTGCTGTCATTGTGCTAACGTGCCTGTCATGTTATTTATACTGGATCAACTAAAGGACCTCTGAGAGAATTCCTGTTGCCGTCGTCCTCAGCTACGTTTGAACTGCAAGCTGAAGGCATGCTTTCTTTTTGACACTGGGGGTTGAAGCAGGAGCTGACACAATGTTATAAAAATCAGCCAACTAGAGATTTATTGGAATACCTGTCGGTTTTTGTTTGTGTTGCCCCTTACAACGCGGATCCCATACTTTCCACTGGAATCAGACACCATGGAGATGAAACGGAGAGAGGTGGCAGGCGCAGGTGACACTGCTGCCGGGATAACTGTGTAGCTTTGAGTGCAATATTTTACAGGTCTTTCTCTTCTTCTTCCCCCCCCCCCCATATGTCTGTCAACCTCAGCTTCACTCGTTGCCCCTGGAATGCGCTGAACCTTCTGAGTACCGTGTGTGATTTCCTTGACATTTCCATGCAGTCTGTGATTCAGCTAAAACACGACATGCTTCGACTAGTCAGGCACCAGCTGTGGCTTAAGTCTTGTTTAAACACACACAAAACAATACAATACAAACAAAAATATAACAACTGATGTGATTCATATTCCACAAAGTCTTCTAGCTTCATCACATTCAGGAGACAGATTTTAATCCCTTTCGTCTTCCCTTGGACTCGCTTTTTAACAGCTCATCCTCACATGTGTTAAAGTTGTTCCAGAAAAGGATGCCTTGATTCTTTGAGTGTGAGCTAGCTAATATTTTGGGGTTGGTGATGAAGACTTCCTCTACCTCCTTGTTCTTTTTGTTTATCTTTACCTAGTCTGACTGTCTGTGTTCAGTTAATCTCAAGAAGAAGAAGCTTTCAGTCGACACTGAGCTGAACTGAGCTCTTCTTTTTTTTTTTTTTTCTTCCAAAATCATCTTTTGACTGTGAGCTCATCTTCGCTCCTTTCCCAAAGATGCTTTTGGGAAAGCTTAAAATTGATCCACAGACAGGAATTCTGTAGCTCCGACCAACCCAATCACTTCATAAATCCACATTTGACAATTAAGACGACTTCTCAGATGAGCAACTTGTCCAGGATTCTGGGAACATTTTCTGCAACATGAGTTTGTGTCTGAATCCTAAAGGGAAAAGTCTGTCTTTCCTTCTCTCACTGACGATAAACTCCAGCTCCCTTTTCATCAGTAGTATGTATTCACCTGTCTGCTGGCAGGTTTTTGTATGAGTTGCTACTAACAACATGACACATTTATGATTTTTTTTAAACAAATGTAAGCAAAAATAATTTTATGACTATTATTAAGATATTTATTGCCTCCCTTTGTAAATAAAATGTGATGAGTTTTATTTGGCCTCTGTTAATAAAATGAGGACTATATTTTAAAAGAAAAGACCTATTATATGTCTTTGTTTCACTGTGGAGAAACCTAAAAGCATCTTTATATCCTGGTTTAGACAGGAATTGTACAATGTGCACATTGAATATCATGCTGCCTAAAAGAGAAATGCAGCAGGTAGCCATTGGTTGGACATAGAGTACATTCCCTTCTCTGCATACTGCCAAGGTATGCATTTTTATATACAAACCCAAAGTGTGAGGACTGCTTTTAAGGTCAGTGGTTTTTAAATTGAGAAAGGCCTATTGCAACATCTCTGAAGGCTTTTTATATCACTGAGAGTTCACAGTTTGTGCTTTTTTTAAACATTGATATCATTGCATGATTATAAAAAGTTTTTTGGCAAAGAAAGTAACATTTTATCTTTGTATGTGTTTTTTTCAGTGTCAAAAACTAAGATAGACATGTATTAATCAAATGGGATTAAATATTGCATCATAAACCACATCGCAGCTGTAGTGAGTGGCATAGAAATCACAACACAAAAAAATAAATTCATATTATCTGTCAAGAGTGAAGAGATGATCAGAGATGTACCTTTGCTAACCTTTGAGTACTTAAAACGCAACTTACTTTGATGTAAATGCTCTGTTCTCCAGACCAGTAAACATACAATATTTTAGACATTTGTTCCATCTTTTAAAAGCGCTAAAGGAATGTGGAGTAGCATGTCTTATAATGCTGTGTGCTGGAATGATGTTTACAGGAACCGTCAGACTGAAAGATGGCGGCTTTGAGGGAGAAAAAAATACTTTTGTTTAAATTCCTAGCGATGCTATCAGCCCCCCCCCCACCACCACCACCACTCCACTCCGGTAGTTACCTCCAACAGACCCAGAAGTCCCCCGTTCTGTCATGGGATTTTGGATGTCTGGCCTGCTTTTAAAGGTGGAAACATAGTGCTTGATGTGTGACCCGGTAATTCACCATTAACATAATGGATCAGGGCTGAAGATCCTGTTCGTCTGGAGAGGCGGAGCAGTGAAAAAAGTAGCTGAGATTTCAAGGAATGTTTTATGTCCCGTCATCTCATCATCATCTCTTCCAACTGCTTATTATCTCCCTGGTATGAGAATGATATTAGTGAGAGAGAGGAAAAAATAACAACACGTAACAATAAAAGATAAGAATATGTATTAAGTATGTCTCAGCAACAAAGTAATGATTTGAAAACATTACGATTGTCATAAATAAATACTTTTAGGGCACTATCTCCCATATAAATTGCCATTGGTTTGTCTTGGGCATCACTGTCTACAGATATGGAGTGTTCTGAAGGAGTAAACATCAACCGTGTACATGGTTGAGGAATTTAATCAATGCAAATTTTGAAACCCTCCAAATTCTATTTACGTGAGCAAGAAGCTTTTCTCTTTTTTCTCAATCCACATACTTCAAAGTTGACCAAGCACAGCCAAACTGCATCTGGGTATATTGACATTTAAACGAGTGCCGATGGTTTCCAACGTGTCGGCTGATTCGCAATAAGGAGATGACATTTTTGCATAAGCCTCCTGCTAGGCTTTTCTCTGACTCGACCTTTGATCATTGGAGGCTAGATGGGTTTGGAACTGGACCAATAACTTCAAAATGAAACATAGAATTCCCTTTTGCAAAGCCCAACCCCTTTTCAAAGGAGGTGGAATCTTTAAATGCAGTCCTGCTTGCCAAGTAGTTTATATTCTATTATTAGAAAATCTTAGCACACTGAAACTGTGCACAATGGATAGAGTATGACCAGAAAGCAGTGCCAATTTAGAGAAAGGTCTGTGGTTATGCATAAGTTATACAAATTTTAGTGGAACAACCAAAAGTGGTTCTTTGGCTTTGAGATCAGCAACCACACACTTAACAATTAGCCCTGTCAACAGAAATGTGTTCTGTTGGAGACATAAAACAAGTTTTGTCTCTCTGAATATTACTGAAATTGTCCCTCAAGGTCAGTGAAAAACAAAACTCCAACGCCAAACAAAATAGAGTCCAAGCTATAATATACCTTGTGCCATTAAATGCAGTTTCACGTCACGTCATTTACTGTCAAAACAGCCACTACAGCCCTTCTAACTCACGCTAAACACTAAACCACAGTCGACTGGTCGCCTTTTATGACTGTGAAATCCACAGGGGAAACACTCTGTTCTTCTCAAAGTATTTTTGAACATACGGCTGAGTTGTGTTTTTACAGGATTACAAATGTGCTTACTGTACATACAGTTTCTGGAAAGCCAGACCTCTTCTGTGTTCTCTTCATAACAACATGTAGGTCAAAATAAAGGTCAGTAGGTGTAAAATGTCAGCCTTATTCCATCTTCTTCAAACTCACTGGAAATATTGCTATAGTCTAATTTGGATCAGATAAATAGAAAATATATTCAGCTACATAACTGAAAAGTCTGAGTTGAAAAATAAGTATTTTGTGGTTTTTTTCTACGTGTCACATTAACTTTTTTAAATATTCTGTTCACAAATTTTACCTATCTAAATAAACCTTTGATGGCATCAGAAAAGATTATTCAGATTTAGTTAAGTTGTAAGTCTTAGTCGACCTTTCAGTCAATTTGAGAGTAGTCACAGCTAAGTCTTGTATTGCAAACTTGGAAGCCTTGAAATAAAACTTTAAAGGTATATTCACACCAAGTGTACACTTGAAGATGAATTTATTTGTCATAAGAAATATATTACACAGCCTGTAAAAACAGTATTCTGTCTTCTGTGGCTCTGGAAGGAGATTCGATTTTGACCTTTCTTTTTAAAACATGTCTATGGAAGTGCAGTATTAAATTAGTTTAGTACCATTTTCATAAATGTATTATAATCAATATAAACAACAATAACTTTCATGAAATTCTACAGGGCTGGAAAATTGCATTTGCACTGATATATTCTTGGAATTGAAAGGTAAAGGGATGTTTTTGATCTACCAATCATAATTATACACATCCATGACAACTGATTAAGTAAGAGCAGTGGCAGCAGAATAGCATTGACTGATTGTTTGTTTAGAATAAATAGGTTGTTTAGAGCAGTGACAGTCACTATGGCTGAACAGACAAAGTTTAAACATAGTGATCACATGGCTTCAAAGATGGGGACAAAATAAAATGCATTTCTTATAATTTTCCTTCACACCTTTGAATTATGACCTTTATCTGCTGCATTGTCCTGTCTGTTGGGTAATGTTGCAGGAGAAAAGGGACACACAGTGATGAACCAAAAAACCACATGTAAACATACAGAAAAACTTTGTCTCTCTTTCACATGTACACAAACACACAGAGACACTCCAGTCAGGCCTTGTCCCAGCATCAACAGATGCCAGGTGACACAGCTCATTAACTTCTCCTTTCTCCTATTCTTTTGGCTCCTCATTGTCTTGAGATATGAGATGAGCCTTTGTTGAAAGTTTTGGCCCCTTTTTCTCTCGGCCAGGCAGGGCCCATAATTAGTGCTTTGCGCTGGGCGTACTTTCTCACAGGGATACGACACAATTAGCACTTTCCCACCAATGGGCAGGAGCCGCTTGATTCTATCAAGGCCAAATTTTTAAGTTCTGACGCCTTTTTCCAGTAATGGAAATAACAGGACACAACAATGATCTTTAAGAATAGATGCTACATTTATAGGATGACAAATTATTGAATGCGTTACACCATTTACTCCTTTTAAGTGTGGTCAAATACTTTTTGAAAGTACTTTTTATGGTTTGTTTAGGTCTGCATAAGTGCCAGAATTTTGGGTTTGTTACGTAAAGTTGTGCAGTGAGTGCCAGAAAGTTTGGTCTGTCACTGCAGAGTTTTTGTTAATCACATTAGTTCAGCAGCAACTTACCTGACGTCTGAGCAGTTCTGATCTGGTAACAGTGCAAAGAAGTATTTGCAAATGCAGGTAAGCTCAGTGTTAGTGACGTCGGCAACAGAGATTTATTTTCTTACATCTGTGGTCTCTAAGGCCTATCACAACTGGGGGGATGTCATGACTCAAAATTTCATTGATTTTGTTTGCAAAAAGCACCAAACAGATGAACAGTGACAACACAATGTAGTGTGTGTGTGTGTGTGTGTAAATGAAAAGGTCAGAAAGACAAGAAGAGAGAGAAGACAATGTGGATAGTTGACAATTACACAGTACACCACTTAAATCAATGACTTGATTTTGCTGCCATATTTTATGTGAAAAGTGCAAAAGTGTATTCAAAACCCAAATCAACCACAATGAACAAATTAAAATAAAAGGACCAACACATAAAACTACTCAAATAGAATAAAACATAAAGACATAAAATTTAAAAGATCAAATTGTATGAAAGGATAATTGAAAAGTGAAATAAAAAATACATTCACAGCTTCTAACCACACCAAAAGTTCAGAAGGAGCAAGGAGCAGGAGAAAGTAAAATATGGCTTTCACATATGTGTGCTCTCTGAGAAATAGTTATTTCACAATAAAGGCCTGTAAATCATGAAGAATGAACTGCCTGGTAATGATGAGTCACGGTAACTGTAGTCCATAATATATAAATTAGATAGATGTCTATGAGAATGTAACTCTACTACTCAGACTTATTTGCAGTCAAATATTTCAATGCTGAACACAAGTTGCAAGATGTTAAAAAAATAAGGTAATGACCTCTTACTCAAAATACAAGCTTTTTGACATACTTCAGATGATTATAAATAACATATAATTTTTCACCTTCAGTGTGGAACTCAACCTTTTTAACAAATCTCTAAAAGACAAATCTACAATTGTGTTTCAAGTCTTGACAGGTGAGACATTTTGTAAAATGAGCATAAATTGATATGCTGGACATAGAGCAAACATTGTTCAGCTACAAGGAATGTGATTTTGCAAGAATACCACAAACTTGCAAATCATGGTTCTCTCTTCATCTCATGAAATATATATTGTTACATTTAATTAAAGATGCCTAGTTACAGTTAAAGGTAAGATGTGATATTGGTTAAATTACAAAACAGGGAAATTATTTTGTGCATGAGGTAAAATGCATGCACCAGTTCATTAGCCAGAATAATGGAATAATCTTACAATCCATTTATGTATTTCATTTTGCATTACTGTCTTTAGTTGTGTTTTCTAATCCTATCGCATACGGAATCACATTTTCTTTGACTTTCTGACCATAGAATTTATATTTATATTATTATGTTCATTTTCTAACATTTCAAGACATCCATCTCGTTATACTGAAACCAGGTCAAATACGAAATACTTCCTCTTTGTCTTTATAAATATTAAAATTAAATTCACATTACAATTAAATGCAAAGTTAAAGGAAATGTGTTTACTGTAACAAACCAGGTATTTTTAAATTATTTTTAATCAAAATGTATTTGATTATTCCATTTTTTTAATTTTGCTTGTGTTAGGTTACAGTATCCGATGCATACTTGGATAGGACAGGGGATGTTCACAGAAGGGAGGTTGGCAGGGACCTACAGTTGATTTCTTCCCCAAGGACACCCTGGTGTGTTACCATGGCCACATAAAGCTCTGAGTCTGCACACAAGTTCAAAAGATAGAAAACAGCACACGTAGTATGGCCTGTCTACAGCAAGATGGCAAAAAAGACACAAACGTATTATCCTACAGGCCAAACTCAGACCATTTAGTCGCCCAGCTGGTTTAAAACTAATGCAAAGAGTAGTTGGGTCTGGGTCTACTGGTAGGAAGGACGAAGAACAGTAGGAAACCAAAGAAAAAGAAAAAAACACTCAAGCAGACCTTTCACCTGAGGTCGAAACACAAGTCCTCTGCTGCTAATCTGACATATGTTTTCATGAGCCAAGACAAGCAACCCTGCCATGGTGGCTGCTCTCCAAAACTAATGATGTCAAGTGATTCCCTCAAACAGAATCCCTTTTAAAACAGAATGAAAGAAGCAGAAAGGGAGGGAAGTGCAGGGGTTCTGGGGGTCCAACAAGGGGATGCAGTTGAAGGGTGGGAGTGGAGGGGGTGGGTGGGCAGGTTGGAGCAAAGAAGAAGGCAAAGACGACCTCTGCATTGTCAAAAAACTCGACTTGGTGTAGCTCAAAGACCCTACTAGCTACTTCCTGTGCCAAATCTTACCCCTCGCCACTATCATATCATTGTACAAAGAGAAAAGGGCTCACTTTTTATTTACGCCATTGTTATTGCCAGAATATTGCTTTTAATTGCTGTCCTGGATTCCCCGCTGCGGTATAGGATGAGTCTGAGACGATTACTCAAAGTAATGGAGCATAATGATGTCTCAGAATGGCCCCTGAAGCTCAGGTCAGGGGTTGGACAATGTGAACATTCAGCTACTTAGCTTCCTTTGCAACTTTGTGACAAAATCTGTTTCCCCAACACCAATTAAGATGCCTCTCTGAGCGCTCTGGTCAATGGGTTTGACGGAGGGGGTCGTCCAACAAGTTGACATGTCCCTGAGCACGAACAAGCTGGCCTGTGTCCTCGCCTCAATAATTGGTGTCCCTTGCAACGTGCCGCTTCCCAGGGTTGTCCTTTGTGTCCACATGGCAGTCCTAAATGAGGGGAGTCAGGGCTTTAATGGGAGTCCTGTTAGTTTTAAACAAACACAGGGCGACCCCCTACTGTTCAGCATGTTGCATAGAACAGCTGGGAGTCCACAGGACTCTCACTCGGGAGCCGGCAACCCCCACAGGGACCCAAGGGCCCACTGCCCACTCCCCATTGTGCCTTTGATGACGTCCTCTTAGGAGCTCGACAGTAATTCTGTGTTCACACCACTAGCAGCTTGATGTTCTACTTTATGTGTCCTGATTGCAAGGTAGGGTGCCAACGGTGTCACAGAGTAAGGCAGAACGTCATGTAGTACTGGTATATGATTAGCTGCTAGAGGGAAATGTTAACCAAAAGTAGAGCGTGTCGTCCACTGGTGGTAGAGTAGGTCACCTACTGATCACAGGGTTTGCGGTTTGATCCCCACCTCCTACTGTCCACATGTCGAAGTGTCCTTGGGCAAGACACTGAACCACTACCCAGGCCACAGGAGTGCACAAGCCAGTGCATTCCTATTTGCTCGTCCCCTTCAGGAAGGGCATCTTGCTTAAAAACCCTATACTAAATTAAATATGTGGATCATCAGGGACCCGGTTTGCCAGCAAGATGGAAACAGATGATCTACGGTGGCAACCTCTACTGAAAGCTCAAAGAAGAAGAAACTGAAGAAAGAAAACATGAGGGTGAAGTTATGGGAAACAGTTTCTGACAAGTTTCTTTGTTCTCCCTCTGCCTCTACACACAGTGTTTGTTCATATATCTCCTACTACACGAACATAATCATAAAGTTCAAGTGTAGTTCTCAACAAACAACAGAGCTTCACAGTTAAGATTAAAATACTGAAAAATATCATAAAAATATGTGCTACAATCATGAGTGATGTGGAGAAAGGTTGCTCTGGTAGGTAGGAAGGGGGGACCTTCTGTGCACAGGGGCCCATTGTCTCATGATCTGAATTGGCTGAATTCTACATTATTTCAAACTTTTGGCCTTGAGGCAGTTTATTATAAACTCCACTTGTGTCAAGTTCATGTGCCAGCACATGTCAGTCATGTTGACCTGTCTGCTTTTAAACAACATCAAGCGGACAGACAGTAAACATAATGACACACAACAAAAATCAATTAAAGGAAAATAAGTTTTTCTCCAAACAGACCATTTATACTGAAATTTCACTCTACTTTTTTGTTTTGTTATTACATCTTGCCCTTAATATCAGCAAAAGGCTAAGCTCAATCATATCATGAGTCACTGTGTCAGAAATACACATTGATTATATAAGGATATATAAGCATCATATTCAGTTATTGTTGGTTGAAGATTAAAACTTTGAACCCTGCAGTTTTAATTATTCTTCACAACATCATGAATTTCAACATTTAAGCTCCTTGATTAGCTGGGAAAGGAACATCGTGGCTCCTCGTCTGAATTTCATTGAGAAAGCAGGGAGGATTTGTCAATGGGGCTCTTGAGTGCAGTGTTGATGTTGTGTGGCTAATGTGTTTGCGCTGGCTGTGATAGAGGGGATTAGCTCCTTTGTGGTGGTCTGCTGGGACCGCAGACTACTGGACTTTGAATGCATACTTGCCAATTTACTCACAGGCAAATCAAAGCCTGTGAAAAATTGTTCCCTCAGCACCTAGTTGACTGCTTGACCTCTGTCAGAAAAGGTACAAGCATAAACACACACACACACACACACACACACACACACACACACACACATAGAGGCTCATCAGAGTCTGTACCTCATAGTGTTTGTAGAACGGCTTAGGGTCAAGGTGACAAATGGCAAACACCAAATAAATCTTCTGGTGATCAGTCACTAACTAGTCAGCCAACAATTAACATACCTCCTCTGATATGTCACTGCTAGAGTCAACAACACTTTTTCTCCTATTACTATTACTACAACTGCCATACACCTCAAACCAACCTTTAGATACAGTTTTAAGTGGTTTTATAACGGCTGCTTCTTGCAGAAGGCATGTGTACTTCATACATAGGTAGTTTTAATAAGATTGTCATTTATTTATCATTTTTGGAAAAAAAGAAGATTTGTTTTACAAAATTTGGAAAATCTCAAATAATCCCACAGCAATAATAATGCATTTATCTAGTCAAAACACTATGTACACTAATATGTACTATGTACACTACATATTTTCATTAGTTTCAAATATCTAAGTAATCCTAAATGTAAATCCAGATAGGCCTGAAAATGGTTCATCAAATCAATATTAGCTATTGTCATCTTTAGCACAAAATATAGAAAGATAAAACTCACACTGGTCAAAGTCACTCATTACAATCAAAAATACTCCACAATCTAAAGGTTTCTTTACTTCCTCTCCAGTTTTCTTATTATAAAGAGAAATTCTCCATCACTAACTGCAACTTAACTCTATGTAAGCACTGTGACAAAAGCCTTTTCACCCGCACACAAACACTCATATATGACCCCTTGGATGGCCCTGCCGGAGTGTTTACAGTAAACGGAACCAGTCCTAAGTGTACCCCACAAAGGACCCTGCAGGCTTTGTTTTCTAGCACACTCCCAGGGGACTGTGTGAGGATGCAACAGAGATATGAGCAGCTAGAGTTACCTCTAAATGAAACGTATCAACACCACCAATCACAGCAACACAGATTGTCAGTAGTCCTTTGCCACGACTGGAAGAACTCTGGGAGGGTGAGAATGAAGCTAGCAACACAACAGAAGAGGAGAGCACAACAAAGAGTATTTTTCACGCTGTGTTGTCAAAATATAGACATTTCTGGGAGTGAATAACAGAGAGAAGTACAATAACTTCATGCACACTCGCTGCCATAATTTGTTGGATAAGGCTTCCTACTAATGCAAGTATTTTATTTGGCTAAACTAGCATGAATCTATGGCATTTCAGTTGGTCGGGATGGAAGTCTTTATTGTTGCAGCCCCACTTTGAGTTCAAAGTTTAAAATTTTTTTTAAAGCTACACTAATCTGTATTTTTCTATAAACTACGGATAAAATACATACAAATACAACTTTATGAGGCGATAATAGCTCAGTGATACAGCTTGTTCTGCTGCCCTCAAGTGGCCAAAAACAGTTAGTCAATTAATGCTGCTTAAACCTTTATTTAATCAGAGTATTTAAAGGTTAGGTTATCTCTGTTTTTGGGATGGTCCTGTTCAGAAAGGCAGTACAGTTTACAGTTTGTATTTTGTTTCACGATTGCACTTTGGTCGCTGAAGTTAGTCAAAATATATGCACAGGCTTGTCCAACACCCTCAAACATAGTCACCTGCAACACAAAAACAATAATATGTTGCTGGTTGTAATTTTGCCGTAAGTTTGTTGCTTCAGCACAGGTGTTACTAATAACAATAATAATGACTCTGTTCTATTCAAGTCCCTCCCATGTCAAAATATCTTCAGTGAAAAAAGCCAAGAACTTGTAGCCTGCTTGGATTTAACAGATGAGTCGGCTTCCTGGGAAGGATATCCATTAAACTAAGTGTAGGCTTTTATCTACAACAGTTAATCCTTCCTGAGACCCATCTTAAGTTTGGATCAGTGATGTTTTAACTACGTAACCCTGGACTAAGTTAAACAAGATTAATTTCAATCACCTGTGGTAGTCCTCGTTAGTAAGAACATGTATACACAAGCTCTGTTTGAGGCTGCTTTTCAAAGCTGGAACAGATCACTAAAATCCCATAATTGGATTACTGTGCTTTAGTTGTGTGACTGTGCGAAAGTGAAAAATATTGACTGAATGAATGTTTTGCCGACATGTTCAAGAAGAACAATTTTTTGCTGATAAAGTCCTAAAAATGTCAGCAAACATGCAGAACATGTAAGCAAAATCGTAACGTTATTCAGTGCTTTCTTAATTGATGTTTACATCTAACTACTGATAGAGCAAGAGTCTAGGGCACAATGTCCTTAGAAGATATCTAACACATAGTCTTGTGTATAATCATATATATCAGACATAGTAAAAAAAAACACCTTGCTCAGTTTGGCAGCGTATGTGAAACTCTAGATAGCGAGATAAAGAAAGGAATGTCAATGTTTATTATTTTAGCAGCTGAATCATCTGAAAAACTGTCTCTACCTTTTCCAAAGCCAAAGTCTTCATGAAGTCTTGTGGCTTAATAATATTCTGCAAGATTAAGCTTCTCCAGGGAAATTCCCAAACAATGCTGAAATCACACAGCCTGTTGTAATGGGACAAGAGTTATTACAGGTAAGTTGCAGCTGTGGGACAAAAAACACAAAGACAAGAATGAAAAGAATTCTTATTTTCTTATTGACAACCAGGGGTTTTTGAAATAAATACAGAAGTGTTTTTACAGGTTTTAAGGCTCTGAGATCACAAAATTCACCAAAAGATAACAGAAGTTTTGCATTGCAAAGTGTTATACCTTATTTCCATAGGCCTGAAATCAAAGATGTCATCATCCCCCACACCACCCAGGCTAGTGTGCTGCTGCTCTGGCTTGAGAGGATCAGTACACTATAGAGTTAGATTTCGTCACTGATTCATATTCCTCCAGGTGGTGTCACTTTAAAAAAGAAAATCTAATTACTTTAAAATAAATGTTGGGTATTGTCAGGTCATCATTAACAATTACTAAGATGATGGACCTTGCTGAGATTACATTTTATTTCCATCCATCTATCCATTGTCTATCCATTGTAAATTTACTAATTCTTTAAAGGCAAATATCTATGCTCTACATGTATCACTATGTATGGAAATTAACCTGAAACTGAAGCAGCTAAATAGATGTTCCTGTATCTCCAACATTCAACTTTGCAGGAAGTAAGAAAAACATTGTTGTCTTCATCTCTCATGTTTGTCGTTTCAAACGGATTTCAGAAGCCTAAATCAGTCTTATCTAAAAAAGATCAGAAGATCATTAAACTTGGAGATACACGGTGGATGGCGATGTATTGTGGGTTATGATACATTTTAGTTTCACAAAATGCTGCTTCAGAGGATATTCCAGTGTTTACACTAAACAATGAATTTGCTGAAGTATGTTTCTTTGTCAGATTTATTGTGACTCTTCAGCTGAATGGTAATTATAGCTACAACAGGAAATGCTTACCTGAACTTTACAAAACACATACTTTAAATCCCCAAGAAAGTATTTTCTACTATGACTATATTTTTTCAAGAGAGTTGTACGTTTTCTTCTGATTTTTTACCTTGTTGCTATTAGTTCCCACAGCAACCAGTTACATTTTTGCATAGCTATCCAGTGCATTGTGAGAATTGCAGGCACGGATGGAACGCATCATTGACCAATCACTTCATTTGGTAGTTGTATAATAAGCTGTGTGGTCTGACTTCATAAGGGAGGAAAATGGCTCTGAAAGTATGACAGGTATGATAAACCTTTCTCTAAATGTAGTCCAGTTGGAATGCACGTCTAAATAAAACACAGACAAAGTGTTGCTACAGGTGACAAATAAAATAAACCGGTGAGAGTTTAGCAAATATGAAGAGGTTGTTTCCAAACAGCTCCGTATGAAGTCATGGTTACTATCACAGGCGCCAACACCAGAAATACCAGTGACTTTAAATAGTTGAAGATGATGATTTCATATTTAACTGCTGTTACACTTCAACTGTAAAATATCCACCAAGCACTTAGAGCTCTGGAAGAAGGCAGGGGACCTTATGTCTCGCCATGCTCAGAAGGCTTCATAACTTTAACTTCCAGTAACCACTTTAATTATAGTTCTATTAATATGGACTACATTACATACCACTGCTACCGCTAGTGGTATTACTATAAGCTGCTACTACTTCAATCAACTACTGCTTATGCTACTACTGCTACTTCTGCAACTGCCACTACCTACTATTTGTACTACAATAATTACAACTGAGACCGGTACCATACCACTTTAAATACTGCTTTTAGAACTAGTCAGTAGTGGAAGAAATATTTAGATTTTTATACTTAGAAGTAAAAGTATCAAAACCACAATAAAACTATATTGCTTTAAAAATAAATGTCATGCATTCAAAATCTTAACAACAGTACAGTAAGTATTAGAAGTGAAATGTACTTTAAGTATCAAATAGAACAGAATATTATTACTGATTTAATAACATATACATTAAAGCAACATTTTAATTTTGTTATGGTAGAGCTAATTATAAACCTTCTAAACTTTTGAGCAGTTGTAACAATGCATACTACAATGCATACTGGCCACATGTAAGTTAACATTTGATTTGAATTATGTGAAAAGTAACTAGTAACTACAGCTGTCAGATAAATGTAGAGGAGTAAAACAGAACATATTTTGCTGAAATGCAGTGGAGTAGATGTATTGTAAAATGTAAATTGACAATTAAAGTATTTTTTGAGTATATCTCAAACGTGTACTTAAGTACACTGCTTACATTCCCCTACTAGAAATATTAGGACTAAGCATTACACATATTCAACCTAATTCTACTGCTACTATACTAAGACCACTATACTTTGCTATTACTGGTCTATAAACAATACTGTTTATTTTGCTACTACTTCTGTCACTTACTGCCGATACTACTACTACTACTGCCACCACTGTTGAAGTTATCATCTACATTCAGCAGTTACATCTCATTATATTAGTTTTCATAGTTGGTGGTGGAGTCTGCTAGCCTGGGAACCAGACAAATCTGCCAAGCTCTTATTTCATATACTCATTTCAGTTTGCCCCCCTCCGATTCAGACAGATTTCCACTCCTCCTGGATCTGACAAAAGCCATTTCTTTTTTGACAGGGGGTCAGTTTTGAATATTGCAGGGAGTAAATGAGAAGGAGCTGCCACTGTGAGCAGGTAAAGAACATGGATAATATCTTTAATAATAATAATAATAATAATAATAATAATAATATAATATAAAGATAATAATATGGCTCTTAAGTAAGTAATTCATTCCAGTAAACCCGAATGCACCATTAGGACCCTGTAACTGGTGCATCTAATCGCAATGCAGTCATTATTAATGTTATTAATTACACCTGTGTTTTTCCTGCATTCACATGTCAGTGTCTTTTGTAAAAAAGTTATAGTTTGAGCACCAACACCAACAGTTTGAGTTAAAAGTTCACTTTTTATTTTACCTTTTTGATGTGCATGGTGCGCAATGGAAAGAAGAGTTGTCTTGTGGACTGAAGGCAAATGTGACTCAACCTTTATTGTTACTACTATAATTTCTAAGACTACTGTAAGTGTCAATATATACATGATTGATTGAGCATTTTGTTGTTAGTAAGCACAGTCAATAAAACAGCACCAAGCTTTAAAGTGAATTTTAAGGTTTGCATGAGGGGTACAGCCAACCTGTGTTCAATGCCAGGACACACATGAAGAAATTTTTCTTCACTGCTTCAGCGCTAAACAGAAATCTTCAAACCTGTCTGTGTGGGACTTTCCACCGTGACTATAGCTACACTCATTAATCAGCCCCAAAAAGCAATGTCAAACCATATTTGTCACATTTTTATGATTCATTGCTTTGAGAGAGGAGGAGAAAAACTCTCCCCTGAAGCTGGGATTTCACCCGAAACAAGCAATTCAAAGGCAATTTGTTGCTTTGTCATGTATAGGTTGCACTGATAGTGACGGATTGCCCGTCATAGGGTTTTTGTTTGCACAGATTTCACTGTAGTGCAAGAATTTGGAGGAGTTAAAAACTGAGACTGTTTTCATACAGCTGTGATATTTGATCCCACAGATTATCCTCAGATTACAGGTGCTCCTGCTGACCCATGTTGTAGATGGAAGGGCAGGCTGCCTCAGTCCAACTTGATTTCACTAAGCTGTGTGGAAAATGATGAATGGCTGCAGTACATAATAAAGCAATCACAAGGGTATTTACTTTTAAAAGTGGTTATGTAACTCTGTTCCCTAATACACTTTTGCAGTTAGTTTAATTAAAGCCACTATGTGTGCAATTTTACAGGGTCAGAGAATAACTGAAATTATTTTGATGGCATTTTTGTTTGTAAAAAAAAGAGACAATTACATTGAAAATTTGAGTTTATGATGCATTTGTGTTTATCTGGGTGTTGAATTCATAGTTCTATGCCACAGTTTTTTTATACTACCACCAGGGATTACCATCCATCCATCCATCGTCAACCGCTTATCCTGAAAAAGGGTCGCGGGACCAGGGATTACAAAAACGAAAAATGAAAACTTCTCTTAGTCAACTTCTCATTATGGTTTAATGGGACCCCACATCGACAAAGTGTTTTCTGCCAAAGTTAAAACTGTTTTTGTCATTTCACAGCAGTGCTTAGTTTGAAACACTTATCAGAAATTAGCTACACACATTAATCAAATTATGATGATAGTTGGTGGTTTGTGTGTTCACTGTCAATCAAATCTGATCAAACTGCACCCATACAGCTAATTTCTGAGTGTTACAATGTTTATTCATCAATATTTAATGGTAATAATAAGTATGATAGATCGTGTCATGCGGTCATAATAGCTTTAAAAGAAAAAGTGGACAAAGACACCAATGAAAAAGCCCTTGCCTCCACAACTGCAGGAACCCAGGTCAATCCCTGGCTACAATGCCATTGGCTTGCTGAGACGCTACACTAGGAACTCCTCTTGGTTGGTTGTGGTCCATGTGCAGAGGGGGTGGGACCTACAGTGGAAGTGGCTGGTGATTACATGTGTATCAGAGAAATAACCACACCCTCACCCTCACGGAAGAGCAACAGTATGAGCTAGCAGTGATAACAAATGGTGGGAAACAACACAATGCTTGTAACACAGGAAAAACCCCCTTTTTGGCATATGAAATGAATGAGCAACTTTCATTGAAGTGAATGGGTGCCATCACGTAGTCTGATATCCAGTTCTCATAACCCATCCTTAAATTGTGAGCAATGCGAGTTCAAGTGAAGAGGAGTTTAAAAGCTTTAATTCAAACTGCATTAAGTGATATTTCTTGACATTGATACTAAACCAAATGACTCCATGCCGTGTGAAATAGCTGCTAGTAGGCTGACAACCGCTAATAGAAATAGAAATGGTGAGAATGAGATACACTTTTTTTTATATAAACAACTTCAACATTATCTTTGGTTGCTTAGCACATGCCCTAAATATGCATACATACAAATTCTGATATAAATTAAAGACATCGCAACATTGTGTAGCCTCCTCCTGTCTTGAGAATGCATGTTGAAATACTTTCTCACAGATTCTTAAACATAAATATAAGTATAACCATAACAGTGTTTTAAAAGAATCACTTGACAGTGTCAGAAAAGCATAGCAGATGTGTGCCTGTGTCAGCTCCTTCTTTCTGGGGAGGGAAAGAATTATAGAAATGCCTTCACAGATTTGTGACCCTTTGTTTTGAATCTGGTCTTCTGCTGTCTTTTTTCTCACAAATCTTCTTAAACTTATAAACGTCTGGTTTACATTGAAGGGTGCTCCGCCCAAGTAGAAAGGGGGCAGATACCATGTTCCTTGCACCAAAAAAAGAAACATTTTCAGTTGCTTCCAAAGTGTTTAAGTCTGGTTATTTTATCAGATTTTTATCGATGAGTGGAGGAGGGATAAAATAATTGGAATGTTGTGCCAAGAGGTAATAAAAGAAAATGTCTTGGTCTTAAACAGAGCTTATCCTTTAGATGATAATACTATTTGTCTGTCATCAACCCTAGTAGAGTTGTGGTGCTGAGTGTCCCTTGACAATTAAGCGTCATTAAATTCACTGACTGGAGAAGGATGTAATTCAGAAGTTATGGGAGTGTTCAGAATATCCTTGAGAATCCAAAGTAATAAGCAGTGTTGCTACAAAGTAACACAAAAGAGTATTCAGATTACTTTTTTGTTTTGCAATCAATTTGGTATTTGGTTATTTAATCAAGTTTTTTAAATGAGCAAAGCTGGTTTTGTTAAAATTTTATTGGATTGGATTGACGTATTCAAACTGTTTCTGTTCCTTTTATACTTCTTGGAGGGTAGCTGCATAATAGTGGAAGGTATCCATCCTACGGTTGTGTTAGTGCGCATGTGTAGCTCAGCAAGCAAGATATGGCAGGGAGGACAGCCTTTACGTTGTGGAGGTAAATAATTAAGCATTGACTTAGTTAACTGGTTGCATGTTGAAACAATGTACTATAAGCTATACAAGCTCATGTTTTATTGTTTTCACAGAGGTATATGTGCATAATGTGCCTATGCCCAGTTTGCTGTCAGTGTCACGATTTGGTCTTGTCTGCTTTGTGTTCCTGTGTCTTGACCTTTGTCTGTTTCTCTGTCATGTTTGTAGTCTGTGTTATCAGATATTTAGTCTGCTTGGTCTGTTCTGTGTTTTGGGTTTTAGTCCTGTTTGTTTCTTGTCTTGTGTTCAGTCTGCCTGTTTCCTGTTCTGTTCAGTGGCCTGTACTACGGAGGGAGTTCAATCTACTCAGAGTTAACGCAGGGTTATCAAGCAAACTCAGGGTTGACAAACTCTGACTTCCAACACCAGTGTTAAACAGTACTACGACGGCAAATAAGATGTTAATTAGTTGAGTTGGTGTTAACTTAAAAATAATAAGAGTTTGTGCATATTTGCATAAAAGGGGCGTGTTCGGACGTTTTTTGCAAGGGCGCATGCTCCTTATTTTCCCCAGAAGAATGCACAATGATTATGTCAGGATATGAGGAGTTTAAAGAGGAGTGTTAATGGCTAAATCTAATATCGTAGCGGCCGACAAAGCCAGGGAGCCTTGTTGGCATCACACTGAGTAAATTTGAAATTATCTTCACATTGTATATTGTAGGCTAATTCTCTATTATGTAGGCCCTATTTTATGGGCTCTTCTTTTATGTGTAATATGATTAAGATGTATATTATGTCCACTGTAATAATAATAAAAAAAAAAAAAAACTTGTATTCTCTGACTTTATTATCATACCTTGAAGAAAAAATTCAATTTGCAATATCACGCACGCAAGCTCCTCCCGCGGGTTGCCACCAAGTGGTGCAACCAGGAAGTAACAGAAAACTGCAATTCATCGAGTGGCCACTTGAGACTGGCTGCAGAAGGGAGTCAATCTCCATTGACCCCCATGTTAAAAAGCCCAACTTTACAGCAGAATAAAACATGTTTACAGCCTGGTTCAAAAAATGGTTTTAGGGCATATCACTAATTTTGCCCTTTGTGACAACTGTGAGGGTTTTTTTTTTTTTACTGTTACGTCCCACCCTTTGGTGGCAACATGGGACGAACAACACCCCAACACTGACCCAAACTCAACACAAATAAACACCTTTAAAACAACCAAATCAAGGGAATTTATTAACATAACTAGACAATAAATTAAGAACACCAAAAACACAACACAAAAATGCCCCAGGTGGGAGGCAGCAAGGCTAGCAGTCCCAAATCAAGAAGGGTCCCCTCCTGACACTTGCACAGCAGCTTTTAAGCCCGCCTTCCAAGGCCAGGTGGACCTTATTCAGTAATTAGCTGGAGCACTCCCAGAGCAGAACTGAAGGACAGAAAACATGGACACAGCACAGGGAAATACATACAGCCGTAACATTACTCACCTGTTTAAATTATATTAAGCCTTAAAGTTCTGCATTACTAGGGGCGTGGCTGCTTTCATTGACAAGCTCCTCTCCCCGCTGTAAATCCTAGCACTCGGTCCGCCGTCTGTTAGCCTCACTCAGCTAATACACAGAACTCTGAGGCTCACCCTGTTGGAGCCGTTTGGACATTTCTACATGCAGATACCGGATGAATAATGGCAGGCTGTGCAGTTTATTGGCAAAAGAACTTCCAGGAAGTCCGTGTTCTAGTTGGTGAGTGAAATTTCTGTATTTTATTTATGTGTTAACAATATTTAACAGGTATCGCTGTTGGCATAAGGAGTTAAAGACTCAGCAAGAAGAGAGAAGCCAAAATTTATTAGATTAACGTTAGTGTTAGACATTAGGGTGATAATGCTTGGAAATACAGTACAGGCGTCTGTATGAAGTTGTAAAGTAAAGGCTCAGCTAAACATCTCTGGCTCAGCTCTCTTAGCTGACGTTATGTTACCGGTAAAAAAAAAAAAGGGCAATGTTAGATTTACCTACGTCCTGTAACGGAGTTGCTGTTCAGTTAGATACTAGTCAGATACTATTACAAGTGGCTGCACTTGATCCCTGAACATGAAGGGTTTAAAGGCAAAGAGCCGAAGGGGGAGCGGCTGCAGAGTTCTGCCTGAAACTGTCACACCTGCTTGCCGAGGAGAGCCATGCACCTCCGACTATAACGTTACTGTTTAAAAACGGTATACTATTCTTAGCGAGGTTCATCAGTGGGGATGATTGAAGTACATATTGAAGGACGTTTGTAGTCATCAATAAGTTATTACACTTAGTAGATGTAGCATTCCTTGAGATTCAGCAAACAATCTGAGGTCATAACTGCGTTTGATCAGCAACGTTTATGATAAGGAGCTTAAGAGGTGGATGAATAATTCGGCACAACAGATGTTGTAGGCTACCTACAGAGATTTGCATCCACCTTTTTGTCAGCATATAATGAGCGGTGTGCCTGCAGACAGGTAGCTGGGCTGTAACTAGAGCGATGGTTAATTTAAGGCAAGAAATTAGGTGTGTGAGAGCCGCCCCTGAGTTTGTTTGGTGAATTTGAGTTTGCCAAAAAGGGAGTACAGTTCAATAAAAAATATAAAATAAGATCCTTATAATAAACGTTCAATAAGATCTGACTTGAGTAGTCAACAGGTGTCTAGCAGCATGGATTATTATTGCACATATTAGTAAACAGCGTATTTCACATTGCCACCCCTTATTACTGTTACATGCCAGAGAGGTTATCATGCTGAAGCGATCTCAGTAGCTTTATGGCACTTTGGAAGAAGCTGCTTAACTGTCTTCCCATTGTTGTCTTTACAGGTGCTAGAGGAGCTGATTGCAGAACCCTCCAGATGTGATTAGCTGTGTCCAACTCTTCAGGAGATAACAACCCGAGGTTCCAGCTCTTCAGCTCCTGCTTTGCGAAGCCTTTTCTTTTTACTCACAAAACCCGAACACAACTGATGTGAAATTATGACACTAGGTTGTTATCAACAGATTCAGATAAAGAATTTCCCCTCGGGGATCAATAAAGTATTTCTGATTCTGATTCTATCATTATAATAACTCTTACAACACATTATTTCAAGTCATACAAACCTACTTTTACATTTGTTATTGTTTGTTTTAATATTGATCTTTTTATGAATGCAAGACAAGAGTTTAAATTGTTAAACTATTGCTTGCGTATTAGGAATACTTTGTCATAAAATTGATCAGACTAATTGTACATAATAAAATCACATTCATCATCAGTTTCCTATGTTAATTTTAAATAGGGTGATCTAAACCCAACAATATATTATAGTTAACAGTGGCAAATGAAAATATTAAGATGGTATTTATAGGTTAACATTTTACATATATGTTAGTAGAAAGTAAAAAATGAAAGGTTGATGTTATATACTGTTTTATTTTGACATTTCTTTAAGAGACAAATGTGACATTGACTGAGAAGTTACTCAGGTGTGAAAAACAAAGAGTTATCTGCACACTGAATAGTTTTGAAGCCCTGTAGGAGGTGGAATTTATTGCAACCTCTGAGATGGTCTTGCGTGGCTTACATTGTATAGATGTATAGATTATTTACTACATGTGCATTCAATTAGCTCTGAGACCTCAGAGTTTGCAAGGTCACAATAAAAAACACCTAGTTGGATCCATAATTACTCTGTGCAGATCATTCTTTGTTTCAGCACTTACCCACAGGATGGTTTCGATGTGCACACATTTGTCTGTGTTTAAACTAGACTTAGACAGCTAATTAACTCAAAACACCTGCAAATTTTCTGAAGCCTGTAATCTCTGTCTGGTTCTGGTGCTCATAGTGAACTTTTCCACAGTATTCTAACTTTTTAGATGATCCTCTAAAAGATGCCTCATTGTTTTAATGTTGACAGAACTATTATGTCACATACGTGGGAGAAAATGGAACATGGGAGACAGTCTTTAAATGTTTTTGTTTTGTCCTTTTAAGACAGACAATTTTATATCAGCTGTCAAATGTCCAGAAGCCAAGACTAGTAACGTTATTTTAAATTCTAAGTTTAAGCTTTCAGTAGCAGATGTGGAGGCGAGATCCTCAATGAGAATCTTGTGACAAATACAAAAAGTACCTTTCTCTCTCAAGTGTCCTATTCCAGACAATAATCCCACACAGCCCTGCCGACAGCAGCAACGTTACTCAAAATAACGGTGTGGGGAATTAATTAAAGTGATGGCAACCGTGGTTAACGTTTCACAAGTTATACAGCTTCCATCATGTAACTAAGGACTCTACCGCTAGCTTATTATGTTTAATACAAGTTAAATAATCAGGTGACATCCAAATAAACGACTCGTAACTACGGTTATGTAAAAGGGTTAAATTATTTGTTTGTGATGTAAGTAAACTTAAGGTAATTAATAACTGATTCATAGTTAACTGTTACGTTGGTCTCAACAAAATCTAGTGTTGCAAAATAACGTTACCACATTTATATATTAAAAAGCATTTAAAACCTTGTTTAGTATAATGTCAATAACAGATATGTGAGTTATTTTAATATTTTCCTGTGTCTTACCTTGACTGTGAGCTGGTAACAATACGGCCACAGGTTCCAACCTCCACCGTACAGCATCGTGGGTGCAGAAGCTACCTCTGCTAACGTAGAGTAGCATATACCATTAGCTCCTTAGCGTGAGCTAACTCGGTCACGCCAAGCTAGGCAGGAGTGGTTTTCCGCCATCACTTTTTGTAAAACTGTCAATATTCGAAATCTACACAGTTGATTTCTCACCTCAAAACTTCTCAGAAGAGGATTTAGTGATGAAATAACGTATGAAAATTGTAAATTATAAAAAATTATTATAAACTTTCTGCTGCTGCCCTCTGTCAGGTGCGGGCAATGATGACGCAGTGAAAAGTGACCATTCTCTCTGACCAATCAGCCGTTTTTTTCAAGTCACATTTTAGTATCGCCTCAGCTCGCTTCAAACTTCGACGGAGGTGATGCGAAAAATATATCTGGAAGCAGGTACAGGTACAACTTTTCCACAATGGAAAACCACTGTGGTGTTGTCCTGCGCCATTATGTTGCTTCATTGGTCATTATGTAGGTCACGTAAATTACAGTGACTGAGATTGGAGAAGCTGTGTACCTGAGTATCAGAAAAACAACAATAAATCTAAATTAAAAGCTACAAATCAAACAGCGGCAGATCCTTGCTAACAAGCTGTCTGCCCATGCCTTGCATCACCATAGTGTACTCCGCATTTTCATAATTTCTTGCAGCCTGAAATCAACACTTTGACATCATATGGGATAGTAATATGGATCACTTTAACTGGTGAAATAATGTGCAAGCCATGCAGCTTCAGTTTTTTGCACCGGATATTTTTAGCAATTGCTTGTGGTTAGCCAGCGAGCTAATGGTATCTAACTTGAGCCAACTAAAGCGCAAAATCACAATATGTTTCCATACTTTGTAGTGTTAGTTACCCTTTCCAAAAGGATGAAAACCAACTCTGTTGGTTTTATTGTACTGCATTTTGTTAGCTGTGGTGTTCACATACAGCTTCACATAAGAGGCAGAATAGTGGCTGTTGCAAGCAACAGAGAAAACAGGTGTGTTGTTCATTTCTAAGTGAGGTCACAGCCGGTTAAAAAGGCTATAAAAAAGTGATTTATTAACAAGTGCTTTATTTGAAAAACTACATAGCCCCTTAAAATATCGATTTTAGATTGTATATTTCTCAAACACAATAATGAGTGAGTACATTTAAAGGTAGAGAACATGGATAACATAACTTTTTTTTTTGGTAATACAAAAGTACTCTAACAAGTTACTTTTCTCAGTAGGTAATGCTGTAACATAAATTAATTTTGAATGGAAGAAATCTTGTAATGTAAAAAATTACTTTTAAAGGTAACGTTACCCAATACTGGTAATAAGTAACAAAAGGTGAAACATGAACCATAACAGCACACTGACATGCACACATGGGTTTTCACAAGTTGGTGGTGGGCTACTATTTTAGTAAAACAAAATGTTTATATATTCTGTGGCTGTTTTTTCTGTGTCCTTCTGGTAATTCTTGTTAATTGCATTTTGTGATAATAAGAATGAACACCTCCATTTTGTGAGTTTCTGCAATTTTCAGCAAACATGGTCAAACTGAAAGAATTACATCTTAGTCTTTTACATGAAAATAATCTAATCTAGAACCACTAAGATTAGTGAATTGACTCAAATAACAGAAAAAAAAATAAACGAAGAAATGAGCTAGTGTATTCAACTTCTGGAAGTTCTTTATCAGTGTAATTTTTTACAGCTGACATGCAGTTTTTAAATATTACTGCTACCTGTCACAAAATAACAATTTATCCAGCATAAACATGTTTTATGTTTTTAGTACACATGCATGACCATAATGATAAAGAAGTCTATTTACAGTAAGAGCATTGGTCCACTGAACTCTCAGGGAACACTGAGACCCCAAAGACAAAGCATCAGGTTCCTCCATCTAATAACTTGTGGACAGTTGCCTGTTACAGTTTATTGGGAGGATCTTGTAATGTTTATATAATATAGAAATATTTCAGTTCCCTTTCAAAGCAGTAACTCACCTGCGTTTATTCAATCCCCAAAGAATCTTCAGCTGCTGTAGAGGTGGAGAGACAATGATTGGTCTGTCACAGAGAGAGATAGTGGACTGGTGGTCCCCCCCACCTGAGACCTTGATTTCAGCTGCAATGGATCTTCAGTCGTTGATGGTTGGGCTTATGGAATATGTTAAACACTTAACCAAACCTGCCCCGAACTGAACTGAACCAAGCTCAACTAAACTGAGCTGATCTGAACCCTGTCAGAACCTGAAGTGGGTTGGGCATAAAATGCAAAACAATGCAATGTGATGTCTGGTCCTTGTACATGCTGGTTATACATTGTGTAATCAAACTGTGATGCTCTGTCTGTTTATTTTGTGATGAAATATTGTGATTTATTTTTATTTTGTGATGAAATATTGTGATTTATTTTTAGAGTACCTTCTTTAGAGTAGTGCTAATTAGCAGAGTTTCAGGAGCGGGACCACACATCAACCACGTCATCGCCAGCATTTCCATAAATACCCACACGTCCCAGCCCCTCTTCTTCGCTCTCGCATTCTGCATCCCACCCCCCCACCCCTTTCTCTGTCTTGCCTCCTGATCTCCTTCTTCCTCTCCATAGGGTTATAGAGGGTCCGTCGTGCCCAGGTACTACGACGGATTTTCCTTTCGCAACTTCCCCACAACGCTTTTGATGTCTATTCAGCAACTGGAAGCCTCGTACATCTTTCTGTTTCGATCGTGAATAAATCATTAAATCATATCTGTTGATAATGTGGTCTTTGCTAGTGAATTAACTATTCACAGAAGCATTGTTGGCCTCTGTCAATCCACACAGACTCAGAGACACTTGCATGTGACACCTGTCAACACAGGACCACCTGAGATTTTTAATGCTCCAACAATGATTGACCAAGACCACCAGTTTTGCTATGCTCTTTCTGGCTTCACCATAAGCTTCACAACAGTGTTGTCTAAACAGATTTATGTCTCTACAGTGTCATTATTACATTTTTATAAGTACGTACACTCAACAACAACTCATTGTGAGGTGTCCGTATATAACTAGGGCCAGGCGATATGGTCAAAAATGTTATCACGATATTCTTACACTTACCATACAATGGATCATTTAACATAACATTCAAAACAATTATGATAAAGTTTCAACAAACATGCATAAGTACAGTTAAGTAAAATCTCTTTTTCTCTCAGTCCCTTTTCCTCAACAAAATAAATAGCTTAATAGAAACATTAAAGGGGCATTATGTAGTTTTCAGCGGCCACTAGCGGTGCGGTTCTAAGATTGCAACCAGGTGTGTGCTCGCTTGAAGTCATGAGCAAACATAATCCGAAACACAACCACTTTCATACAGAAATACCACAATAAACACAGGAACACCAGCATGCAGGCTGTGGCTTTTCTCCAGACATGTTCAGGCTCTGTTACTTCGATGTTCCCGTCTCAGAGGCAGATCAACACCGGCGCCATACCTTTCATTCAGCGCAGCGAGCCGCATATCGGCACAATCCTCCCGAAAAAAGGCAGAGTGAAAGCGGCTATAGACAGGCAGGGAGAACAGACAGAGCTGGAAACACAGGTCCACTGCAACGTTACAGTAATAGTTTCATCAGCTGCAGGTTGAACTAATCCATGCTCGTTATATGATCACGGTGCTGCTTTTCAATAACTATCTTTATTATCTGTGTATCTTTCACTGGAGGCTCAGCAATGTCAGCACAGCTACATGTATTGGATGATAATGAAACAGTTAGTGAGCTGGAATGGATATTATAACGAGACTGTGTCACACTTTATAACAATTAGACCGCAGTAAGTAACCTTACTGTAACTAGTGTTGTTGTGCCCGTTTTGTTGTAGTGTTTTATGTTATGTGGGTCACGTTAGTTACAGCGACAGAGAGGTGGAGAAGCTGTTTACCTGAGTATTGGTAAAACCACAATAAAGCTAAACTGAACGTTACGAAGCAAACAGCGGCGGGTCCGAGCTACTGTAGCGTTAGCTGGCTGCTCCTGGCTGTGTAACTATAGGCTAACGTTAGTAAACAAATCGCTCCACATTTGTTTTTTGCCATTACATCCTTTCTTGCAGGCTAAATCAACAGTGGTACATAGGATAGTAACATGGGTGGCGTTAGTTGGCGAGCTAAGGTGACTTTCTCTGTGTTTCTCCAGCTTTACTAATGCTCACTTTGTTCTTACTCGACATCATCTGAACCTGTTTGGTCTGATGGGCTTCAGCGCATAAACCTTTTTTGTGGTTTTGTGTCCTTACGTGGAGTCGGTTGTTTTATGGTGTTAGTGGACTGCATGTCGTTACCCAGCAAGCAATAGCCGTCATTTCACCGTTTAGGTTTACTATAGACCTGATTTAGTCCGGCTATAAGTAACCCACTTCTAGCCGCAATAACTTTAAATGTGGTTACATGACGTTTTTGCCAAAATAACTTGCAATGTGTAAGATATTCCATCATTTAAGCAAGGTCTACAGTGATTACAAAGTTTTTTGTTTCATTTCTTTCACATGATTTACGTGCAGCCTGTGCGTAGACACGATTTAGCTCATAGACAGACCGGCTATTTGTAGCCCACTTTTAGTCAAAAAAGTAAAAAATGATTAATAGTGGTTTTTGCCCTGGCAGCACGTGAGATGGTTGATATCCCTTTATTTTTGCAATGTCAATAATATCAACAAGATATTAAGTGTCATTAAAATGACATGGTCTATCTGTAGCCTCAATTTAGCTCTTATTTGGACAGGCTACGTGTAGTCTGTTTTTAGCCCACCCGGCGAAATAGAGGCAATCAGTGGTCTAATATCAATGGCTTGGCTGTAGCCCTGTTTCAGTCTCCATGTGGTAGTGCAAGTACCACATGGACAGCATATGTACCTGTATTTTTATGGAGAAGCACGTCAGCCAGATGCTACTCTGTATGTGTGGTTTTCCCTTTGAGTTTCTATTTTTTCTGTCCTCCTTGTGTGTCTCAATCTTTAAAAATGCATCTCTATTGTGATCCCAATATTTAACATGTTCAGAGTGGCAGTTTAAAATGTATGGCTGACTGAAAACAATATTGACACACTATAGCTACTTCACTTGGCTACGCTCCACCAAAAACATGCAAAGAGTGCGGACGAGAGCGCATCACTGTTAACAGCAGACTCTCAACAGAGCCGGTGGCAGCAATTATATTTTGATATGATTTGATTTTCTGTGATTAAGCAGATAAGAATTTTGATGTTTGATTAAATATGTTACAGGCAAGATGTGACATAAAATAAACAGGATGAGAAAGATTGAAAGGCTACAGTATCAAAGATTCTGTTATAGTACAAAGTGTACTGGCTGTATCTGCTATACTGCAAGTCTTAGCAGGCATGAGGAGAGAGGAAGCCAGACTCAGAAATAACAGGAAGTAGACATACAACTACCACTACTGCAACCACCACTTCCAGCTAAATTCTTGACTTCTGCCATTTCAGCTGGTTGTACCTTTTCTGCTCCAACTCTAAAGCCGCCCAGACAACTTCTACAAATGTAACTACTTCTACTACTATTAGTATTACTGCTGTACTGCTGCACGTCTACTACTACAACTACTTCCACACTGCTGTTACTTTTACAACTGCAAATATTACATATGTGGAGGAATATAAGTAAATGCATTTACTGTACTTTATATCTAAGTAAAATTTTGAGGTAATTGTACTACATTTACTCCATTTATTTGACAACTATAATTGAATAGTTTTATAGATTCTACAACATACTGTATGATCAGTTTATAAAATATGCATTGTTAAAGATTAATCTACCTGTCACCAGCTGTAATACTAAACTTCTGCTTCCATAATACTTACAGGACTTGACTTTTGCAGGACTTACTAACTTGAAAATTAGTATTTTGTTTACATCAAGGTTGCTTCTTCCTTCCACTACTGCTTGATGTTAATGAAGATCTGAAGCGCTCTCCTCAAAAATAATGATAAACACCTTTATATTTAAATGCAATTAAACAAAGGATGAGCTGTTAAAGAGGAAAAAAGAGAGGAAGGGAGGGAGGTGAAATCCTGAAATGGAGAGAATGAGGCATAGAGGGGGGTAGCAGAGTGATGAGGGGTTCAAGTGTAAGTGGGGTCATGGGTTTAGCATTGCTCAGTCATGTTCTCATGGAGCGTCCTTACAGGCGGGCGGTGCCAAGTTAAGCCTCACGCTTTATGTAATGTTTGAGAGGTGGAGTGCCGAGCTCTGCTCAGAATCAAACCCGCCTTTGTTTAACAAAACACCCACTAATCTGTGACGTTGGAATATCTTAGGTATCTATTCTGATGGAATCGGACGCGGTCAGGTAAACTCGATGCACCCACAATGTTTTGACAGATTCCAAGGTAACTGAGGTATTTTGATGAAAGGCGGAGCAAAATATTTTGATAAGCAGGACGCTGTGATCCAAAATTAATAGCATTTGTTGGTCTTCAGCTTTCTGTTGCTGGATTGATTTGTGAAAAACTCATGGTTCTGTTCAGGCCCATCTGAATAACATAATCATTACATCAAAGTTCACTGTGTATTTAACTGGTATTTAGAAATTATAAAACTGCTATTAAAGATGCATGGCAAGTTTTCTGAGCTCCACGTGTGCTGAGTGTGCATGGTCTGACACAAAATGGCAGTGGTTCATAGCTTTTGGTTTTATGGTGCAATTTTGAAAATATAGTACCCTGAAACATTGGTCACATGTTGCTATAGCAACACCACAAGTAACTACTGAAATTATCAACAACAGACATGCCCACTGGAAGTTGTTTTTGTGTTTTCAATCATTAATGTATCAAAGCACACCAGCCTCCCACCCTGCAAGCAATCAGAGCAATGAATTGTGCTTTCAGTTTTTCCTTTATTTAAATAAACAAACTACTACTACTCACTTATTTCCATCTATCATTTTCTTTCATTTAATTCCATATTTTGAGAGTAGTTCATCATAAATAATTGGTCAAATAATTGTTTTCGTTATAATTAGCACCTGTATTTCTTTGCTGTCCATTTGTGCTGATTATTTTATAGTCGTTTTCAATTATTTGTTTATGTTTTCTTAGACTTTTTCTGCAACCTCCCACTTTAATCGAATTAGTTTCCACTTCTGTTGTCTTATGTGACTTTCTGACAACAAAGTTTCTTCCAAAACCAAATGATTGTTTCAGTGGTAGGTTTGGATATAAAAGCTACTTGATAAGGTTTGGAAAAAATCACAGTCATCATTTAAAAAACACTGGCAGTTGGGAGTAGAAAAGAGGCAACCAACAGTCTCCTATGTGCAGTTGACCCATCCATCCACCTTGGGCTCCTCCCTAGGAGGTTTTGCAGAGCTAAAAGAAACATAAAAATAAGTAATAAGGAAAAACACACAGTGACAAAGTGTGTACAGGATAACAAAACTGTCCAGTTGAAAAAGCACATTTGAGCAGAGCGTTGAAAACTGCAAGCAGTCCCAGTGAAGTTTGAGCATGCGTTCTTTATTATAGCAGTTAAATCCAAGAGAGGATTCTTTAACATCACGTGACGTGGCTTTGTACCATTTTAAAACAGTTTAATAAATTACAAATATGAGACTGATACAGTGGAGAAAGGAAGACAGATTGTCTTCAAGCTCCCAGGTTACCTTGAGTTAGTATCAAAACCATTTCCATTTTTCATAACATCCAGCCAGTGCATTGTGGGATTACCAACACGGCTGGAACGCATCAGTGACCAATCAGGTGGCTTGGCTGCAACTATCTGTTGTATAAGGAGCTGTGTGGTCTCATCCTGTGAATGTGAATGAGCATATTAGGATTCATAAGGGAGGGAAAGTATGACAGGTATGATAAACCTTTCTCTAAATGTGGTCCAATTGGAATGCACGTCTAAATAAAACACAGGAGAGACAGTTGCCACAGGTGAAAAATTAAATAAACTGATGTCCATTTCTTAAATACCATATATCTATTTTTGTGAGGAAAGTAAAAATTCATTGCTTGAATTTCTTCATTCATAATCTCTAAAGAAATATGTAAGATGCATTACATGATAGTGTTTTGTAAATCAAATCCTAAAAAAATTTGCCAGCTATTCTCTAAAAATAAATTGATGATTTCAATGTTGATATCAGATATGCAGTTATGAATCGAGCACTAATAATTTCATCTCTAATTTCTTTCCTTGTTGAAATGTGTGCATTGTAACATGTTATACTAAACCCCTGTAATCTCCCCCATCACACCTTGACATGGTGTATGCTGCAACACAAAACTGTGTTGATAGAAAAGAACATTATGAATGCGGTGGTACTTGTAAACCACATCATCGGGTCTTATCTTGCTGATAATTTGATTCCTGTGAGTGCTTCGTTTTTTTCCTTGGATTGAGATGTTCAATTTAAGTGGTAAGTACCGTTAAAAGGCTCAAAGCTGCAGCGAAGTCTCGCTCCGATGAAGATAAATGTCATCCCCTATTCCTACGTGAAGTTTGTCGAGTTGGGATGTGTTCCCAGGATAAACACCGGGTGATAAAAACACCACACTGCAAGAATTATGCTCCCCTAAAAGCAGCATAAAGCATTGAGGATCTATCATGGATTGTGGGTGGTTCTCAACAAATATAAAGACCTGAGGAAAGACATCTTGGCTGGATTGACTACAATTGCTCATCCAATGAAATACTGTTTAGGTGAACTTTTAGATTTTTCGGTCTCAGAGTGGACATTTTAAAGAATGTTGCTGACGCCTTGCAAAAATACATGTAATAGTGGGTAATTCCTTATTAATGTACATGTTACAAAAAAAAGTTAATATAAGAGTTTTCTAAACTGCTAAATTTGTTAAATTAAATTTCTTTGTTAAGTTTTGTTTAAGTTTGAACAACTTAAAGTACTTGGTTAAGTTTAGGGAATAATCTTTAAAGAAATGGTTAGTTTAGTTTAAAGAAAGCAATGTTGCTTTATACACTAGTATTGACACGTAACTCTCATAAAGGTTTTATGTGAAGCCCCTAGACATTCATTTTGCTAATCATATGTTATGTAGTCTGATTCATAGTTTTAAGTGGACCCTGAGTTAATATTGTTTTGTCAATAGTTTCATAATTGTTCACTATTTTGTTCTCATTCAGTAGAAGCAGATACTAGCCTTCTTTCTTTTTACGTCAAATGACATATCTCACTTTCCATCGCGACGTGTCTTCCTGAGCTTTCATCCATTGTGTTGTTTACAGGCCCGTGTTTTCTATGGGAAGCACTTTTCAGGGTTTTCTGCCATTGAGGTAACTGGTTGGAATCCTCGGCACACTGGCAAACAGTAGCTTTTGTATTCACTGTGCTGGATCACTGAACAAGGAGAGGGAGGGAGAAAGTGTATTCTCTCCTCTCCCCAGTTCGTCTGCGTGGCATTCTCCTCGCTACCTCATGTATGGAACCTTTTCAGAAACAAGGCTGCCTTTGCTTTGTGAAAAGACACAGACTCGTTTTGCATATTGCACATTCTTTACCCACCACAAATTCTTCTCACTGTCTGTATGAAAAACTTATATTTGAGCTTTCTGCAGGATTTCCATAAAAACCTTAGTTCACCTTTAAAGTCATCACTTTAAATCTGTGCAAAACCATGTAGACGATTATGCACATGAACAAAACTTATAAAACATGTATTAAATGTTTGTACACATGAGCAGGTAGGAAGAAATGTTGAACTTAAAGGTTCCTTACTTACTAGATTTCTCCAAGACATTTCAGCTGCATCTCATGTTCTTCTTCAGCGAATCGAGTTTGCTCAGTTTTCATGGAGAATTAGGTATTTGTAAACTATAAATAATATTAATAAAATAATAAACAAATATATCATTTTCCTTTTTCTATACAATTACAACTGTGTTATGTTATATTATCAAACATTCATTATCTGCGTAGACATCAGTTACAAATACTTTACAGTTGTTGACAAAAATATTAATAAACTAAGAAATGTCCATATCTCTGTTTAAAACAAACAGTATGTTATGTTGTTATAAGACATTTAATAATATTATATACTGCTTATAAATGCTAAAACAAATGAAATACTCATCACTACCCCCCAACAGCTCAACGAACCCAAAGGGGAATGTCGCTACAACCTACAAGGGAAAACTCATCACCACTACCCAAAACCACACACAGGCAACCCGGCAAATGTCAGCTGGATCAGCTGATCACAGTACGAACCATCGGCAAACTACAAGTGCTTTATTTAAGCCAAACTTCAGGTAAGAAGCTGTGCACACAAATAGCAAATAGCTTACCGACAAAGTCATCTTCAAGTGCGTGTCCTTCCTGTTAATCCAAACAAAGGTTTACCAGCCCGCACCTGCCCAGGTAAACCAGAGAACAAAGACCACTGAGCGCGCCAAGAGTGCTCTGAACAAACTTTACGCATATGCACATCAACTCCACGTGTGAAGCACAAAGCAAACCTACACACTACTAGGCAACAAACTGTAACACTAAGTACCAAATACAATTTTCAGTAATCTTACCAAACAATCACGGCACCAACAGGACAATTACAGCCGGACGAGCCCCCAATTTGTCATAACCCGGCTCAAAGGTCATGACAAATATGGAGAGGACATGGAGGATTGCCAAAAGTAAACATATTTATTATAACAACTTAAACAATGAAACTAATAATTAACAATGCAGAGTTGTTGTGTTGGTCAGTGACATCAGTGGTGTGGATGAGTGACTAGTGTGAAGTTTGAGTGTTGAGGAGTGGTAACAAAACATACAACAAAACAAAGATGTGCTGTTGCTGGCAGGAGTGGGACCAGATCAGAGAGAGAGACAAAGAGCAAAAGGGCCGGAGTATTTATCCTCCCACAGCGTCTGGCCCAGGTGCTTCCAATCTGGCTTACGGGCGCTGATACCAAAAGGAGAACAGTAAACTGCCCAACACCACACAGTTAAACACCCAACTAGGCAGGGCCATCACAATAGCATTCAGTAGTAGTACTCAAATAGCCTGTACTTTCAACAGATCAGATAGTATTCAGGTGGATGGCGATGATGAGGAGGATGAGAAGGATGAAATAAGGGATAGGGACAGCACACAGACAGAGCGGGAGAGTGACAGTGTGGAAACAGAGAGGGAGCACAGCTCAAACCCTTCAGGTAGTTGTGGTTCCAAATGCAAGACTGGGCAGAGAGAGACGACAGCCTTGGTAGGTTGCTCCAGTAGACAGAAGCAAAGGAGGAAATGAGAGAAAATGAGTGAGAGACAGCTTTAGGAGTTGCAGACAGATGAGCTGTCCACAAAATCATTCTCACTGCTTGACAACTCCACTGCATCTCGTATTGTGAATTTCCGCTCAGTGTGAAAGGTTTCTGTGCTTAACAATTTTTATCCGATGACAGATTTAAAAAATATGGACTTGGTGTGCAAAGGCCTTTACACTTCTGGCAGTGACCAGGTTAACCTTGCAGGATCAGTTTGGGGTTGTATCTACCTCAAAGAGACTATGATATTGTGTAAGCTGAGAGTCAAACCATAAACCCTGCGATTACTGCATGACCAGCCCTACTTGAGGGAGTCTCGAATGTGTAACTTCCATTTTAAGATGGATGTTTCATTTTGGAGCAAATCTTTCAAAAGTCAGGCTCCTCTTGGTGTCCAATAGAGCTCAGGTCCCTGAGTGATTCCTCCAGAAACCCATACTGTATTAACCATCTAATCTTGTTGGTCACGGATTAGAAAAGGCTACAGATTCTTGATTCCAGCTTTAGTTAATTTGATGACCTTATCACTGCATGCTTTTATTCAGAGGACACTGTGTCTCCAAGCAGGGCAGTTCTTGATTAGCTGAGAATGTGTGGAACACGGCCATGAACACCCTCTTGTTTTGCTTCACAACGCCGTCCACCACCCTCCTCAGTTTGTGTCGAACATGTTCTGACTGCAAGTGGAGCACATGTGCCGGCCATCAGCTATGTTAAAACGTGCGTATGTGCAATGTCACTGTCAAATAGTTAGGAACTGCCCAGCACCTCAATGCTTCAACTCTGCAACCACCGTCAAACACACACTTATAGAAAATCAGAAATATTTATCAAACAGTAAAGGGTCTGTAAAAGTTTGACATACAATTATCTTTTTCAACAGTCTGCCAGATATAATGTTATGCCTGACTGAAACCTTCTGGATAAAACTATACAGGTCACACATAAACATTTAAGCAGTCACTGTGCTTGAACTTAAAATAGGTAGAAGTACCTTTTCAAGGTAACTAACTTAGTTTGTTTGCTTTGTTGGTATCATGACGTTGTCTTGCTGATTACAGAGGGTCCTGCTTTCGCATTAATAAATATCAGACATTACTTATGTTTCATACCTACCAAAGTATACCAGCAAAATTAATAAAAACAAAAAAATAGCAGAAAGCCACTATCATCCAATCTGAAGCCCCTTTTTCACTGCATGGTACCAGCTCGACTCGCCTCGACTCTACACGTTTTTTTTTTTTTGGTTTTCCATTGTGGAAAAGTTGTACCTATGCCTGCTACCAGGTACTTTTTTTCGTATCACCTCCGTCGAGGTTCCAAGCGAGCTGAGACGAAACTAAAATGTGATGTGAAAACACAGCAGACTACTGATTGGTCAGAGAGAATCGTCACTATTCACTGCATCATCATTGTGCACCCCAGACAGAGGCCAGCAACAGAAAGAACAGAACAACAGAAGCAAGTTTTATATTTTACAATTTTCATACATTATTACGAATATTGACAGTTTTACGAAAAGTGATGGTGGAATAAAAATGTGCTTGAAAGTTTTCGGAGTTGAGAAGCTCCGCCAGTGGCGGTGGGGGAATCCTGCGGCAACCCGCTGGAGGAGCTCGAGAGGCCGGCCAGCTGCCCGCTCACAGAGTCCTCTCGTCCCGCCGTCACACAGACCGCTGCAGCAACAACGGCAGAGGAAAACACAGCTGGAAGGTTTTCATACCGCTTATCTGTCTTTATATTCTGAGGAATGTTGAAACGTTTTAACTTAAATCAAGAGAAAGCTGTGTATGAGTCGCTGGTGTGTCGCATTGAAAATTACATCACGGCAGTTGTGTGTGGCGTTGCTATGACGACCAGCTACATTGTGGGGTACTATCTCTGGGTACTATCGGCAATGGAAAACAGAGGACGGCAGGCCAAACTGAGTCTAGTAGAGTCGAGCCGAGGCAAGTTGAGCTAGTACTGGTAATGAAAAAACAGCGTAAGAGGGCATGAATAGGCTCATAAGAGGTTAGTAGATCTATGATATAATTAGGGGGCTGGTCTTGTAAAACCTTACAGTTCAACAATAAAATGTTAAATTAAATGCAAAGATATATGGAAAGCCAATGCAGGGAGCCAGAGTTAAATCCTCTTGTTTTGTTTGACTGGTGATAATCCTAGCAGCAGCATTTTGTGCTCATTGAAGGCAACAGAGGGAAGCCTGAGTAATACATGTGTAAAGGGCATTACAAATTTCTAGACAGGAAAAAATAAAGCCATGGACCTGTGTTGGTCCTCAAAGGATCAGAATGATCTGATTTTTTTAAAATTAACTCACATTGAAAGAAACATGAGTGAACAGCCTTCTTTACTTGGTCATCAAAACAAAGGCCAGAATCAAATGATACACCCAAATGTCTTGCAGTTAGTTATGTTATTTGATAAGGCTCCAAGAATTGGGTGTGGCAAATCTTTTCTGTTTTGTCATTGTTAAGTTTGAGGAAGTTTTGAGAAGTCCAGCAATTGATGTCAGAAAGGCATACAGTAGGTTGAGTTAGGCTGCTATGATTAGTGGATTGTAACAGGACATATAACTGGGTGTCATTAGTATAACAATAGTTATGTACATGATGTTTATTAATGACCTGACTCAAGGTCATCATAAAAATGGAGACCAGTAACTCATATTATATAGTGTACAGTCTAGACCTGCTTTATATAAAAAGTGCCTTGAGATTACTTCTTCTACGATTTGGCACTATATAAATAAAAATGAATTGAACTGAATTGACCCTTGAGGAATGCCATGAGTAAAATGGGAAACAGCAAATGGGGAATTTCCTACAACAGAAAAGGTTCTCTGTTTTAGCTATCAAGCCAATTAGTCAATTCTGGGGAGCCCCTCAGCGTAACAGTTCAACACACTGGTGGAAGCCCTGTAGCTTTACTTTTGAACGCTAAAGGTAGGCGTAGGATATTTAACAGAAAAGTCAGAGTAATGAGGTGGTTGGTGTGGATGGTGGGCCAGAACCCGGACTTTCAACCAGGAGACTGGTGTTCTTTTCCCGTGTGAAACAAAAATTCAACATTGAATGTGAAAGTTACTAGTCTGCTTTTTGTTTAAAATGTGCATCTCACATTGGTATCACCTACAGCAGTAAACAGCAATAGGCGGCTAGCGGGCCAAAATCAATACTTTGATAGTGGCTGGTGCTGCAACAGTTACTCACATAATCACTTCCTCTTAAGTGATTGTGCCTACAAAATAAAAGTTTTTTGCAGCAATGCTTTATTTTGAGTGGAATTGAGAGCTTTCACTTTGAAAAGTTCTGAAAGACATTCAAAAGAGGATGTGGCTTGCTTAGCATACCTCTGAAATTGCCGTCAGGAAACATGAAATTAGATTCCCCTGAACAAGAAGCACAGGACTTTACTCTGCCTGGAGATGCCGGGGAAACTAAAATAAGCGTCCATTGGTTGATGGATGTGGATCAATTGCCGGGACAAACACACTCCAGCACGTGCTTTATTGTGAGCAATGTTGGGCTAGTCACTCAGAAATTCTAACAAGTTACTATTTACTTTTTACTCCTTAAAATGTAATAATATAACTGTACTTATTACTGGTTGATAAAAATAACCAGTTACGTAACTCGTTACATTACTACATTAGTTTCATTACGTTTCAACAATTCACTACTAAATCGGAGCAAGCCCCTTCTTCGCAAGCATACCCCACTCTCTCGCTGCTCCAGAGCTGAGTGGCATAAGCCCCACCCGATCGAGCAGTTCCGCTGCGCCCCTGTGAGCAGCCCTGCCATTGCTGCAGCAGAGATCCGCTCAGCATTGTTGGGTAGTATATTTATAATTCTGAACGTGTTGTGTGTTTAAATTGCACAAAATGGACACTGCACTCCCCTAGGTCCCTTATGTTTTAACTAATTTGTTAACTGACATACCTAACGTAGTTATTTTAACCCAAACCATAATCTTTTCCTAAAGCTAACCAAGTACATTTGATAACTTGAGAGTTCTCAAAGTCAGAAAGAAAGAACCAAATGCAGCAGGTAGGCCTGTGTAAGAAATAAGCAATCAGGGATGTGATTTTCCGTATAATCCCGAATTCTGAATTTTCCTTGAAATGTGACCAATGTGAATCATGCAGAGCTGTAAAAAAATATATTTTCTACTCTCCTCTGAGCATTTAACCGATACAATACACACACAAGAACACATCAGACAGCAGAACAGAGAGGCCACAGTGAAGACAGTAAACTCAAAAACATGGTAGTTCTTCAGTCAGTGCAATTGACTGGGCACTGATAAAAAACCTGGAGTTGGTCCCCAGGCGCTGCACAGTGGCTGCCCACTGCTCCCTTGAGGGATGGGTTAAAGTGCAGAGAACGAATTTTGCAACTTGTATGTGTATGTGACAATAAAAGTATCTTCTAAATCAGGTGAAGTGAAGGTAATATGTAAAAACGTGCTGCTTTGTCCGCAGTTGTTGTTGTTAAACCACAGCGGGCTTGTTAAACTAATAGCGAATTGTTGCAAGCGAACAAGCTAAAACGAAAGCTGTCTCTATGTATCCCTTGTGTTTCACTTAGTTTGCCACAAATCTTAAAATGTGGCAAGTTTTGCTAAACTTAGCTACTGGCTGAGGCAAACCAGCCCCTCTTCTTTGTACAAGTAGTACCTGCAGGTGTTGAATAAAACCAGCAGCAGAGGGAGGAGGACAGAGGACAACAGAAAGACTAAAACGGACTGATGCCTGTGTTCTTTATTCTTTCTTTACTTTCCTTGATATCAGGAATATTATTTATTTTACTGACATTTTAGATTTGTTTCCAGTGTATCATAGAAGACTGGACTATTGGCCTTGGCAGAGGTTTGCTCTCTCCGTGTGGCCTTCTAGGTAATTGGGCTTCTTTCCTGGCTATGCTGTACAGCAATTATGATGATAAGCAAGACAAATCATATAAACATTGCATTGATTCACACTTTGTTAAGCATGAGGAAATTCATAGTGTTAAAATAACAATTTCTGATATACAACAGGAGGATGTATACATATTGGGTGTCTAATCAAATGGGTGGTCACCAATAAAAAGGCACAAAATAAGTTATGCATAGAATAAAAGTTATGCCTTCTGTTGTCCTTTATAGGTATCCAGTAGAAACTAACAATATCAATAGGTCTCACAGCTTAGGATGGTTTCTGCATGACACAAACGGTGAAGTCATCTTAACATCAGATGAGTCAGTTAGCCAGTAAGAGCAAAAAGGTCATGCATTACAGTGTAAAATGCTGAACTGATTCAGCTACAACACAGATTCCTTTTATGGCTTGATAAAAAGGCTTTTTAATCATCACAATTTAAATCTCATCATTTAGACACTATTCTTGATTTATCAACCCAGTCAGCCCCTTGGCGATATTTTAGTGTGACGGTACTGTTCAAACTGGTTTATTGCTCTATTTACAGATGCTATTATTATAATATTTTATCATAATCTTTCATGTTTGTCTTATTCTGTTTACAGTAACTGCCACAAAAGCTGTCAGTATGTTTTTGGTTCGGTTTTAACGTGGTTTTTGTATAGTAAGGCCTCCTGCAAATGCGAATGTACCTTTGTTTTGAAAAGCATGCAGGAAGACTGCTGCTTTTTGCAAACCTACATTAGCTCTGGGCACTGGCATTAAGAGGTTAACAAGAGCAATCTTTAGAGGTGCTTTACTTGAAAGTTTTGGATTTGAGAAATCTAAAAAAAAATATGTAACATGCAGCTAGTGGATGGATACACTTTTGTAATATGGGTGGCCCCAGAAAGAGGTAAACCCTTAACCCTGGCAGTGTTACGTTCTCCCTCGTTAACTTGCATGTGACATACCGATTAAGATAACTGCTTAAGGTATAAATATGTGCTGTAGGTCCTATTAGGCTGTATTGTATATATGTATTCCTCCTTCATGGCTACACCTCCCAGGCCTGCCTTAAATAGCATTTAGTTTAGGCAACTGGGGAGTGATAGATGGTTTGTATTTAAAAGATTGATGTGATGGACAACTTACTTTACATTAGATAAACTTGTTAAATGTCACCTACAGTGAGTACACACTCTCTCACACACAAAACAGACAGACTTTTGCAGCCTCTTTTTACTCTTCTCCCTCCTGAAGCACACCGACCATGATTGATTGTTGGGAAATAGTGGTAATGTTGCAGCCCTGGAATGCCCATTACAGTGAGATTCTCACACCCCTACGAAATTCCACCATGCCGGTGAGTCGAGGCGTCACAGACAGACTTAAAATACGCTTGGAATCTACATTAATTCATGTTTAAAAGCACAGGGAGGACTTGTTGCTCACTGTTTAGAGAAAGATCTTCCACAAATCTGTTGCATCTGTTTTTCTGCATTTCTTCTTCTCTCCACTGCTCTGTGCTAAGTCCATTTAAAGGCAGCAAAGCAAACATAGTCTCTTTCATGTACAAGCTTTTAGGCGTCTGTTCTGGGCCTGTCCAGCTCATAAAGGTTGATGACACTTCACGGACCACTGGGTCATATGAGAGAAGAGCTGTGCGGTACTGCAGTGTAATCAGCTGAGGAGACTGTGGGAGGGATACTGGGATGTAGCACACAGTGAAACATCCTACACAAAGTTTACCCACCTTTTTATTTGTTAATTTATACATCCCTTGGGTTTTCTTTCCTCTAATTTGTACAATCTGTTATTATTCTCTCTTCTACATCTGCAAATAAACAAACTAAGCTGCTCAGTGATGAATGGTAATACCCTGAGCTTTGTCCATGATCCCTCTGTCTGGTGTTAATTAGCACTCAGGGGCTGAGGTTGACCATGACGTGATACTGGGTCTGATGTCATGGAGTCCAGCAACCTTGCAGGTCAGACGCCACATTGCACACTGCGGCTTTGATGTTCAGAAATTTTGAGTCATTTGTTACAGTCTTGGGTGGCATTGGATATCATCTTCCTGCAAATGTTTGTTGTCTGGAACTGCGATGGAGACATCGGACTGTTCCCCTTTGTTTGACTTTGCCAGGTTGCAGGAGTGTGATTCCTCCGAAACAGACAACTGATTTTTTCCCATGTGAGCAGAGAACAACAGGGCGGCCGTAGTCACAACAGAGCTGGGAAACAGTTCTTCATTGTCAAGACAGTTGAAATTTCAACTTACAATGACATTGTAGGGGAAGCTGTTTAATTTGTATAACAAACAAATCTGAACACACCTAAAAAACAAAACTATAATTTTTTAAACTACCCCAAATTTCAGAACCTTGATGTTATTTTAACTCTAGACACAAAACTCAAAACGGTCATCACTTGTAACACATTCTGTCCAGTGTTCATAATATTGCATTGTGCATTTATATCTTTAAAGAAGCCTTGCATTTGCAGAATCATTGGTTCATATAAGTAATTTATCATGAAATACCATAAGATAGGGATGTGCAATTAATTGAATTTTAATCAATTTTGGCTTCAAATAATTATAACAACAAGTTAATCGAGATAAAACAATTATTGTGCCGCATGCTGTTTCGCAATGTCACTCTTGTGTTATAAATCCAGGGCATCCTTTCCTTTTCAGTGGTGCCCCCCACCCTTCTTACAACTCAAACGCCCTCTCAGCCAGGCTGTTGCATGTTTACTTCAGCTCTAGCCAAGATGACAGGGTTAACTGCTACAGCATTCTGGTCACCATTATTAGCTTAAGTCCGTGACATTTTACACTGCAGAAATTAGCCTAGCGGCTAGCAGACTTTACCTGTAGTCATAGCTTAAAAATTTACATATTATTTATGCTTATACTAAACCCGGTGTCTTAAGCCTTGCTTTACCTGGTCTGTGCTTGTAAAACATTTACTGTGTTCCTGTCTTAGTAGTATCGGATTTATACTTTTCTGAGCGTTGGTTTAAGTAACTGCATCTCCCAACAGAACACCACAGTTGATTTTCAGCATTATGTAAACTAAAGAGTTGTTGACAACTTAAGTAGTTCACCTGTCACCTGTCACCTGCTCTGCTCTCTGTGTGTACACACCACAAACGGAACTCCACTGGCGGCCCATCCACTCCCCTAAGCAGTCAACCTGGGAAAACACTGTGCTGCTGTCATACTTTTGTGCTCTAAGATGCTGTTTAAAGTTAATAATGTTTAATTACTAATTTCTTATTTTATGGGCTATTTGGGATTTTGGGATAATGCAAAATCATTTAAAAAAATTAAACATTTAATTTTAGAAGTTCAATAAATGCATGATGTTTACTAAGTCAGTCAGTAATCGTGTTCTTAATCGTGATCTCAGTTATGACCAAAATAATCGTGATTATGATTTTTGCCATAGTCGATCAGCCCTACCATAGGAACATTCACTTAGATCACCCACACACAAGATACTGATAGTTCCACTGTGTAATTGTTCGTACAATCATTAGATATTGTGGTATAAAATTTGTGATACATATTTCATTTTGGTACTACACGTACATCAATGTAAAAAAATTATAGAGAGAATGCTGCAGGCATGGTGGAATCATTGAAAAAAATCTGACATTTATTCATGAAATACAATATGTGAATCAAAGCAAAAAATAATCATCTACAAAATAAAACTCCAGTAAAACATCAACTACAGTGTCCCTCACCTGGCTTACTGTAAAAAGCAAAATAAAGGATTGATTACTGAGCCAGCCCTAACTATAAGCTTTATCAAAGTGGAAAGTCTTAAGCCTACTCTTACTTGTGGAGGTGGTGTCTGCCTCCTGAACCCAAACTGGAACCTGGTTCCACAGGAGAGGAGCTTGATAGCTGAACGCTCTGGCTCCCATTCTACTAGGAACCACAAGTAACCCGACATTCTAGGAGCACAGTGCTCTGGTGAGGTAGTAAGGTACTATGAGCTCTTTAAGATATGATGGCTAAGATATGACCATTAACAGCTTTGTAGGTGAGAAGAAGGATTTTAAATTATATTCTGGATTTTACAGGAAGCCAATGCAGAGAAGCTAAGACAGGAGAAATATGATCTCTTTTCCTGGTTCCTGCAAGAACAAGTGCTGCAGCATTCTGGATCAGCTGAAGAGTCTTAATGGACTTTTTGAGCAGCCTGATAATAAGGAATTGCAGTAATCCAGCCTAGAAGTAACAGAGGGACTAGTTATTACATAGGTGAAAGAAGGCGGCGGTCCTTGAAATTTCCTTAATGTGAGAGTTAAACGACATGTCCTAATCAAAGATAACTTCGAGATTCCTCACAGTGGTGCTGGAGACCAGGACGATGCTATCCAGAGTAACTATATCTTTAGATAATGCATCACGGAGGTGCTTGAGCCCCAGAACAATAACTTTATAAGTTTTATCTGAGTTTAATATTAAATTACAAGTCATCCAGGTTTTAACATCCTAAAGGCACATTTGAAGTTTAGCTAACTGATTAGTTTCATCTGGCTTGATTGATAGATATAATTGAGTATCATCTGCATAACAATGACAGTTTCTGGAGTGTTTCCTGATAATATTGCCTAAAGGAAGCATATATAAAGTGAACAGGATTGGTCCGAGCACAGATCCTTGTGGAACTCCATGACTAACTTTGGCATACATGGAGGACTCCTTGTAAGTATGTACAAACTGAGATCGATGTGATAAATAGGACTTAAACCAGCTTAAAGCAGTTCCTTTAATGGCAATTAAATGTTCCAGTCTCTGTAATAGGATATGATGGTCAATGGTATCAAATGCAACGCTAAGATTTAATAAAACTCGTACAGAGACAAGTCCTTGTCCTTGTAATTTTCACCAGTGCTGTCTCTGTGCTCAGATGAACTCTAAATCCTGACTGAAAATCCTCAAATAAACTATTGCTATGTAAAAAGTCACATAGCTGTTTGGCGACTGCTTTCTCAAGGATGTTGGAGAGAAATGGAAGGTTAGATATAGGTCTATAGTTGGCTAAAACATCTGGATCAAGGTTGGGATTTTTCAGAAGAGGTTTAATTACAACTATTTTAAAGTATTGTGGTACATAGCCTGTTGATAAAGACAGATTGATCATATCTAGTAAAGAAGTGCTGACTAAGGCTAAAACGTCTTTAAGCAGCCTAGTTGGGATGGGGTCTAAGAGACAGGTTGAAGTTAGTTGGTTACCAACTAACTTCAATAATTTCTTCATCTAAACCCTCAACCTGTCTCTTTGTTAGTGATTAGTTGAAAAATAAACTTGTTAGTTATCATGAGCAGCAATAACACACTGAATTCAATGAACTGAAAATCTAAGGAAAACTTCCACATCAATGAATTCAATAAAAAATATTTAATTTCCTCCCTTTCACAAAAATCTACTCTGTAATTCAGAATCCTTGAGATGTCTAAGAAACACACACATTTGTGTACATATACACACGAGTAAGTGTGTGTTTGTGCACGTTCTCTCTCTCTTTCTCTACCTTTGCAAGAAAGTCTTTTACTCTTATTCTGTCTCCACACTAGCTGGATTCAGTTGCCTCTTGTTGAACCACAAAAGCCCCGCGACTCTGCCAACGAGCCAGCACATATCTGCTTGCAAACTATTTGCAACATTTTTTATTCAGGTGTCTGTGGTGACAGCACCACTGTCTTTGCTGGCAAGTTGGCTCCAACATGTGTCAGGGAGCAAGCACAAGCTTGTGCAAGGCACCTGATCAGCGTACCAGTCAACTGATGTGTCAGCTGTACAGAAAAGGATAAAAACAATTTGAAAGAACAAAAAAAGTGGTGTCAGCTTGCCACGTAGGACTAAGGTTACATGTTGGACAAGATGATTGACTAAAACATGGCATATGCATTTGACTATGACACCTCATTTGGACATTTGTATTGTTTGTCTCAGAGACCATTTGTACTGTCAAAAAGCAATGAAGGAACTGAAAAGCTGCTGAGAATTGTCAAACATTTGCCAGCATATGTTTGGTAGCAGCCAGGTATGTTTCACTAAGGAGAAGTGCTTACAAAAACAGAGTGAGTAACAGAAGAGTTTAGGGCCTCAGACATAATAAACTGTAAATACTTTGTCTATCTTTTAATCCCCTTTAAGTGCCATGAAATAGCTGTGAGATCATAATTTTTGTTCATAGTTGTGTTTGTGCATGAAAGGGTGCAGGGTGGGACTTGACTTTTAGAGAGACTTGGTTTAAAAGGTCTGTTTTATGCTGGACAATAACTGAAAACTGGTCACTGACACAACCAATGAAGATCATTCGCCTTCTCCATCACCCTTACTTACAGATAAGATGGACGACAAAGAAGATGATGGAAATGTTTTCATGCTGTGCATCAGGCTATGTGGTTTAGCCTTTGTAGAGGAAACAAAAAGACTATATTTATTTTAGACTATATATTATTTTGTTGATGTTGTTGCCATCTGACAAATACAGACATCTGACCCATATTGATTTAGCTGGTAAACAAATTACTTTAGGTTTAGGTTTTATATGAGTATAAATAATTGACTCAATTGCTCCAAAAGTATCAATTTAATTTGCCAAAATGAGTTATTGCTCTTGCTTTTGTACATTAATGCAGTTATAATGCATTATCATGGAACAGTAACAAAACCTTGCCGAAATGTGAGGGTGTTTGCAAAATATTATCTATATACTTACCAGTAAATTGCATTGATGTGGTGCCAAACCAGGTGGATGATGCTTAATTGCATAAAATACCATATAGTCATTCAAATGCAATTTCAGATTACATAGGGAATGTGTTATCTAATTACTCTAACTCAATTATGTATTAACATGTTTTAATCCCTGCTGCCAAACCTTTTTACACACATAATCGTACATGCAGGTAATCTGGAAGTGGCTCAGATTAGCAGCATTGAACTAAACAGTGGTTGCTTAGTTTGTTGGCTAGTTAGCTCTTGGGATTATTAACCCAGGGAACTCTTCTTACTCTATGTTGTGGAGTGGAGAATGGAGTTAAAGTTGAGAGCTTACTGCATTTAATAATAATAATAATAATAATAATACACTTTATTTGTGGGCGCCTTTCATAGCACTCAAGGACACCTTACAGATTAAAACAGTAAGAATACTTTTAAAGGAGGCAATACAAAAAAAATCTAAACAAGACACAATGTAAAGATTAAGAAAAAATAGAATAGAGAAAAAAAAATTTTTTTAAATAAGTAAAAGAAAGCAGTTCATCATGAAGCCGGTGGAAGGTGGAGTTATGTGGGGTAAGCCTTTCGAAATAAGTGGGTTTTGAGCGAAGTTTTAAAGGAGGATAGGGACTCAGTCGTACGGATGGATAGGGGGAGGGAGTTCCAAAGGTGAGGTGCACAATAGCTGAAGGCTCTGAACCCCATAGCGGACATGCGGGCAGAAGGAATGGAAAGTAGTGAGGAAGAAGAGGATCGGAGAGTTCGGGATGGGATGTAGGGCTGAAGGAGTTCAGAGAGATAAAGAGGAGCAAGATTATGGAGAGCTTTGGTGGCTTCTTCAAGGTGAGGAGTAGAATTTTGTAATCAATATGGTATTTGACAGGGAAGCAGTGCAGTTGTTTTAGAAGTGGAGTAATGTGTTCAGAGACTGGGGTTCTGGTAATAATACGGGCAGCAGAGTTTTGGACCAGTTGGAGTTTATGGATGGACTTGTGAGATAGACCAGAGAGAAGGGAGTTACAGTAATCAATACGGGAAGTGACAAGAGCGTGGATGAGAGTAGCTGTGTTATGGTGAGTAAGTGAAGGACGAAGGCGGTTGATGGTGTGTAAGTGGAAATATGCAGACCGGGTAAGATTATTAATGTGTTTTTCAAAAGAAAGTGTGCTGTCGAGGATGACACCAAGACTCTTGACATGGGGGGAGGAGGGGACAGTGGAATTGTCAAGGAGTAGAGTAAAGTTTGGACATTTTGCTAGGGTGGATTTGGAGCCAACAAGGAGAATTTCAGTTTTATCACTGTTTAGTTTGAGGAAGTTTTGTGTGAACCAGGTTTTAACTTCATCTAAGCAGTCAGTTAGTGAAGACGGAGGGAGCAGAGACGTAGGTTTGGTGGACAAGTAGAGCTGGGTATCATCGGCGTAGCAGTGAAATTTGATATTGTATTTCCTGAGAATAGAACCAAGGGGAAGTAGATACATTATAAAGAGGATGGGACCCAGGACTGATCCCTGGGGAACACCACTGGTGACTGGGGAGGGTTGTGATCGAACATTTTTAAGTTGTACAAACTGAGTGCAGCCAGACAGGTATGATGTGAACCAGTTCAGTGATGTGTTGATGATACCAATGGAGGCTAGACAGTCCAGGGGGATATTGTGAGAGATTGTATCAAAGGCAGCAGTTAAATCGAGAAGGATCAGTATGGTAAGAAGATCTGAGTCAGCAGCCATTAGTTTGTTTTGTGGGAAAATCAACATACTGTTGTAGTCCAAAGCTGTCCAGTGCTGAGGAGAAATCCTTTGTGAGAGTGTTGCTACTAGTGTCCATATGAATATTAAAATCACCCAGAATAATGACATTGGGGGCCATGGGGCAAATGGATGTTAAAAAGGAATTAAAATCAGTTAAAAAATTATTGCAAGACTTGGGATAGATAGTGGCTAATATGGTAGGGACTGGCCCGTTGATTTGCAGGACTATGGATTCAAATGAATTGGAGGCAGGGATGCTGACAGGTGACACTTTCCATTTGTCACTGTGAAGCATTGCAACCCCGCCTCCTCGACTTGACATGCGTGATTGACAGGTGTAAACAAACCCGGGTGGTACAGCCTCCTTGAGTTGTGTATAATCGTTATGCCGTTGCCAAGTTTCAGTCAGGCGTAAGAAGTCAAATTTGTTTTCCTGCAAAAGATCGTAGATCAGGAGACCCCTCTTTCGTGAGCGAGCAGATGTTGCTGTAGCCCGACAGAGACAGGGCTGTAGCCAGGATTAGCCCTAGCTGACCTGGCTAAGTCAGCTAGCACACCACGATCAACAGCAGGGTGGTGTTTTCTTGGCGGACGAGGTGATGATGACCAGAAAGATTTTATTGGTTTTGAGTCATCGATGTTGAATCTCTGTCCGGATCCACGGTGGACATATTTATGATGACAAACCAGATCCGGATGCAGGTGTAAGACCGAAGATGGGTCGGATGTGTGGAGTCGTAGCTGGAGAAGTTCATCCACTGAGTAACGGAGAATTGATGAAACAGGATCAAGTAAAAATGAGAGAATGATCCAGACAAAGACAGTCCATAGGAACAATCTGTTGATCACCATTGTGGATTTTCAAACGGCAGCAGCCAGGAACATCAGCAGGTAGGTTAATGACCGGCGAGGCCGCAAACCACAGCAGCCAAGAAAGTAGACTTTAACGAATCAACAGGCAGGTTAATCCTTCAAAGTTAGTTGTTGAGTTGCTGAGTACGTTACCATATGTATCTCCCTGCTGAGATTACGAATGTAAGCTGCAGGGGAGGCAGAAAGAAAGAGAAAAACACAAATTTTACGGAGAATGCAGCGGCGACCAGACGTGCCAGTGTTCACTTCCTCCTCTGCAAATGAAACTATAAGCTGCTGAGTTAAACAGATGTGTACAGTGCTCTCTCTCCCTCACCCCCAACCGGTCGAGGCAGATGGCCGCCCACCCTGAGCCATGGTTCCAAGCACTATGAGATAACTGCTGTTGTGATTTGGCGCTAAATAGAATTGAATTGATTTGAGTGTTCATACAGTCTACAGTCCCTTGTTGCTTCAGCTCAACAGACCAAGGGGGTGTTGAAATCTTCAGGACAACCATGTGTCTGCCTTCTACAATATTCTGTTGATTATTTCTATCTAGACAGCCTCTCCAAATGTTTTTTCACTCAGGTACAGATCAGGTATGGGCTGCATTAGCTGCCTTTATACGTTAACACAAACTTTGGACATCAAAGAGCACCATGAGGACATTAGATTCAACATCATCCAAAAAAACATTGAGAGTTTCTATTTTTCACTGATGAGCGTGGCAGCCAGCATAAGATCACCACAGAAATATGTTAATATTTTCTTTAGCAAAGGTCAAATATTTAATCTATCCCCACCCATTTCTGATATGACAGTTGAGGCATGGTGTCATGTTTACACAGTAAAGATAAATGAAAGCATACTGTGTTTGACAGACTTTTTCATTTTTTGGGTCAAATTCTGTCAGAGGACAGTCTTGATACAATTGCGCTGTAAGAGACGAACAATGAGGCAGTAATGAGAATGACAATATATTTTGAATGTCAAAACTGTTTTATCAGTGCTGGATGGTGGGTTGAAATCATGAATGATTCTGAATTATGAGGAAGAGATTAAGTCAATTCATTGTGGGGAAGGAGAAAAGGAACCAGCTGAAGACGAGGGGAAAAGAAGCAAAATAGAAGAATGAGAAGAACAAGCGGTGGGCAGGTCTCAGGTTAAAACACTTCCCCTTTTCACACAGAGTTTACTGCTGAAGGCATTACATTCAACCAGGTGTAGTTGCTACCAGGGGCTTGCAAGACATAAAGTTCTACTGGGGCACAGACCTCCTCATTCCCCATGTAAATTTTGGATTTATGATTTTGATATATTTTTGATTAAAGTGTATGAAATTTCATATTATGTGCCTCACCAGCTTACCTTGCTTAGCCCATTAATATTGGCACTGTTATGTCAGAAAGGGCTTTGACCAGAGCATAAGCACACACACCTATGGTACCACCGAAGAACAATTCTGCTATGGGGCCCTCATACCTGACTTGTGAGCCATGTAAACAATTTGCCAATGTTGCACAGTCACACCTGACACTGCAGTGCTCTCACTACTACCTCTACTTTAAAACAGTCTGTCTCCGCAATAAGCCTGACTGGAAACCTCTTCTAGAAAATACCACTGCTGATTTGAATGGACCTCTGCGCACTAGCTCGATCCTCTATTAGGGTCTGAGCTTTTTGTGTCTGATGCTACCTGTAGACCTCTGGCTGCGCTTTTATTGGCTGAGGCTGCCTGTATTTCACCTGGGTCTATGTGACCTGCTAAAAAGATCTGGAATGGGTCTGTGCTACTACTGGATTTGGATTAACTGTGCTTATACTGGCTTATGATCCATCATCTACTCTACTGACAAACTTCACCATAGCCCCTGTAAATTATAAATATCAATACTTGCAAGATATTAATGTTATCAGCTGCTTCAGGCCCATTCAAACCCCAGGTTTCCTTTAATACATTTTCTAAAGGAAAATACTATATGACATGACTGAGTATGTGATGTTTATTATTTACTGAAAGATGTACATCCATATTGTCCAGTCTGCCCTGCTAATCAACATTTTAATAGTCATTGTGAATCCGTTGTTTTCCATCTTGCATTAGTCCAGAGTTGTAACTAGACCTTCACTGAGAGACAGATCATTATTGTCTCGTTTTAAAATGATGTGTTCCTATGATGAGTGCCATCACATCCGTGTGTTGTCTGGACTGGTCCCACTAATGTTGCTGCTGGAATGCAATAAGGTCTGGCTGCAGACTGTAGCAACGCTCAGCCAAATGAACGAGTTTCACTTTTTGCGCATGCGCACATGCGCATGTTCACGTGCGACGTGGTTTTCTTTTCAGTGCTACGGTTTATAAACATCATTGCACGTCGCAGTTTATCTGGGTATATAGTTGTATTTCACTCTAATACTCTAACTTGCCCAGTTGGGTTAGCAGGACAGACAGAGAGACATTCATTGCAGGTTCACATGCTGCTCACATCAGACTTTGAGAGGAGAGAACATAAATTTACCAGGCTGCTGTTCTCGAAAGTCACTCTCAATGAGTTATTTTCTCTTCTTGTGCACAGAAGGATAGTCCCTCTTAGTCCTGCTTTCAACATTGACTCGTTTTTTGCGACATTTCATGTTGTAACGTGCCTTTTCACATCAACCAGCTGTTTTATTTTGAAATTGTAACCGGACGTTGCATATATATTATTGCATATATATACGTTGCAGATGTTGCCAAAATCCCTACATGTCCAAAAACGATGCCAGCACATGGATACAGGGGCATGTGCCCCAGTAAAAAGGGTCCAGCGACGATAGGTCGTCACTACTAAGCTGACAATGCAATGATCCCTCACCTGCTTCCCAAGTGAAAAACACTGTCAATTGTGTTTGTTAGAACCACGAGAAGTATATACCAAGTTATGGCACCTGATTCAGTCCAATAAATACTCAAAAGGCTTTTTAGTTTTTTTGTGGTCATACAACATGTGCATCACAGTTATTCTTTGCTTGAGAACATCCTGCTGGTATGAATGCCACCATGAATACCACAAAAGTAATTTACTGATAGCTCTAATAGACTAGTCATTTCAGAAGGGTACATTTTTATATCACTCAACCTTTAAATTATATTAAGGCTTAAAGTTATGCATAATAAAGGACATGGCGGCTTTGAGTGACAGGTAGGTGCCCTCCCAGGTGGCTAGTCACTAGGTGATTTAGCAACCAGCCTTCATTTGGCACACCTCAGCTGAACTAATTTCCCTGAATTTTTGGATTAGCCAGATTCAGGGACATTGAGCTTCAGAAACCTATGGGTGAAGTCCATATTTTATACAGTTTACATTCCCCATCATTCTCGCCCCTCTTTTCCTGTGATCTCTTAACAAAAGCATAAAATGCCTTATAATACTTTGTTATACTCCCAGCACAACACAGACTCCAACTCAAACTTCATCTATCCATCCATCCATTGACATCCGCATATCCAGTGTACAGGGGTTTGCAGGGGGTCTGGAGCCAATCCCAGCTGACATCGGGCAAAAGGTGGGGTATACCCCGGACCAGTCCATTGCAGGGCCACACATTGACAAACAACCAATCACGCTCACACCTAAGGACAATTTAGAGTTACCAATTAACCTAGCCTGCATGTCTTTGGATGGTGGGAGGAAGCCGCAGAGAACCCACACAGACACGGGGAGAACATGCAAACTGCTACTACTCAGGTACACAGCTTCTCCACTGTCTCAGTCGCTGTAACTTACGTGACCCACATAATATACAATAATGCCACATAACGGCACAGGACAACACCACAGTGGAAGAACCATTCACTACAGTAATGTTACTTACTGCGTGCGGTCTAACTGTTATAAAGTGTGGCAACAATCTCATTTTTAATATTCAGTCTAGCTCACTAACCATTTTCGTTATCATCCAATACATTTAGCTATGCATGACATAGCTAAACGATTAATGTTAGTTACTGAAAAGCAGGCAGGCGAGATAACGCCAATGTATCACGTCGGCTAAACGCAGTAAATGTAACATTATCATGTAATGAGCATGGATCACTTTAAACTCAGGCTGATTACTATAACATTGCAGTGGGAGTTTACCTGAGTTTCCAGCATGTTGTGTGAAGCTGTCCCCTGGTGAGTCTGTCTATGTGTGTCGGATATGGCTCGCTCATGAGTTCAAGCATGCATACGAGCACACCTGGTTGCAATCTAAAAACTGCACCCCTAGTGGTCACTGAACACTACATATAGCCCCTTTAAGATACTATATAAAAAAGATTCATTTCACTTCATTCTTTTGTAATGTATGGGAAAAGTAATTTTGGCCAAGTAGCTGTCATGTGACTTATGCCAAAATTGTCTCACAGCCATGTGGTATTTTTGGAAGCTTGGTCAAAAATGTTAAAGACGTGGTATTAAGCTCTTTTTCAAGTTCAAAATCTTATTTAGGGGTTGTACCGGAACAGGTTTACATGGTTTAATTTTCAAAAAACACCATATTTTTCTCATACTGCACATTGCTGCAGGTCCTCTTTTCACCCTATGTGTTGTGTGCTCCACTCTTGAGTTACCGAGTGATGCATTTTGTACAAAATCTTTGTTGGGAGTTGCACATGCGCAGTTTCCAGGTAAGGACTACTAGCCAATCAGAAGCAGAGAAGGGTGGGTCGTAAGAAACAAGGTAGTGTGCTCCAGATCCAAAGCCACTTCAGACTGCGACCGTAACCTAGCAGATGGTATAAGTTACTCTGAAGTCCACAACCACACAACATCATTGTTCCACATCTTACCATAAACTACTACAAAAGTCAACATATTTCAACTCAATTTTACATAAAAATCGGCCAAACAATTTGAACATTTGCGCAGTAGCTTTCACATCAGGTGTAACATTAGCAATATAGCTATAACTTTAGCTGTGTTAGCCAACATTTACAACAACTCCGCACTTGAACAGTCTGTGAAGTTATATTGCCGTGTTTATTTTAAATATAATTCACAACCAATAAAGCATACTTACAGGTTGTGATTGTGAATTTCCAGGCCCAAACAGAGTCGGAGTTGCATCGTCTTTTAGGACTAAACGTTGAGCCTTGCTGAAAAATGCTACCATAGTGCAAATCGATATTCGACTCTACTCGGCCCTGCTCCGTTTTCCATTGCAGGTAGTACCCAGAGATAGTTCATAGCTTGTCGACACAGCGAAGCCACACACAACTGCAGCGACATAATGTTCAATGCGACACACACACCAGCGATCCACACAGCTTTCTCTTTTTTAAGTTAAAATGTTTCAACGTTACTCAGAATGTAAAGACAGATAAGCGGTATGAAAACCTTCCAGCTGTGTTTTCCTCTGCCGTTGTTGCTGCAGCGGTCTGTGTGACGGTGGGAGCAGAGGGCTCTGTGAGCGGGCGGCCTCACACGCTCCTCCCGCGGGTTGGTACAGGCTTCCCCCGCAGCCACTTGCGGAGCTCCTCAAATCCAGAAATATTCAAGTACATTTTTGTTCCGCCATCACTTTTCGTAAAACTGTCAATATTCGAAATCTACACAGCTGATTTCTCACCTCAGAACTTCTCAGAGGTGGATTTAGTGATGAAATTCCAAAAGTGTAAAATATAAAACTTTCTGTTGCTGGCCTCTGTCTGGCGCACGCAATGATGATGCAGTGAATAGTGAATATTCTCTCTGACCAGTCAGTTTTCACGTTACGTTTTTGTATCCCTCAGCTTGCTTGGAACCTTGACGGAGGTGAGGTGATACGAAAAAAAGTACCTGGAAGGTACAGGTACAACATTTCTACAATGGAAAACCAAACAAAGGCGAGTCGAGCCAAAGGTTTGAGGGCGTGCCTGACCCCGCTAGCCGCTTGGCAAGCTTTATGACGCGTTTTCATTGTGATGTCACAAGTAAAGGAAGTGAAGGGCTGGACTACAAACAAGCTGTTTTCAAGCGGTTCAGAACAGAGCTTTCTGTGGGAGATGGGAACACCCTTTGGGCTGGACTTCGGGCTTTTTCACTTTGCAAACCTGTTACATGCACAAAAAAAGATGTAACTCAATAAAGGAGAGGGAAAAAGCCAAAAAGCATAATACCACCTCTTTAAACCAAACTGAAGGTACTAATCCCGTTTGAGTCATCGTTTCGACCTAGAACCATCCTTATGCTCCCAAAACACAAATTTGTAGAGGAAAAACAAATTTGTCTTATTGGCTTTTTGGCTTTATACTGCAACGCATATGCAACTAATTCAAAGCTTCACATGCTTCTTACTACATGTGGTTGATCCAGCTGACCAGTTATGTGTTTTGATATCCTTGCAGTTTGTTGCCTGCCTTCATACCAACACTTTTAACAAAATCCTGGTTTAGAGTTTGTTATCGGAAATCATTGTGACCAATCAAACACTTCCTTAAATTGCTTTTGTCATAGTTATTGTGTTGCTATTTAAAGTTTCTCTTTCTTTTACCATGTCAAGACATCATTCACCCCCACAGCTACAGACCTTTAATAAATAAAAAGTAAATAAATATTTGTTTGTTTGTAGTTGCACATTCATTTTTCGTGGTAAGCAATAAGTAAACCATTGTCTTTTCTTTCACCTTGTCCACAAGAACATTTTTAAAACCTCAAATTTCAAGAGAATAATGACTTGTAACAAAATGTAGTCATACCAGGAAAAAGCACAGATCAAATTGGCACACAGTGAGTTAGAAACTGAGAAACTGAAACAAATAATAAAATAATCTAAGAAGGTGTTTCTCTTCTCCCCCTCTTTTTTGAAACAGCAGGTGAAATAACTGCTGATTTAAAACCCCTGACTATTATGCCACTAATTAGTTTGGTGTACATTTACATGTGTCTGTGGCTCATGGACACTCGTAGATCATACTGACTCAAGTGGGAGCTGTTTGGCCTCGAGCAGCATGAATGAATTATAACAGTTTCCAGCTCTAACTTGGAGGGCCCCCGTCTTTTGTGGATGAATCAAGTTCCTACATCATCAAACTGTCCATCTTAACAAATCACTTGTAGTCAGCTCTAAAATAATTTATTTTGGCAAACAAGAAGTGGGCGCAATGACACTTTTTGTTTAACTATAACAAAAACAGTGATCATAATTTTTTAAAGATCACAAAAATGGTGAATATTGTTTCTGTGATTTAAGTTATTTTCACCCATATTTTAAAATGATTTCTGAAAAATAATTTGAGACTCAAAATGTATGTCATTTAGTGAGTTTTCGGGCTGTTTTATTTCAATTAATGCAACCATGAGAAAACATCTGTACAAGCCTGCTTTCATGCTAACATTTTCTAGTACTAAACACAAAGTACAGCAGATACTACAGGAATGTTACTAGAAGAATAATTTTACAGGTATGTGGTCTTAAAAGTAAAGTACTGGACAAACTGAAACTTTCAGTTGATTGTTGCGCTAAATGAAAAGTAAGGGGATCACCACAGTTATTACCGTTTATTCTTTGGGGAACATGAAGGTTTGCACCAAATATCATGGTAGTCAATCCAAAAGGTGTCACTATATTTAGATCAAAATCACAAATGTCATCATCATGTAGGGGGATCTCCAAAGACCGTCTTTTTTAAAATTTTGTCTTAAAACTCACTTTTATCTAGGGCCTTTTTGATGATGTTTGTAATAACTATTTAAATTATCTTATCTTGTTTTATTTCATGTTTTAAATCGTGTTGTCTTGACTCTTATTGTAAAGCACTTTGTAATATTTGTAATCAATCAAACAGTTGTTATTAGAGTCTGGACAAAGTGGTGGACCAACCAACATTCAATTCATAAAGAGATGCTGCTAGACTGTGCGGCTAAAAATAATAAACACACGGTACCGTATTTGTCCTGTATCTGAACTCGAAGATGCCAGGTGTGTACTGTCTTTTAAAAGAGTCTGCCTGTGTGTGTGTGTGCGCGCAGTGAGAAATATGAACCTTCTAATCAGATGTAAAACCTTTGTAGCATATTTTCAGAGTATATGTGAGGAAATAAACTAAGAAAAATATACTGTAGATGATGTAACTCTTACAAGTAAAGATCTAAAAATATCTAGCAGCCTAAATACACTACTTTAAAAAGCTTTACTTTTATGTCTGCAAATTGATTTCTAATGGTGGGTTTTCTTTTAAATGGCAGAAATATCCTTCTGGAATCAGTCTAACCATTTGTAAAAAAAAAATAAAATAAAATAAAAAAAAACTTAATAAATAAAGTGGCTTCTTGTGAGGGACATGGCACCATGATCCCCATATTCCTGTATGTGCTCTCGTCGTCAGACTTCCAGCACATGATGCAGAACCCAAGACCCACTAATCAGAGGATGATGTTGAGAAGAAGCCTCAAGACATGATGATGTGAGATAAAGACATGGGATAGAAAAACACCCCAAAACCTCTTTCAACTAAGCATCCTGCGCTTCACAAACCAAGTGGTCTTTGTCCTTTTTTTCCTCCTCCACACTACTTGCTAATGAGGACTTGGGGTCAGTGTAATTGTTGCAGGAAACACTGCACTGATCAGAGGTGCAATTTGAGGGAAAATGAGGTTCTTTCGGATGACCTCATCTCTTTGGTCAGGCAGGCCGAGCCCCAGGGCTTTTCTGATTTGTCTTCTTGGGTCAGCAGCACCACATATGTGGTATGTTTATGTGTGTGTGTGTGTGTGTGTGTGTGTGTGTGTGTCACAGACTCAAGTGAAGTTACATCGGGGAAAAAATGCCAGTGAGGATGAGTCTGGGCGAGGAGCTGAGATGATTAGACCACCTACAAATGATTCAGCACCAAGTCAAAGAGATTTACTCGATTTTCAGTGCTGGCTCCTCTGTCTTATCAAAGTTCTGCAGCAGGAGTGCTGATTAGGGAACTTTGATTAAACAGGAATGTAGGTTGACTTACGTTTAATTGATAAAGGATGAGTTAATGCATCATTCTGCTTGTCTGTAAAGATCAGTAATTTGGAATATGACCAACTCTTACCCGAAGCTAGAAATTAGAGATAAACAACGGTTAATTACAAGTCATGAAACCAGGGAACGCAATGTAACTGAGGAAACTCTTTCTACTAAATAAGTATTTATATAGCATGAGGCTCATTTAAGAGAGCATTTTGTGGGATCACAAGATGCCCTGCTCTCCTTTGGAGAAACAGATCCAGATGTTATACAGGACATGTCAATAGTTACTTTTGTCAAATATAATAGTCAAATTGGTCACCAAGTGCATGGTATGTATAAGTCAGGTGGTGAGGCAAGCCAGGACCATGATGGAATGAGAAAAGTAGAAAAATATTACGTACATGTGTGTTAATGATACCACACAGAACATTTAGGTAAAACGGTGGAATCTGTAGGTCATAAGCCTAGTGCAGATTACACGACTTTCAACGGCAGATCGCTGTGCTACTCAGACTACATGACTTGCTGTCTTGTAATGGGAGTCTTGAAGTCAATGTAGTGTTCAAACTATGTGACTGATCAGTGACAGGGAGTCACACACTACACAAGCTGATAACGACTCTGACATTCAAAAAACATATGAGAAGTGACACGGGAAATGACGCAGAACTACTCGTGAAAGAGGATTTGTTTATTATTATAAAGACAAAGATTATGGGTCAAAGAATAGATTAGCACATGCGGGCAGCAGGGATTGTCTGTGCTACAGAGAGAGTTGGAGGTGGTAAAAAATGTCTCTATGATGAGTCATTGAGTAGTTCACACATAATGATTGGCGAGCGCCGATCGATCGCTGATTTACTTCCAATCACAGCCCGAAGGTCAGTGAACTCTGCGATTTGCAAATCCGTCTTAAAATTGATTAGTTTAATCCAGGCTTTACTGGTGTGTAATATTAACAGAGGTAGCCTAAAATAATTGTTTCCAACTTGGGGTAGGGAACATAAATCTAGGGGCAGTCACAAGATGGGGAAAGGGTTAAGAATCAAGAACATATATTTATCTATTACAATAGTAGGTTGAACTGTTTCTGACTTTTCTCTATTTTTTTTTGTGAAATACTAAATTTCTTCACATCTTCAGGGATTCTGAAAATGATAACCTGAGAAATAACAAACACTCTTTGGATGAACTGCTCACCAACCATGTCTTTAATATCATTGTCAAACAATCTGAGATTTTACTTTAGATGAAAAGTGTCACTTAGGTGTTTTGCCTATAGCTTCAGTTTGGAGAAGTGTTTCTTTGCACTATACGAGTGACAGTACAGGAAGAAATCAGTAGTCCATAAATAGCATTATTTTAGTTGCTTGTTATTTGAATACAGAGTTAAGTAATGATCATGTCCGTACAAAAGACTGAAATAGCCTGAAAAACATCTAAGCTCTTTTATAGCTAAGGTAGAAAACTTAATTCAGAAATCCGATAATACTGGATATGTGGCTGTTGCAGTCTGTGATAAGCATGGCCAGTCATTTCATTTGGTCTGACTGAAATGATTGCTTAGCCTACCTGTTGGCTTACCTGTCTAACTGTCTAACTGCCTACCTGCGTGCGCTCTGCCCATGCACTCCCTGCGCATGAAAATGTGTTTTAGGGGAGTGGCTTTGGAGAGAGGCCTGCAGGGAGGGGGTGGGATTTTTTCATTTGGATATAAATACCCTACTTCTGCTTTAACAGCAAAAGAAGATTTTATATAAAGAGTTTGTATAAAAAGCCAAAGCATTAATCCCAATGAATGACTAAATTCATTGAGAAAAGCACATTTAGTTAAAACATCACTGGTTTTAATATGACCCAGTCCTCAAAGAGGGTGAGTACATACAACAAAACAAGTAATGGAAGCTTCTGAAAGAACCCCTTGTCCATTTATTTCACATGGAACAGCGTGCTTTAGTTCTCCTTTAATCATATCATATCTTTGATCCACCCACCTATCGGAAAATTATAGGCTCTCACTCACAAATTCTCCATTAGCTGGGAAATGTGTGCACTCAACTGGTTGTCCTCGCCAAACCTCCACCATTACCAGCTGTAGCCAAGCCTTACAGCAGAGGAATACGACCAGACAATAGGTACACTCAGTCTGACTCTAGGTCAGAGGCTGGGTTCAAATCTGGCATCTTTTGATCTTTGTATCTTTCTGTGACAAGCACAGTTTTATATCAAATAAAGGAAAGAGTTTATTTGATCATTTAAAGAGACACAGATGACATGCAACAAGGATCAGAGGCCAGATCCGAACACAGGATGTTGTGATTATATTGTTGCATTTCACCGAGCATTCTTTTTAAGATAATTTTTATGGAATTTCTGCTCGTGGAGACAGATAAGAGATGGGAATGACATGTGACAAAGATCCAAATCTTTATCCACAGTGCTTAAAGACACTTCAACAAGACAAAAAAAGTCATTGTGACTGTGACTTTTCTAAAAGGACAGGGTTAGCCTGCTACCTGATGCACTGTACATCTTGGTTTCATAGCCAAACTGTAAGAAGAAAGGGACAAAACCACAGTCAAGCCTGAACCACAGTCATCAAACCACCCTGACCTCCTACTTCAGTGACTTTATGGCACTTGAATGTCACGCTACTTTGCTCCTGATGAACAAGATGTCATTGTCACCTGAACATAAACATATATCGTTATTGAGTATTTGCTGAAATAACTGATCCATTTGCTTTTCTGGAGAAGTCAGTCTTAGATTCTGGTACCCCATGCATCCCAAACTAGAGAAAAGAGAAATCAGGGATTATGTGATTAACTCTCATTATTTCAGTGAAATGTGCAAAAATAACAATTTTACGCAAATTACAGAATACATTTTAATGCTAACATCACTGAATGTTCCTTTTGCATATGCATTGCACCTAAGGAAATAGTGCAGCCAGTGGTGCAGCAACTGCAGCCAGTTGATTGCCGGGAACGTGTCAATTTCCACATCTCAACACTAAACAAACATACAAAGCCACCACAATTCTATCCCCCTTAATCTCTCAGCCTACATCACAGACCAGGAAGCAGCCAGACAACCCCCAGCCCAAAGCCAAGGGCAAGCAAGAGAGCGCACCTTCGACTGCTGAGAGCAAACAGGGGAGAGGGGAGATCTGTATTTCACAAAGCAGGCCCCGGCACTCAAGGCTTGGCAAAAGTAAACAATAGCACTAGCAGGCCCATAATTGATGGCACCGTTCCTTTTTATACAGTAAATAGATGTCAAACAGTGGTGGAACACAGCGACTAGATTACAACAGATTTGCAACACCCCAGGATTACAGAAGAATGCTTTCCTTTGATCTTACACTACTTAGTCTTTGATTCCCTGTAATTACTCGAAGCAGCCGCTTTCTTAGGCAGAGCCTGAAAAATTATGCATGGCCTTTAACAATTTCTTAATTTTAGGAGGAATTAATGACTGGGCTCTGGTTTCTGTACATACTGGTGGCAAAGAACGTGACATTTGATGTAAGGGATAAAAGTTAATTTTGGTTGGTTTTAATGGTTGGAAAGGACATTTAAAACCATGTGAGAAATTATTTTTAAATGCACACATCTTATATATTGTATATATATATTTAGTCCAGACTGAAAAAGCTCAACAACTGTTTGATGGATTGCTATGAAATTTAATTCAGATATACATGGTGCTCAGAATATAAATCCTGATGACTTTGGTGATTCCCTGGCCTTTCCTCTCACACCACAGATGTCACGACACAAATGTTGGCTAGGCATTCATGGTTCCCAGAGGATATATCCACTTGAGTTTTCCTTAAGCACCACCATGAGGTTGGGATTTGTGGTTTTGAGTAAAATAAACAACTATTTTGTGGATTGCCAAAGGATAAATTGGTGATCCCTTGACTTTTCATCTACCATCAGGTCAGAATTTCAGTTTGTGCAGTACTTTAGTTTATGACCAAATACCTGTAAACAATATTCAGCCTCAGTACTTTGTGTTTATTACTGAACAGCAAATATTAACATGCTATCACACTAAACTATGATTGTGAACATCACAAACATTATACCTGCTTAACATCAGCACGTTGGCATTGTCATTGTGAGCATGTTAGCATGTTGACATTAGCATCTAGCTTAAAGCAGAGCTGCTAGCATCACTGTAGACTCTGTCTTGTTTCTGTATGATCTGATTTTTGAGAAGGATTTTGTAATTCTTCAAATTAATGTAAAATTTTAAAAAAACAGTAACACTGGAATTTTTTTCTAGAAAGCAGTATTTTTCAGAAGTTTTCATGGGTACATATTTTTACATGTGTGCAATATTTACCAAACCATACTTTGCAACTTTATCATTCCACCCTGGCACAGTGAGATGCTATAATCACACAAGATTCTAGACACAATGGCTTTAAATTTTAGATGCCTATTTGTCTGCAAGATTGTATTTTTGTATTTTTATCAGTATCAATGAATCATATCATATGCGTGCTATAATGATATTGTATAAACACAATACTCATCAGCTCCCATGCTGTGTGTGTGTGTCAGTGAGAGTGAGTGTTGAGCTTCGTGCAGATAGCTCTGCTTCCTCCAAGAGGTGGTGGCGCGGGTAAGTGATCTCAGCAGTTGCATGCTACGGAAGAAGATAGCAAAGATAGATGAAAGACTGCCTGCATGACAGACTGGAAGAGAAGAAGATGAGAAGGGGATGAAGTCTCCAAAACAATTCCATTATTGACTCAGTAAGTGCAGGCAATAAGGGTCTTCTCTTCTCTGTCCTCATCAAAGTTCTTCACAGGAGGCCAAAAGGGAAATAATGCGCCAGAAAGCTTGAACCAAATCACTTTTGGGCATCAAAGGATTGCCATTATCTCACACACATACACACACACACACACACACACACACATACACATACGTAAGCTCACGGCCTTCTTAGAGGCATCTTGGAGCACCGCAATGCTTTGATGTGCATTTATCTGGATGTTGTAAGCTGATGTTACAGGACCACCATGTTTAAAGCAGTCGACTGAGTTACAGTTGGTTGAAGAAGACCGATACTGATATTTGTGTAGACATTAAAAATAACAACCTTGCATGGGATTTCAACAGAGAGGTGCTCCTAATGACATACAACATATACAACAACTTCCATATAGCTAGAAGTAAGTGCATATCTGACTGTATCCTTGGGGGAAATAATATGCTATAAATATATAAAAATATATTTGACAGAGTATTGTACTTGGTCTTGAGCATGTATCTTTTTGCAGCTAGACGTCACTGTTTTGTCCTATCTATGTTTTTATATTTAAGCTTCTTATTTGGGAGAGTCCTGGTGGCAACTGCACCAGCCTTGTCAGTCCAGTTGGGGACCTTTGTTGCATGTCATCTCCCATTTCTCTTTCCTCATCTCCTGTCCACTCTCCACAGTCTCTTATCTAATAAAGAAAAATGACAAATTAATATGAATATTTCACATGTTGGTGTTTGTTTTTCACCACTTGACCCAATTTTATACCCATATCTTGCAAATGGTCAGTGTTTCTCCCCAAAACATTACTCTTCTATGAAGGCAAAAGGTTCTGGAAATGTAGACCATTATGGGACACTTAATCGCTCCACTAGAACCACCAGTGAGTGGAATAGTGTGAAAGTTGACAGGAATATATATTATGTCAACTGGCTACAAATGAATGCGCATGGGCGCCATCATGCATGTGCTATTAAAGTAAAACAGCAACCCACTCATCAAAACATTGCTCCATATCCTCTGGTGGTCAAAAACACAACAGTGTACATCTAAGTGATACTGCAAACTTGGTGTTTCCTTCAAATTAAGAATTTATTTCCAAAAACTATTTTATTTAAATATATTTTGAAACAGTGAATAAAATATAAAATATGATTCAACATTTAAGACAACTCATAAGAGACTCTTTACCTTGTTGTATATAGGGAATAATCATCATACCTTTTAAATGACAAAAAATGTTTGTCAGATATAAGTCCAATAATGACAAAAACCAACATATCGGTCTAACCCTGGCCTAGACGGCCTGTAACGGCGGCACTTGCTTAGCCTGCATCCTTCTTTAGGATTTAGGCGTGGTTTCCTCTCAGCTGAGTTTGTTATCCCTTCACCCTTATTCTCTTAAATGCCCATGAAGATAACGATGGCTGTGTGATAAGTGAGCGTGCACCTCTCTGCACAGAGCAGATACAGCGGATGACTAGAGGAGCAAGTGTGTCTCTCCTCTTTGTAGGTCTTAAATTTCAAAGAGAGATGTGGGCAGGATGAGTTGGGAATCTTGCATGAATGGACTCAGAAGAGATGAACAATTAAACAGTTTATTGAAATTTATATTCATACAAGAGCCACTGAAATCCATTGTTATGCAATGTACCCCAATTCATAAACAACATAATTTGCTTCTGAGTGGGTGGAATATGAATGCATGCAACAAATCACCTTATTTTAGCATGACTCTGTGTGTGTGTGTGTGTGTGTGTGTGTGTGTTTGAGAGAGAGAGAGAGAAGAGAGAGAAAGAAAGAGACACTCACAGAGAGAGTCTAATTTTTCATCACTGAAATGTCTGAAATGTTCATAGTTGGGTCTTGGGATTCATATAACCATCCCAGAGACCATTTTTGTGCGCTTGACACACACATGCCAAACAGGCCTGAGCTCACAGATACACAGATATTCTCCACAAAGCTACACACACACACACACACACACACACGTACGTGATTAATAAAAACTCACTCAATGACAGACAAAGCTCTATTGTGCCACATTAATAAGATTTAATACGGAGCTTTCTTTTTCTCTGAGACAGGCAGGCCAACTTGTTCTTGTTGGCAAACTCGTCTTATCTCAGCATCTTCCAACCGTGTCATTCAATATTTGGCCTCTAGCTTATCTAAACTGAGGACTAGAGTTTTCAGCATCCTGACTCCCACAGGCAGGAAAATGTAAAAGTTACAGTTCCATTTTAAGACTAAAATGAAATATATTTGGTTTGTAAAAGGTTTTATTACAACAACACAAAAAAGAGTGATGATCAAAGCAAGTGCCCGATCTCTATGTGCATGATCTGTTTTCATTATTTGCATGTTTTCTGCAGTGCAAAAGAGCCATGCAACAACTACTGTTATGAAAGACTTGATAATGATCAAATGTATCTCTAAAGTTTCACAGACTAACAAGCAGGATAGCTAGATATGCCACTTGTACATGCACCAACTGAACCCTTCTCATACTGATTTATTGTTATACAAAGCCCAACAAAATCCAATGGGCTTCAATGAAACCAGGGCATTTTTGCACTGATGATGAGGGAAGGGAACATGTTTTGTGTTACTTTGTCACACTATGCGGGATGTTGCTGGACATGTGTACTCCTAGAATCTAAGCTTCCGTTGGTGTGTGCTGGGTATCTTTTAAACATTACTATGCCTGTCGTCCTCTCTGCTGATATTTTGTAATTTGTTTTGTCTTTACCCTTTCTTTGTTCATTTCCTTGCATATCTATTCATTTATTCATTTATATATTCTAAATGCTTTTATTTTTATTCATTATTACAGCGTCATCTTTAACAACTTGCTTGTGATTTCTACTTTATCTCCCTTCCCCTATTTTTTGTATCTTCCACTCCATTCCAACTTTTCCTGTGTGTGTATGTGGCTATATTCTGTTATTAGCGCACGCATACTACTGTTTCTGTGCTCCTTTATACAAGTTTGAATGAAAAATGGCATTTTATATGGGTTTATGATACCTTTTTACCTTGTAGTCAGGGACACAGAGTGCTTTCTAGACAGACTCTGTTTGAGCTTGATCTGTGGGCATTGTCCCTGTCAAATAAAGCGACAAATATAAATAATGAATTTGGATCCAGTTTGTTTTCTGCTTTGAGCTAATGTCATGACAAAATGCACACACTCCCTGTACAGACATAGGCCTATTAGATGCCTCACAGCACAAAAACACACCATTATACTGTACAACAGTGTGTATTGAATGTATATGCACAGTGACATGTATAAACACCTGTATTTTGTATATGTATTTCTTTTACACTGTATTTGACTCCTTAATTTATTGTACTGTGTACTGTGTCAGCAAATCATAGCATCATCATCTAATTCCTGTGTATTTATTTTACCCAGCATTTGAAGGAGTTCAGATTGTGATATTGCAAGTTTGGGTTTTGTGCCAGGGGGAGGCCTAAGGGCTTGCCCTACATCATTCATTATGCCCTTGCCCATCAAGCAGAGCAAGCTGTACTGCTTTGGAGTCATTCCAAGAGGGCTCTTGTCATTAGCTTGCCACTTGGCGGCCAATTGCTGAAGCAAAAGAGACAAAAGCTGCAGCCCACCCCTGCATGCTCTGATTGCTCTGAGAGAGTGAGAGAGAGAGAGGGAGAGAGAGAGAGAGAGAGAGAGAGAGAGAGAGAGAGAAATGAGGTATGGGGGCCTCCTTTTTGGCATGGTGGAACATAGATTCTAGTAGCAGGGTGGTTATGTGGTTGGTTTTGGCACAGGATGTCCAGGACAGAGGTAAATGGGGTCTCTATCAGCTTAGTGAGTTTTCCGCTGATTCAGATCACATTAGTTTAAAGGAGTTTCCTCATGCAATTTCATTACACAGAGTAATATTTAATATCCAACTTAAAGACAGACACAGAGAAGAAGTCTATAATCCATTCTCACTTTTTTATTTCTGTCAGTCAACTTACTCAGTGACAATTTATCCTCAAATTCTTCATACTAGCACTGTCTTTGTAGTCCTGGCAGGTTTTTGATCCATCAGATAAACTGATAATTTCCAATAAAAGTGAAGGACGGGAGAAATAACTGGCAGATTTGCAGACACCAAGAAAATAGGGATTCTATTGTCCATGATTTTGACATGCCATGAAAGGCTTGGATTCGTCTTGATCCTCTCCCTTCTCGTTGGCTCTTTTGCCTCTTCACTCACTCTCTCTCGCTCTCCCGACCGGTGGATTTTGCCATGCTGTGATCCTTGTGTGCCTCCATTCCCTCAGGTTATTTGAATATTGCGTGGAGTCAAAGCCCTGTCAATCAGATAAGCAGTGACCTTGCAGACCCAACAGATAAGACGTTACATGGCAAGAGGAAATGGCAGACAGGAGGGGACACAAGGCCTGACTATGAGGGCTCGGTGAAGCGAGACTGATCACAGCGGCTCTTCAAACTCAGAAAGGCTGCCAAGAATGAAAATATATTGCTTGTGCCTTTTTTTTCCAATTTATATTGACTGATTCTGATTTGGACCTCATTGGCAAGTGCTTGTTTTTTCAATGGAAAAAAAATCACTGTGTGCAAGGTGTTACAAGTTTTCTGTCACTATGAATGGAAAAGGGAACATTTTCAAGAATGAATGATGCTTGTGAAGCCAACTTTATTAAGAAGTTGTTAGAGTTCCTTGTAATTTTTAAGAAATATTTCTCAGAAATGTCAAAATCCAAAGTAAACTGCATCCATTATTAGTCTTAATTATCACTGATAGACACCCTTAGACAAAGCATTCATGCCAGATTTAACAGTCTCAATAAATGGCTTGTACATAGCAATTTCAGCAGCAACACACTCACTGAGGTGGTTGGAATAAGACAAACTTGCCAGTCATTCCGTTACACTGGGAAATTACAAAAGAATGAATGAAGGGCGAGTCTTTGTTTAGGACGACAGCTTTTGGGTGGTCCCCAGGTTGGAAGCCCTCTGGGAGGGATCAAGGAGACCTCCGCATGTAATACCAATACGACGACCTGTTGAAACAGGGAAGACGCTAATTCAGATGTAACTCAGCCACAACCAACATTTTCTTCTCCGTTTGAAAATGTATTTTTCCACAAAGCTATTACTTTTCATTCTTCCCATAATTAAATAATTATAAGTAGTTTTTGGAAAAATAAACTGGTTCTAACCCACGTCTGAGTGCAAACCTCAGATCTATTACATTTATAAAAGCATAAGACATCTCACTGCTGCAAAAGCCTGACTAAATTCTAGAAATACAACATAACACAATACAAAGTGTTGATTTGAATAATATTGTTCCAAATACATAAGCCACATGATGATCTAGGGAAATGTTTTCTGGGCCCACACACTCTTTCTTTTATTTCAACACCCTACTTCATATTCACGCATATTTAAACATAGGTCTGGGAGCTGCCCAGGACAACCACATGCCTCTACTGCTGGCCACTGAGCCAATGGTTCGGTTCTTTTCTCAAGAGCCCCTTGTTGCTCAGGGAAGGGAGAGAAGTACTCATTCAACCCACAAACAGTCTGGGGGGTTCAAACACTTCAGTCACAAGCGCTCCTCTAAGTAAAAGGGTAACCGCTGCACAGATTAGATATTTAAGGCTGATATAAATCCCTACTGTGCATTGTGTTAAACAGCACCACACTTACATGGGTTGCAACTTTTTAAGAAAGTCAAATACATTATGTACATTCTGAACATTTACTGCATCTTATTTTGTTTTGTGACTGTTTTGCAAGATTTAAATGGAGCTAATTGTTTCAGCACATTTTGATTTATCTTTTGATACTACATTGCTGATAAGACATCTGCATCAAGGTGTATGACATAGTTTACCAGACCTAACGGGAGTGCGTGCAGTGGCAAGAGCAGCCCACCCTCCGTGATGCCTGAGTACTGTGGGTGTCAAGATGTCAGAGAATTCAGGTTACACGACCGACCATGTTATCTGTGTTGCGAGGATTGTGGTTTAACAGGGTTTCTCCCACAGTTCATCTTTTATCCTGGAAAACCTTTAGATATGGTATTATCTAAGCACTCTTTTCACCATGTTATGCACATGGTTTGAATCCCAGCATTGGTACAACACCATTTCCAGCATAATATTAATCTGGGCCAGTGACAGTTTGTGCATCTTATCAGCAAGCTTCTAAAATACCATTAGAGTTCTGTATATAACTGAACAGGAGATAGTTTGAATAATAACATAAACATGAATGAAATGCATGAGACAATAAACAAGGAATATAATGCTAAAGTTTGTTTAACACATGGAGGCTTTGTGTGCACATACTGTGTATAGACAACTCAAAGGCCTGGCCCACTGAACAAAAGATTGATGATAGTGAATTTCTAAGTTTTAATGGCATCTTCTTTTCAACAACCACATTAAACCCTTGAATGCATGAATGACAAAGCTTTGCCTGATACTACAGATTTCAGCAGAGGCCAAAGGCTGCAAACAATTGAATGAAGTGTGAGCCTGCAGTGCCCTCTATTGTCATGGAAATACACTAAAACGTGTATGAACACAGACCTAATCCTAATCTTAAAACTGCTAATTGTCTCATCGGGATGGAATCAAATGAAAAGTGCCTCGATGAATAAAAATTTTGAAATAAAGCATTAAGCATTAATCTATATGGACCATCCAAAAGGTGTTAATTTTAGAATTAAATTTAAGATCCTACTATTTGTGGATAAAGCTCTTAATGGCCCTGGCCTGGCTCCACAGTAAATATACAATATGCTCTTAATTTACAAACCCACCAGACCTCACAGTTCACAATGGGTTAATTTCAAGACTTATTAAGTTCAGCATTATTATAAAACATTTTACTTATCTTTATCATTATGTATTTGGGTGGTGATGGTGCAGTGGATAAGATGTATGTCTTTGGTGTGAGAAACCTGGGTTCAATCCCCCACTGTGACACTTCCACCAATGTGTTCATAAGCAAGACTTAGTTGCTTCAGGGGCATGTAACCTCTGTCATAAATAGCAATTGTAAGTCACTTTGGATAAAAGCGTCAGGTTAATGTAATGTATTTTTGCCTATCTGATTTTAATGCCTTTGCCTCTCTTTATATTCCTTCTGTTTGTTGATGCATGCCACTTTTTTTGCTTCTGTAAAGCACTTTTAACTGCATTTGTATGAAAATGGGCTATACAAAAAAAGATGAACTTCTATAAGTACTGTCAGTAACTTAATTTAAGGAATTAAGGCAGACATCCCAGAACAGGCAAATGAGGATTAAGGAATAAGGTAACATTTGTGAGTTTTTTAAAAAGCTTTAACTGCTTGGACAGGGTTTTGATTATAGTAAAGTCTGCCACTGTGTTTAACACCCACTAATAAAAAGGTTTGGAGTGAAACTTTTAACGTAGGCCTATTTAAATTAGTAGGCTCTACCTGACTGTCACTGAGTCTGAAGATGACTAAGTAAAAAATAATTAAAAGTATACAATTAATATAGTCTACTACACAGTTTACCATTAGGTCTAAATAAATATTGTTGGGGGTCAACACGATCTAAGATTTGTTGTTTAAAAATTAAAAAACATTGTTGTTGCTGCAGTTATTTTATCTAATGTTACTGCACAATGATTAGAATGATATTTATGGCACAATTATGCAGCCTCTTTGAGTAAGCCCCCCTCAACAACCTCTGTTGGTTCCTAATTCAGGAAGCACTTGACTCAGTTTCTCTTCTGAATGTAGACAGTACAGCATTTTTATTTGTTTTTAGAAAATAAAGTCAAGGAAACATGTAGGCCTGCATGCAGTAAGCATCATTAGCCTATATACATGTGAAAGTTTCTTTTCTTTTCTTTTTTTTGGCGTTGTTGAGCAGGCTTCTTTTTCTTCTTTACATTTACATTTATTTATTTTTTGTTTGTTTGTATTTCGCAGCCACCCGCCTCCTTCAGCTTGCAGAAAATGCCACTTCCGGTTTACCCGGAAGTAAGCATAAGTCCCAAACATGGCGGAGCAAGGTCCGATGGCCATAGCGATGCGGCTACGAAATCAGCTACAGTCCGTCTACAAACTGGACCCGCTGAGGAACGAGGTAAGTAGCCATGTTATTCGAGTTCGCCCGCACTGGGGAAGAAGCGTACGGGGAGTCAAACTGCAGCAGAGACGAGTTAAACACACGCACTAACGGGAGATCGTTGTCGTCTCCGCGGCACCAATTGAGAGAGGAAGAGCAGCGATGTGAAGAGAGCCGCGTTTGGGCATGCGTGGACGGTAGGAGTCCACCCGTGTTGTTCTGCTTTAACAGCGGAGCAGCGTGCCGAAATCCCGCAAACTAACTGTTATTTCGCTCACTTTACACCACACATGCAGGTGTTTTCTTCAGTTCGGTCGGGAGTTCACTTGAAGTTCAAACGATAACTGAATAAAGTGAGACGGTAACGGTCGCTGCACTCCGTGGGGTCCCTCTCGGTTAACGTTCATGAAGTAACATTAAAAGCGGTCTGTTTTGCCGTTGGTTTGCGTTTTAACGGTTTACTTACACTTGTTAATATCGTTCAATATGCTGTTAGTGATTAACGTTGGTTTAAAAAAACAAACAAACAATTTTAACCCCCCCCCCGACCCTATTTTCTGCTAAACGCTCCTGCCGTTCACATTTGGCTTTGTTTTGTGTGATAATTCATTAGTCAGCCTGGTTGGCAATATTTCTCATTTCCTAACGTTTTAACTTCCTTTGTTACATATTGAGGTCAAAGGTCAGGGTCAGCTGTCTTGTCCTTTTATTATCTGTGAAGTTTAATGCTCATTAAGTAGCCCTCAGATCAACATTTTTTAATTAATGTTCACACTGCCATCCATTATATAATCAAATGTTTGCAAACAGATGTGCTTCTCATCCAGTCAACAGTTAGAAAGGTGCTTTACTTAGTGTCTGACCCAAACAGCATCCAATATTTGTAGAGTCACTGTTTATACATAATAAGCAGCATTGTTGTTGAGCTATCTTAAGCCCACAGATCAGCATGTTGAGATATAAATTGTTTGGTTTCAGGTGTTATGTATGCTTTGAGTTTAAAGCTTGGCAGAGCAGAGGAATTGTGCTCATTTAACTTTGTTTTGGGTGATAAACAAATGTTGTTTTTTTTATGTCCTAACAGGAGGAGGTCAAATTGAAGATAAAGGACCTGAACGAACACATTGTCTGCTACCTTTGTGCGGGGTACTTCATAGATGCCACAACAATTACAGAGTGTTTGCACACCTGTGAGTTTAAACAGAGCCAGACAAAATTAAATCTTCCTGTTGTTATTAACTTGTAAAGTTCTGCAAGACTAGGATAGTGTTTAGCTGGATGAAATCCCCAGAATGAGAGTGAAACATCTTTCTTTCTTTCTGCTCTACAGTCTGTAAAAGTTGTATTGTGAAATACCTGCAAACAAGCAAGTATTGTCCAATGTGCAACATCAAAATCCATGAAACGCAGCCTTTACTCAACCTCAAACTGGATCGAGTGATGCAGGACATTGTTTACAAACTGGTGCCTGGACTACAAGAAAGTACGTACAAAAAACACTACTCTCTGAATCAGTGTTACGAACAGTTGTGATCTAAAAAAAGAGTTTGGTGTGAAATACAGCTGTAGACTAGTTTATTATCGACCATATTAGGCATTGTAAACACCACCTGTTTTTAGCATATTTGAAAAGAAGTATTGTCTCTATATTTGTCATTTGTGTCTAATATACATGTTTATGTTTGAATAGGTGAAGACAAAAGAATAAAGGAATTTTATCAGTCACGTGGGTTAGAGAGAGTCATCCAACCCACTGGAGACGGTAAGTCTGGAATTATAATATTATCTCAGTCTGTGATTATCTTTGTTTGCGGTTAGATTGAAGAGGAAACCAGATCAGTGTGTCTTTTCAATTTCTCTGTGACATCTTTCTTGCTACACTCTGATTAATGTGGTGTTTCCGCACAGCACTTTTCAGGGGTCACATGTAAACCACAGTGGCAGTACTATGACATCATTCACCTTCAGTTTGGTTGAAGTTGTATTTTGTTTTTCTTTTCTAAGAGTCAAAATAAGCCAAAATGCTCAAAATGGCCATATTTCAACGTATTGGAAAATTAGAAAAAGTACAGCATCTCTATGACAATATAAGCTATTACAATTAAACATTTATGGAAAATACAAGATGACATGGCTCAGCTGATGGAGGCTGAGTCCTTGTTGGAGCAGCTGGGGTTCAAATCCGACCTGCAGCCCTTTTGCTACATGTCACCTCTCTCCTTGACTTTTCTACCTGATTAAAGGCTAAAAAGCTTAACAAAGATATCTTTAAAAAAAACAAAACAAAAAAGAAGATGCCCTGTCACTTGTTTGTGTGGCAGTATTTGGGCTACCTGGTGGTGGTAACGATAAACGGTTGCAGTGACAGACAAGAAGCGAACAATATAAGCAACATTTCAAAATGCACCTGCACTGTTTAGCATTTTGTGACTTTAAGTCGAATGTTTTTCCAGTCATATATTTCGTCATTGAGGATTTCTTAAAAATGGTGCTAAAATATCATCTTGTCTAGTTCTTGTGAAACCAATATTTTGTATCATCTCATGAGCTAAATGTATCATCACGCCCCCACAGTGAGACAATTCATCGGACATCGGACTCCCTTGTGAAAAAAATTCATCATCCATCAGCAAGTTCTTCATGCAATTTAATTGTGTTACCAGGCATATATAATGTTTTGAATTAAGTGTATTTGGCCTGCAGTTTGCTGTTCAGTTGGACAGACTACACTCCAACAACCTGCCCTGTCAACTGCTAAGTGATCAATGTGTACTTGGATTTGAAAATTTGAAACCACTTTTTCCTTCTCACTAGATGCTGTACCAGATGCTACAGGTTTACCATACACAAGCTTTGACCATTCAAAAGCCCACTTCTACAGATATGATGAGCAGGTTTCGCTGTGTTTAGAAAGGCTAAGGTGAGTTTTTGTCTCTGGTGGATGCATCTTTTTTGTGTGTGTTTTTCACGTCATACAATCCATATGAGATAAGACTGATGTATGTAAATAAAAATGTTGCTAAATCTGTCAGACTTTCAAGTTAAACCTGTCTGTTTTGGCTTTACAGTTCATCTCTTGCTGGAAAAGATAAGACGAAACTTACTCTTCAGGTAAGACATATATACTAATAAACTTTCCTATGCATACAGTGTATATATAGCATTGCATTTAAATAAAGTCTGTGCACTGAGCTGGTTATGGATGCTTTTGAAAGCTACTCTGCTCACGGGTTTGTACAACCATGCAAAACATGTTTCCAGGGGCACATTTTTGAAGCCCTAACAAGTAATTTTCTACCCTTAACTGCTAAGCAAATACATGGCACAATGACATATGCAGCAACAGCAGAATTCAGCTGTCGGAGCTGGTAACTCTGTCTGCCTCATACTTACAGAGCGACGGGGATAAGTTGGACAAGTACACCAGTGAGGCTTATAATCGTTATTTATTTCCCAAGCAAACAGCTTAATTCTTAATTGTTTGAGAAAATGTTTTTGGTGTTTTCGACCAAGATGCTGACACAGAATTTGTCGTAATTAGTACTAATCAAGAAAATGTATTGATACGAACATCACACACCAGCGTTATTTCCAACAAATACCTTATGGCCTATGTTTTAAATTGAATGGGGCACCAGACAGTTAAAATACTGCTAGACATATTGTCATTTGTTAAATTATTAGACAGTCACTTTTCTATGAGTGTCTAAACTTTCAAACTCACAAAATGTGGCATTAAAGAACAATAAAAACAGATGTAACAATGTTGAATGCTACTTTGATTTGAACATTAGTGAAGTGTTAATCATGACAGTGATCCCAATAGTTTCCTTAGTGATAGATGATCGCTGTATGGCTGCACGAGTGTTGTACACAATGTTAATTTAGTGTTTCCTCAAGCCTATTTATACAAATTTACATCCTGGCAATTTAAATGTGGGTGTTTTTCAAACACAGCTTGCTCAACAATTTAAAACCCACTAAACTGAAAAAAACACCTACCTGGTCAGCTATTCCTGGAGTTTTCCCCATGCTACTGGATCCTCATGACAGGCTAATTTGGCGAGGGACGTGTGTGTGTGTGTGTGTGTGTGTGTGTGTGTGTGTGTAATAAGGGAAGGGGGATTGTATAATGCCTTGATAGGTGTGAATCAAGTCTTGAACAATGATCAGTAGGGAGCAATTTAACTGAAACGCATAGAATGAGTCCAGTGTCACTGTGCTTATCATCCACACTGCCAAGTACACACTGCAAAGACTTTGGTCAGCCCGCAGAGGGCACTGTTGTTTAACAGATTCCTGTGCGGTACTGCCAGTTTGTCATCCAAGTTTGGACTCACATTAAGGTTTCAAATTTAGTTTGTTTTCAATATTTTTTTCACTATAGCAGATTTGAAAGATTCTCAACAGACAAAGCTGTCAGTCATTTTACCTTTATTTTTAGTGCTAAGAGAAGTTTGAATGGGACGTTGGCTCTTTTATTTCACATGGTCAATGTGTTATTCTCTCAAGCAGAACAGACTCTTCCATTCCCAGCTCTCGATGTGCAGTTGCGTTAAACAGTTCAATTCAATTCAGTGTGCTTTATTTATGAATGTTTAGGTTAAACAATGTTGCCAAAGCAGTTTGCAGGATCTCTAACCTCCTGTGTGAACTTCTAAAATAGATGAGCTGACAGTAAGGACTACACTTATTAAACGTTTTAAAAACATACAAAGGTAAAATCCCACTCAGTTGTGAATTTGACTCTTAATGTTTTTTACATGCTCTCTCCCTTGTAACATCCAATCATAATGCACTGTTTTTACTCAGGTAGAAATTCAGTAAAATACATTTCTGCCTCAGAAGAAGAAATACTGTCTTGCACTGCGTTTAGGGGGGGAAAGGAAGTTTAGCTCTATGGCTTAAGAGTGTGTAATAAGTCATTTGGGACCGGAAAACGTCCAGCAGTACGCTGGGTTTTTCTTCACTGTAAATCTAACTAGAACAGGAGTATGCCACACCCTGTCGATATTCTGTTACCTTGTTAATAGTTAACATTTCTTCTATGCTGGAAATGTGTTTTGTCACGTTTTCTAACAGAAAACCGTGCAGTTTGTGACAGTAAAGCTTATGATCAACATTATGAAAACACTAAATATTTGAATGCAAAAAATTAAGAACACCAGTCGAGAGATGGCAGCCTATGCTGTTTTTAAGCAAAACTAAAGAGACATTTATAACAGGCCAAAAATATCATTCTACTCTCTGAGCAAAAGGTTACTTCCATAACAGGTGATGCTGCAAACCCAAAGCAAGTTCACAACAAATCCAAATTGAGTGAGTAAAATGAGTGATATGTTTCCATGGTACAGTTACATGTTAAATAGTGGACTAAACCAGGTATCGTAACCTCCAGTATAAACAAGAAATCAAGAGAACAAGAAATCCCCATAACTAACAAATGTACAGCTGGCTGTGATTTAGTGGAATTACCTTCTTGATTTTGACGTGTATTAGCCGTGTCGTTTAGTTTTTACAGTGTATTTGTTTGACCTTGTCTCTGCAGCAGAAGTTTGTTCGCTGTTCTGTCCGAGCGGAGGTGAGACACCTACGGAAAGTGCTTTGTCATCGGCTAAACGTGGAAAAACACCAGGTCAGTCAGTAATCATCACTGATTCTATAAAAGAAGAAATTGTGGTGTATATGGCATTACATTAAAAATGGTGAAATGGAGATGCATAATCCTCTCTCTGGAAGAAAAACATTACATTTCCAATAATTACATATTTGCCAATTTGCATGTAAACACATTCATGTGATTCATGTGGTGACATAAACAAGCAGATGGGCTGTGAAGCTAGCAAGACAATTATCACAATCCACTTTTGCTGGGGTGGGGTGGCCATGAATTTTTTTTCGGCTTCTGAAGGGGACGTGTCACAAAAAGTTTGAGAACCACTGGACTAGCAAATGTTTGGTAACCTTGTATATATTGGTACACACACGTAAATGCCGAGATATAAGTAACCTGCAGGTAACCATAGAAACATTACTTGTGGTCTGTGCTACATAACGAAGTGACTTATGCAGATATTTACCCGACTACAGGTTAAAGTGACGACATACAAACACTTACAAAATGGCTGACAATTTCAAGACACAAAATAGGTCGATTTTCAACGACTCCAAAACAACATATATGACCATTCCTCAAAACGACAAACGTAAGTCACATAATGTTAAACACATGGTTGATGATGTGAAACAGTTGTAGTTGGGTTAGTTTTACGCAACAAAGCTACTTGGTTAGGGTTAGGAAAACAGTGGTTTGGGTTCAAATAAGTATATTGTATGTATAAGTAAGTCACTTGCATAAATTTAATTAACTTAAAACTTTAAATATGTCAGTGATGACTCAAACTCCAGCTTTCCTGAGTGAGACTGTTTGTTTGACCCACCTTAACCACCTTAACCGTGGACTTTCTCACACGTCACTTGACTTCCTCCTTTGCTATCGTCATACGGCCAGTAGAAGTCATGGCCTGAAAATAAACGTAAATATGGGTCGTAATAAGCTGCCTGCACAATTGACCGATGCATCCATTTTTCTGGTGAGGCTGCTAAAATAAAGTGCTAAAAATACATTCTAACAAACAATTAATAAAACCATTAGGTCAGCCTTGTTTTTGAAATTTTAATTTCCCCATCCCTGCCCAGTTTTTCTCAGCCAACAAACTTGTTGATATCAGCCATGTTTCCCTGGTCACTAGATTTCCTGTAACTTGTTGAGTGACTTGTTGCTCTGAGAGTGGATGTTCTGGGAAGGCAGTTTGGGTAAAATCTTTTTCAAAATTGTGATTTAGCCAAACTAGCCATAAATACATTTGATTTCATGACAGGAACCGTGTCATCAACTTGCTTCAATGTGTTGAAGTGGGGGAAAAGTATCTTTTTATTAACAGCAAGCAGATTTCACATATAAAAATAATCACAGATGTTCCCGTCAGTTTCCCCTTCAACTGTGTTTGTGTGGTCTCTCTATAGGTCCAGATGTTGTTCAATAATGAGTCTCTGCCCGATCACATGACCATGAAACGGTTATGGCTCTCACACTGGTTTGGCAAGGTACGGTACAGCCACTGTTAACTAGTGCCAACAAATGTCATACATTCCTTCACACTTGAACAAAGTATTCTATGTACTGCAGGCCATTTGGAATATTAGGATAAAGTTCACTGGAGATGTGTAATGATGAATAGACATTTTCAATTATAAAATAACCTAATTAATTGTATTTCAATTGTCATATTCAGTTTCATATAAACAAAACACTTAAATACAGTGGTAGTGTGAACAGATTTAGCAAAATGTTGGATTTGACAGATTATGAAAAAATTAAAAAGAATTAAGTTTTAGTTTGTGATCTGTTAATAGTGACATACTTATCTAACACACTTATAATATTTTAAATATTTTTTTCCCTCAGGCCCAACCATTAGTCCTTCACTACACCATCAAGGACAAAAGGACCAGATAGGACTTGTTTTCACTCTGAGGACAGCTGTACATATTTTGTACAATACATATTCTATTTTAATAGTGTTTGTGTACATATACTTATTTTCCTTGTTTTGTATTTTTGAAAATAAATTTAAAATATGAAAATTATAGTTTGTATTACTTGCTTACAGTACAATATGCTTCTACATATGGATATACAGAAAATCTAAATAACTGTGTGTTTGTCACATGATGGATGGCGGAGTGATTATTAAATTATTGGGTTTGGTATTGTTATGTGACTAATCATGCAGTGATTATCTTTGCAAAGCAGTCTTATAGTCAATTATTAGTAACAGATGTTGCTAATAATTATGCGTTTATTAGTATTTAAGAGCAACTTTGAACGCCCTTATGTGTGGCCCTGCGACGGACTGACGACCTGTTCAGGGTGTACCCTGCCTTTTGCCCGATGTCGGGCGACCCTGTACACAGGATAAGAAGTTGACGACGAGTGATTGAGGTTTGAACCCCCAGCATGTTATAACCACATAGACTTACATTAGTTATCTTGTTTGCAAACATGCTAATGCGTGCCGCAGTATTTCAAATGCAACAGGGAAAATAAGTCAATTTAACCTTTCACTTTTTGAAGAATCAGATGAAGCATAAAAGCTGTGCTCCAACATGTTAAGGCCTTGCGTTTACCTTAAAAATCAAGCAACAAATTACACTTTTTGATTTTTTGTAGAAAAGTGTACTAATGTGCATTGACACCAGTTGCTTTCAGTCATGGAGTACTTGACGTTTTTCATGTTTTATTATGTTACAACTTTGAATCTCAGCAAATGTAATTGATCTTTCATCACCAATCATCAAGAAAGTGTAAGCAAATCTCTTACTCGTCTAAGTAAAGGCAATCTGTAGTAGAAGCACTTCCGGCAGTGGATTGGTCTGTATCAGCTATATGTCTGGACACTGCATTTTCCCTCAGTCTTTATAAAACGGCATAATCTCTGTAGGGATTGTGTGTCAACAGTAATTTTAAAGTCCTGCCACAAATTTTGCACTCTGACTTGAGCAGCCATTGTTATTTTGAAGTGATTCCTGTGCAGCTTTGGCTTTATGTTTGGGGCTATTGTCTTACTAAAAAATAAATCATCTCCCAAGTTGCAGTTCTTTTGCAAACTGCGGCAAGTTTTCCTGTAGGATTATTCTGCACTGATTTTGGTTTCTACATTCCCAGGCCTTCTGGGGCCTGCTTTTTATTATATAATATTTTTCTGGTGATGTTGCTGTGTTTTGATTACACCAAACATCATAGACTCTTCTTCCTTTTTAGTTTCAGTCATCTTTCATGCCCTCCGGCAAGCTTTAGATTGTGAGTTTTTTTTAAACAGCCATAAAGCTGTGACTGGTGAGTCTTAACAGCAGTTTTGTGTCTCTTATCTCGACCATGTAACTCATAGCTCCTTTGGGATCCACACAGATCTCTTTGTGGCCTCTCACTGTAGTGCTATTCTGTCAGAAATCGTCAGATTTACAGCTGTGCCATGTTCTTTCAGATTTTATAATTGTCATTACATGTCATCTGGGCGATATTCAGTGCCTTGGAAATTGCCGTTATCCCTCTTCTGAATGGTTCAGTAAATGTGTCAGATTTGTTTGTAATATTGTGTTCATGATGAAGCCTTCTAGATGCAGGTGTGTTTAAGATTACTTCACACATTCATTATACAATCGTGGCCAAAAGTATGGGCACCCCTTCATGTCTGTCACATAATGCACTACTTCTCCCAGAATATTGTTGCAATATCAAATGCGTTGGTATTGTCAAGTTTATTTCTTTTGGTTGCATTGGAACAACAATTGGACAACTCTTTTCTCTTCTTTCTTTTGTCCATGCTCAGTGTGGTATGCACAGCACAAAGGTTGAGTCAACCTTTCTCCATTTTAGTTGGCTCCAAGTGTGATTTCTAAATTGCCAGCACCTGTGAATTTCTACAGGTAAGTTTAATTACAAATTAAAGGAGCATCACATGCTTCAAATACAATTATTTATGAAGACTGAAAAGGTGGCAATACTTTACACCAGTCCATTATTGGAGTTCTGTTTGGAATGTCTCACATTTGGCTATTTTGCTGTTTGGTTTCAATGCAAACAAAATAAATAAACATGAGAATACCAAAGCATTTATACTTGCAACACTTTTCTGTGAGAGGTAGTGTGACAGACATGTAGACATGTGCTCAGATTTTTGGCCATGACTGTACACAGGTGATTTTAATTCTATTTATTGTGCAACTTCTAAAAACAGATGATTTATGTCAGGCAAATATTTGCTTTTACTGATGTTGTGTTTATTAAATCAGTCTTGTGTTTTCATTTGGATATTAAAAGGACCTTTGTGTTCCAACAGTGCCAAAACATCCTATTTAATCCACTTTTTATTGATTTATTATTCTAAAACAGTAAAATATTTTAATAACTGAATTCAGGGCAAAAACTGTGGCAAAATAATTTTGCCACAAGGTCTATCAACAACTGCTCTGGACCTTGTTTAGTCAAGGTCAGAAATTGACTATCAGTCTCAATTTTTATACACACTTGTGTAGCTCTTGATCTTTCTTGACCTTGTCAAAATCACAAAGTCATGGAAAGGTTATAAAAGGCCTTCTTAAAGATCATTATGATTTTACTTTGATTGTTTAGGGCAACCTGCACTCAGAAAGTCATGGTTGAGGTTTTTGGGTTTTTTTGGCGACTTAAAAGGGGGCTTCAGTCAATTATCATTGCATTTCCATAATTGTGGGACTCCAAGAGACAAAAATTAATGCTCGAAATTGATGCAGCAGAGGCCGAGATATCCTGACTTTTCATTCCAAGTGTGGCCCAAGTTCCAAAAATGCTGGAGAGTATACATTTCCTAATCCGACTCAATAGCATCTTTCATTGCACCCTGCACACTGACAAATGCCTACAACTTCACACCCCCAGTTTGTAAGCAAGTTTGCTGTTATAAATCTGTGGTCTGCAAACCCAATTGGAGACTGCTCTCATTAGAGTTAGACTTTAGACAGCTCCCTCCACAACCGCAAAATACATTAAAGAACTGTTTACACAGGAGCTGTACTCCTCATGACGAGTAAACTTGGCTTCATGTGTAAAGTCTCTGGCGTGAGTGTCCCTTCAAACAGTTTAGACACAAAATGTAAAAGCTGCTAAAGCCAACTGGCATACCACCTCTTGTTTAAATGTTTATGTGACACACTAACTGTGGTGAGTTTTTATTGCACATTTTCGAGGCTCACAGAGAAAACTGTAAGGCGTGGTGGATTTTTTGCAGTCTGCACTGTGAAGCTTGACAGGGATTGGTACTTTTGACCCTGTTCACAATTTCATTCAAAACATAAACTTCCACCCAGACACACAACCTCTTTATATTTGCAGAATTTCACTGACAGGTCATCTGTAACTAACTGTTTTGCACTGAAGAAAATCCTCCTAGATCAACACTAGGGGGCACACTTGGTGCTTTTCAGACATCAGGGACAGGAGGCAAGCTTCGATTTGTATCTTGTCCAGAGTGAAAGGAAATACTCTGATAACCTGACCTGGGCTGATAATATATACAAGCTTTGCCTATTCTGTCTCTACTCTTTCTAAGTAGACTGCGGCAGCAGTCACATATGAGCAGCACTTTACTACATTGCGCTGGTAGCATCTTGAATATCCTATTGAGAAATGGCTCTTAAGTACAAAATAACACAGTAATGTTCTTAAGGGAATGTTTAACATTGTGAAGGTAAAACAGCTAGTTTGTAATTGTATTTCACTGCTGTACAAAGTAAAATATCAGTTTAGATTTTGTATAAAAGAAGACCATGTGTTCATCAAGGGCAGAACAGTTTTCCATTTTACTGCAGAGGTCAAAAACCTGGAATAATGTAGCTGTGGAGTAAAGACGCACCAGATAACAGAAGGAGATATGCCATAAAGAACAGTTTGGTCTTATTTTCCAAAAGCAATTTCCACTTTGTTTTAAGATTAGATATTATTTTATATTTTTCCAATGACCTTAATAACATCCTGAAGTTAATCTGAACCTTTTGCTGTATTAGAGCAGGCCCATGTGACCATGTTTTTAAATTAAAATGAACTCACTGAAATCCTGCACAACTGGTCAGTATCATTACACACACACAGACACACACATGTATGTTTTGGGGTTTCCCCTAACCACTCTTCTAAAACCTGAGCAAGTCCCTTCACGGCACTGCTATGTTGAAAAACCAATAACCCCTTGAAGCTGTGACTTTTAGGCCAAAATAGGCAATTTCAGGTGTCTGGCAGCTTGGTTAGATTGCAACACGTCTTTCTTGTCACCTCTAGGCTTTAATTTTTATGATCATAATACACTGGAAAAATGGGTATCTAGATGTGGCCCCCAACAACAATGGGTATCTAGATGTGGCCACTGACTTTGGAGAGCCACTGACTGCTGGTGTGTATAATTCATTTATGTCACTAACGGTAGCACCATCATAGATGTAATGCCATTTTAAGGAAAACATTCAATCTAAGATGGGAATACAGCTGTGATGTTGAAAGTTAAGTTATTGATACAGTAATTTAAATAGCAGTTAACCACAGTTTAATGGTAAATGGGTAAATGGCTTAGATGTTATGTATCCTTCAGTTTTACATTTCAAAAGATAAAATAAAACACAAGCACATATAGGAAAATAAGATAAAGGAATAACTGCTAATTAGACTTGTGCAATTTACAATTCATTTCTAAAGTCTGTCAGTCCAGTGATACAGTGATATTCTTGTCCTGTATATTTTTATAAATAAAACGTTACAGCTGGATCCGGATGTTTAAGGCAGAGTATATCAATTGACTTTTATTTAAAGATCCATCGTCTATGTTGTTCCCCCTGCCAATCCAGAGGGGCTCCATAATAAAAGGCTTGACTTTTCAACCTCCACGATTCCAGCCGATTACTTCTATTGTGTGCGCCAGCCTGCTCATTTACCCACCAAAAAAAAAGGGGGGGGGGGGGGGGGGGGGGGGAGGGGGATTCGGTCCTAACAAGATCATAAGTTTCCTTGAAGTTTGAAGTTCTCCGATTGTCTCATCTAAGAAAAAAGGTTTTAATTCGTAAGTGGCATGTGGGAGCTCACTGATTCCATGTGTGTCCATTGCGTTTTCTTAATTATCCAGAAAAAAAATTATATATATATATATATATATATATATTTAAAATGCCTTACAAATAAGTGAAGTGAAAACTTATTGACAATTAATGAGTCTATATTTTAGGGAATAAAAGAGATCCCACAGAGGTCTGATCTGAATTAGAAACGTCTGATTTTAAAATTCCATTTCAATATCTAGAAGATGAAAATGTGAATTACTTGGTTTGTTTTCTCGAATAACCTCAAAATATTTGTTAATGAAGGTTTAACACTTCCCTTATAAATAATTTCTCTAAATTAATTTAAAAATGGGCTCAGAGGGTAACATGCTGAAAAATAAAAAGAAGATGCGAAAATAAAAAGAATATCTTGTCAGTCGGTTAAAACTTTATTGAAACTATCTTACTTGTTTTAGGATAAATAACATGTTATCACTAAATAACACGCGCCTCCCTTCCCATACACACACACACACACAGACACACACACACTCTTTTACACACACTTAACTTTTGATCCCATTACAAAACTGTCGCAAATGGTCAGCCAGCAGCAGTACTGCCTCCCATTGAGGTTTATTCATTAGGATCCTCACACTAACACATTTGCTATTCATGGGAGACTTCTTTTTTTTTCACTCTTACCAAACACACTCGAGTCAAGAGTGGCAGATGCGTGCCATTATTGCCCACGGCTCGGTGGAAGCTGTTTTATGTAAGGCAAAGGCGGGTTAACCTAATCAATCATGTCGACTAGTTGTGTTAAAGACGATTCATAGGAGTAGGAAGAAAACATATGGCGCAGGGGTGGGAGCAAGCTTTTCTTAACACTGCAGCCAGACCGGGACCTTCTTGTGACAAGATGTATTCAAAGCCGAGCGAAAGAATGGGAATAAAGGCAGTGGACGGCTGCTAATTGAAGTCATAGCACTTCGAGGCTGAAAGCAGAGGTCAATTATGCATAAGGGTCACATTTTACCAAGCTGAGCAGATTGTTTTGGGTGAACATTTTATGAATTCCCTTAATCTCTCTGGACAAATCCCCATGTTATTATATTCTGATAGAAATCATATTGGACGTTAGTGTGACTTTATCTCATATAGGCATTCCTATAGTTCTCCATAGTCATTTTTTGTGACCTTCTCGTTAGTAACTTTCCTTTAACAACATAATTTCTTATGGTCTAGTCATAATATTATAGGGCCACCTTCCAGTGCTTCCTTCGTTTTAAATTTAGGATTGTATTCTTTATGCATAATCACACATCCAACCGTGCTGAAAGCTTCTTGAAATATCATATAACCTTTATTTACATAGATGCTGATTAAATAGAATGTTACAATAAAATTATCGCATAGGATGTTTGATATATATACAGAACTCAGAGCGTGAAGTTTGCAGTCGATATTAATAGTGATGTCTCCGGTGCGCTGCGAACTGGCCTGCATGCTTGCAGAAACACTTTTCGTTCAGAACAAAAAATAATAATTTTACACTTAAGAGGGGATAGAATGACATCTCGACCCCGAGCAGTGCATGTAAAAAAAACCACAACGGGTGAAGAGGATTCATTTAAATATTTGGCAGATCCAATTTCTTTAACAGAAGAATGAGAATAAATGACAAACAAAAGCAATTGCACAACTCTCCATCCCCCTTAAAACGAACGTGAAAAATTAAAAATGTTTACAGAATTTTCAGTCTTACTGTACCATAACAGTCTGTCTGAAAGGAAAGTAGATATTCCTCAAATATTGTGGTGAAACTTAAACGACAAACGCGGAAAGCTTTACAAGTCCAATTAATAAATTAAAATGGAGGAAAAAAAGAGGAAGAGGAGAAAAAAAACTTTCCTGAAATGTTTTTATGTATATATTCTCCTTTTTGTCGATATCCGTGCAAAAGTTTGGGAAGAAAATGCCCCCTTTTAATATTCTTTTTTTGTTGTTGCTTATGAAAATCACAGGCCCCCCGAATGTCAATCGTCCACCTCAATTTCCTCGTCGTCCTCCGAGAATTCATCCGTAGTTTGGTCTCTGGAGGAGGAGGGTGACTGTGGGAAGGCCCGGTGTCCTTGCGAGGTCGGGGAGATACTGGGCGATCTGGCCCCGGGGCCCCCACCCTGGGGCTCCTCAATGTTTTCCATGGTGACGAGCTTTTGCAGGGTCTGTGGGGTGATTTTCTTTAGCGATTCCACGTCAGCTTTCATCTCTTCCAGGTCCCTCTTGAGTTTGGCCCTGCGGTTCTGAAACCAGGTGATAACCTGCGCGTTGGAGAGCCCCAGCTGCTGCGCGATCTGGTCGCGATCGGCCGGAGAAAGGTACTTCTGGTACAAAAACCTCTTCTCCAGTTCGTAAATCTGATGGTTCGTGAAGGCCGTCCGCGACTTTCTCCTCTTTTTAGACGTCTGCCTCTGTCCGAAAGCGTTTACATGCTCACGACCTTGGATGGGTGGGAGAAGAAAACATACAAGACGCATGAAACAACGCAAGGGTCACTTCCCCCCCCCCTCCCAAACTGCAACAGAGAGCACTGATTATCACGCTTATCCTCGGTTTACATGTTTGGTTATGTATTTTTTCTTAAAGCAAAATACTAGATTTATTTCACTTGATTTCAGTAACAAGGAGACACATTTTAAGAACTTTGCTGAATCAAGAGTCATGTCTGGATATCTCTGAGCTGATCATTTAGTACCGACAACATTGTCACATAAGTAAATATGCACTGAAAATAAGTGAAATATTTCATTCCAATGGCGAATTCCCCCCATGTTTTGTTCCAAATAAGAATTTCACCATTAGAAGTGTTGGGTTCATTATTGTTTCAGTGCAACAGAAATTTACATAGTCAGTGTGTCATTTAAATGCATATGTCATTCTGTCAGTTTGTATCCAACATAGCACTGTATGGAGTAGGCCATAATGGCTAAATACATTTTTGACAACACACACTGGATATTAGCCAGTAAATTAGCCAGTTTTAGCAGATCATATGCATGCACACTTAAATGTGTAATTTCCCATTTCTTATATTTTTAAGCATTCCCATACTGCTGTCCTATCATTACCACATTTAAACTCAAAGCAAACCCAGTTAGCACTCATCTCAGCGGTGTGTTTGGTTATTATTGCGTTCGATTCCCTTCAAAACATTTTAAAAGTTGTTCGGTCCTCCTGAAAATCAACATTTTACATTAAATTAAATACAGAACGTCTTTACCTTCTGCTGCTTGGATAACGCTGACTTCCAGACCCTTAAACGTTTTGCTGGCCAGCTCTTCCAGCGCGCACAGCGGTGAGGAGGGAGTGGTGATTCCGTTCCTGGCAGAGTTGGAGCCCGTCACTTTCTCGAGCACTCTGGGCGGACAGATACTGGCGACCGACTTCTTTACCGAGGGTTTGTTAAGAATATCCTCAATGCTGAACGGCGTTAAAGGCTTGTTGGAGTTGGCCGGCGGGGGCAGCTGGTCCAAGGGAGCCCGTCTCCTCTCGTCACCGCTGGACTGCAACACAGAACCTGACTTCATGTCTTTACTGGAGGTCATCGCAGTCCCTAAGAATCGCTGCTTCCAGAAAAGTTGATTATTTCATTCAAATGGCAGTTTCGTCCACAAGTGTTTCCTCTGGTGCTCAGCGTTTTCGTAGACCCCCTCTATATTTTGACACTCAAAGCCGAATGCCGCAACTTAGCACGCCGGAAAGCTTTCCTCCAAAATAACCATGCTTCGGGCGTAGTGTAAAGTCAGCCTGACTGTATTCCCCCTCAGAGAGTCGCAGTTCCTCTGCCAAGCTCCATGTAGAACTTTATGCAGTAACAGACTGGAGGGGGGTGAATCCCTGCAAGGGGATAAAGCTGTATCAAGCAGCAAGAAAAAGAAAGTGACTGCTAACGAGTTATTGTTGATTGGGCGAAGTTCAATTAGAGAAACACTACACTACTCGCTGACCCGCTGCTGCGTCTTAAAGGGCCGGACCATAATAACTAATTGGACGTGGGGAATAGGAGGAGTCTGTTGCTGCAGAGGAGTAAGATGCCCTGAAATGTTTATGCATCTGTTTCCCTCTGCTGGTGTATTCTTATAGAAAGGGAGAGTTGGTGGTCATTAAAATAGCCTACTGATACCAGCATCTTTACATTATGGAAAAATTTGGAGGAACACTGAGCCAACAACAACTCCTGCCGTGATATTAATTTTGTCATTTTCATGCGTAATTACGCATACAGCTACGCTAATGTGCACTGTAGGTACTGTGTTGCACGGGGATTTGCCTTAAAATAGCCACAGTGAGCACATTGGACCTGATTTTGAAGTCTGTTAAAATGGTTTGCCTACAAGTAAACAGAAGCTGTTCAGGTTAACCCATTGCTCAACATGACAGGTGATGGATTTTTCATTTTTTGTTATTGTTCTTGACAGCAGATATGTAGCCTGCTTCTAATCTGAAACAAAACAATATTTAAAAATATTTATTTTATTTATTTTGATATCACTTTAATAAATAAGATAAGATAAAAAGGCTTCATCTCTGAGACCGGAGCCATAAATTCTTTTAAAAACTGAAAAAAAAAAAAAAACAGACGAAAGAAAAGACAAAAATGCTCAATTTGTTGATGTTGTCTATTAATTTTTGTTCCTGCAGTTTGTTTATGTTCTATTATTTTTCCTTGACATCACACGTGCTTCAGTGTCACCCTCCTGTAAAACCTAGGGTTACAGTGAAATTTAATGCGGTAGCGTGAAACGTGCGGATAATAAAGGTGACGCCGTGCTGTGGCAGAGTCTGTGGACTGAGAATATGAATATTACTAATGGGGGTTTAGGATGTGAAGAGAGAAATGGATTAGAGGGACAAAACGGGGACGCCGAGGAGAGCAGCAGGTACGTCTGCTCAGAGGAAACACACCTTGTTTTATTTAAGGTTTATCAAGTTGCACATATTTAACTGTAGTCGCCGCTTCGGTCCTTCATTCGTTTCAATGCATTTTTCAGATTGCATATATCATGTAGGCAGAACAAAATAGCCTATACACTTTGCACAAAAAGTGCAAGCTGCAGAAAATGGTAGCCTACATGAAAGGATTTTTTAAAAACACCTGAGGTGTCATAGAGACAGCAAACAGACATTTCTCCCCAATGAAATGGAAAAACCGCTTCTTCTCACAGTACACATTTTGAATGAATTATAATCGATGCGCCAACTGCTGACACAAACCAGAGCCTAAATAAAACAAATGCTGGAGAATTTCTTGTATATCTTGAATACAATCAGATTATTCTGACCCATTTGGATAAAGCCTGCTGCCCGGGAAGCCACTGCGGAGAGTCTTGTGCCAACAGGAGCATATGGTGACTTTGGTGTAGGCACAGAGTTATAAAACAGCAGGAAATTCTATTAGCTGCCTTGGAGGTCCACCCTTTGTGGCTGTTTTGAATATATATTTCTCTATAACAAGCAGCAGTTTGTGGGGATAAATTTAGTTTGGGAATTTGAACAGAAACATGCATCCTTTAAAAAAAAGTGCAGGTAGCTGTAAATGTCTGCTGGCCTGAGTTGATATTAATATCACGATGATTGTGATTTACTTTGACACCTTTAGACTTAAAATAGGTTTGAAATAGAAAGGAGGTTACAATGCAAAATGTCATCGGCATACAATGATTTTGCACAATCGCTACCTAAAGAAATAATGATTAGGCCTACTTAAAAAATAAAAATAATAGTGGCAAATAGCAGAGATGAGTTTATATGTGTATCAATTTTCATTTCTTTTCCAAAAATCATAATATTAAATCTTTCGACTTGGAACGTTTTACATTATCCCTGCAGGTCTGTATCATCAACGTGTGAGAGGGAGGAATGTCCTGAACGATAAAACGGAACCGGGCACTGTAGACCATATCCACGCTGCTGTAGATTATAAACCTCAAATTTAGTTTAAGCATGAATAGCCCGAAGACCTCCCCAAATCCAATGAGCTTTAAGGTCTAAAGTAAAGCAGCGATGGTCAGAAAGTTTTTTTTCTCCTTTATATTGCTTTATTTAAACGTTAATTAGAAGCAGAGCAGCTGCATCATCAGATCTTGAGGGACTTAATTGGATGATTTGCTTTGCTTTTACCTCCTATCAGTACCCGGCTCCCTTACTCCAAAAAGCGTTACATGAAGTCACTTTAAGTGAATATTATTAGATTATTTTTCTCTTTGTGAGGAACAATTTATCAAACAGCACCTCACGTGTTCGGCCTCTTTTACATTTAGAAATCAGTGGTTTCCTATTAATAATCAGGAGGGGCAAATGTGCAGTGTTCGTGTTATCCTTTGGCTCGATAAAATCAAAGCAGTGGGAAAACTCCCACCCGGTAAAGGTCAGCCTATCTGTCATTAATCACCAAATTAATTCAGAGCGGAGCGAATATCAGGGATTGCTTAGAGTATCAAATTCAGCCTCCATCGGAGACCCAAAGAAGGTGATGACAAATGCAGCAACTGCAATAATAATCCTGAAAATGTAATTTGTTACAGTGCTGTAACGCGTTACTGACTGCTCTCTGAGCCTATGAAGCTTCCTATCGCCGCCACTCAGGTGTGTTCTGTACCAAAAGAACCATTCGTTTTTTGAGTGAAGAGAAGATTATTTTAATGCTTTATTTCCAATTTGGATTATTTGCTCACTATTTAGCTGCGAGGCAAAAATACAAATAGGCTACTTAAAGGCAATGCATTCTAAATCTGCAGGAGAGGGATTCAGCCTATAGGTGCAATTATTCCTATTTAAGTCTCAGATTCTTTCTGTCTTTCATCGACAATTTATCTTTAAAATAAAAATGTACTTACGAAAAAGAACCAGGCAATAAAAATATTTTAACTGGGGAAAAAACAAACAAACAAACCTAAAGTTGACTAAGGTCAATATAAAATAAGTAGCCTATTAATACCGCAGATTCATTCAGTCCCCTTCAAATGATTTTATGGTCGGGGGAAGCAGTAATTCTATCCCTATAACTAAATAACTTATTTTGAGGTTAATCATTATTTAGCTCTTATGTAAAGGCCGTAGAGGCAGCGTTTTGTCTCCACTGCTGTTGTAAAGAGGCAGCTATCACAGCGCAGCGTGTCGTCCTGTATTATGAAACAAAACAGCTGTAAACGCCTCTCTGTATAACCTGATACAGGAGAAGGCTGCAGGGCGCTGTGGGTGTGTTTGTTTCCATTCTTAACCGGGCTGTTTCCACTGTAAAACGGAAGGGCCTGATCAAGGTGAGTGTTGATGAGGCCCCACGGCTCTTTTGTTAAATTGATTTTCTTTTACAGCACAATTTCTAATCAAAAGGTGAACATTTTCTAAATAGAATAGCGGAGTAAAAAAACATAACAATGTTATAATGTTATTCCAAGTTGCAAAAAAAAACAATATAAACAATACGAAAAATAAATACAAGAGTACATGCTAATTGAGAGACTATGTATTTTACAAAAAAAAAAAAAAAAAAGATATAGCCACATTTTCTGTGCTTTCTGCACGTAATGGCGAGGGCACCGCATCCTTCACAGCCCCTTTCATCCGACTCATCCCTCCTGCTGTGTTCTGTGTGTGCATGTTTGTTTTTGTGCATCCCTGCGTCTATTATCAGGCCAATATAAAATTACGAGAGCCTCACTGTTGATATCGGTGTCACTCATGGAAAATGCTCTTTCCAAGCTGTCCTCGAACGCACCGTTACAGTTTGACGTCTCACCATCGGCTGAGACGCACAGGTGTTCATCCTCACAGCAGCTTCACACTGTTTGGAGGGGACGTCAGTTACGTAGTCAGCTCTCATTGGTCATTAGTCTCACTCCAAGGCATTCCATTACATCATTTATCCTCAGTGTTCTTTTGTTTCAGTAGCTTTCACACATATTTGGTCTGTATATGTAATATGTGTCTAACGCAGGTGCTGATTGGATTTCTGAAGCGAGAGAGTGCAGCAATTACTGTTGATTGACAGGATGTTGTTGTTTGATCAATACACCCATCAAACTAGTTCAGTGAGAATTCTGCTGATTATATAAATATAAGAACAGTTTCTGTTTCAGTTTTTTAGATTTGATCTTTGTTATAATAAGATCTATGCTACACTCAATGTGGCCTCTCAAGCCTTGGGATGTTAGGGCTGAAACTTTCCCTTAGCCAAATGACACCAAAGCTGCAATTAAATTATTTTCTTAATTAATCAATTGTCTAATGTCAGAAAATAGTGAAGGTGCCATATTCAAATCACTTGTTTTGGCAGGCCATCAGTATGAAACCCAAATATGTTAAATTTACTTACACTAATTAATTTAAAAAGGCAGCAAATCCTCAGGTGTGAGAAGCTGAAACCTGTCTGGGGTTTTTTTTTTTTTGCATTTTTGTTTGAAAACTGCCTGAAATGAATATGATCATAAAAATAGATTGATTATTGATTTATTGACCAATCACCATGTCTCTAACTGACAACTTTGACCATGGTACACATAGGATGTATGGCACGTTAAGGATGTAAGCTATACTATGTTTTTATTTTTTCTGCTTTTTAATTAGTACTGTTACACGTCAAATATAACAAAATGAAGAGTGGTGTGGGTGAACACTACTGTTTCACACACACCAAAAATGATATAGTCAGAACTGTAAATAGTTTTAAATATTGACAGACGGTAAAGATTTGCAGGTGGTACAACAGTTCCATCTCCAGTGTTGCTGTTATAGTAAAGATTGATGCAGAGATCAGAGCCCATGCACTATGAATTTCACAGATGTTTTCATCATACATGGATGAAGTGAATAAACTGAGGTTCTGTAGTGAACAGATTCTGACTGACATACACTGAATCATTTGGATTCTCAGCAGTGCTGCAGAGACCAATCCGCTTCCAAGCTCTAACACCTCTGAACACAAAACTATAGTAGACCTCTGTGGTTTCATTTTGTTCCATGGCTTGATATCACATACACACTCCACCCCCACTCCCTCCAGGGAGTGGACCGTGGCCATCCTCGTTGCTCTCTGATGGGCCACCGGGGCCCATTTAAGATCATAAAAAAGGATATGTGGAAGCTTTAAGCAGGATTACAGCATTATGGCTGAATGTTTCTCCTGTTTGACTCTTGATTAGCCCCATTACTGTATAATTAGACCAGACTCTGGAGGTACACAGCATGGAATCTGATACGAGACATTTGACTTATATTGTTGATGTGTGTCTGCGCGTGTGACGTTTGATGAGCAAAATGACTCTAGAATAATATTGTATTTGTAATATTGTAATTATAATTCAAACTACATCAAAATTGACACAATATACATTCTCCCTGCTTATGATTGTGGCTTGCTTTTACCTTGTTGAACACGGTGATGGAGTCATTTGTGCTTTTGCATGTCTCTTTATTTTTTATTATTTAATAATGACCATGTAAATTCTGCATACATAACCAAAGGTGATCATTTGACTTTTATATGAACTATAAGTCAGTGTCAGGACAGTAATGTTTTAAATGTACAGCCATTTTTAACAAACACAGTCTGTACTGTGATTTATGTTTGCAGTCGTTTGATAGATTAACGTCACTGACCAGCCTTAAATTTTGTATATTGTCTTTGTCATACTAGCAACACACACCCAGACTTACATACACACACAGATACAGAGTACATATGGCAAGAGTTATTTATAGGTGATGATGGGAGTCTGCTGCTAAGTTGCTCTGTGATCAGGAATGACCTCAACACACACACAGGCTGAAGTGGAGAACATAGACTTTCATAACCTCTGATGACAAGGCTAATACAAACTGCAGCTGCTCATCATCAAGAAGGAAAAAAACCCTAATGTTCAAAAGACAAATCAGTTCAGAAATACATTAGCTGCTGCTTGTTATGTGCTCATTAAACCTAAGCATTAAATAAAACTTGTCTGAAACTACTTTCTGTGATATGTGCTGTGATGTCACCTCAGGATTTTTTACTGGCTCTCTAATACAAATGCATTTCAATGATATCAAAGAAGTTTTCAGTTTTCAGTCGACCTCAAAACAGCTTCCAAACTATTGCTGTTTTTGTTTGGGCAAACCCACACTTGTGGTACTCCAAAATCTCCTAATTAGTAATAATCCCCAAATTAGTAATACTAAAAAGTCTCACTTTGCTGTTATTCAACTGCAGGTCTAACAAAGTCAGCTTGTGTTATTCATATTTATATGTGTTTTGTGCTGCAGATAAGTCAATATTTTTGTATATTATAGACTTACAGTAAAAGAAGCGACACAAAAACTAACAAATGATAAAATTGTCCTAGATTAAAAATACTTTGCATGCTCACATACTAGACAGAATCCCCCCCTAATCCACATACACTCACATTCACTGATAATGTGAATAGCCCTGAAAACATATCACAAATGCATATATGCTCTCTTTCTTTCTCTCACTCTTTCTCAGTCACTGGCAGGCTTGTATTTATATGTTGCAATTATAGCAGTGAAATGTAGCACTGACATTTCACTTGCTTCTGTGCAGGCAACAAAACAAAATGTATGTACTAGCATTATGACACTCATTTGTCGATTAGTTCCACCGTTTAAGCTGTTAAATGAGCCAGGACAACATTTTGTTTTTCAGTAACACGTGAACACGACCAACATTTAGACGACGTGTGAGCAACAAGCTCCACCAACACACAGGATGTTTTACTGAAGCCTGATCTGTTGTTTTCTAAAATGAGAGAAAAAAAAAACATGGACGCCATTCAGGACTCTTAAGGCCTATCTTTTCATGTCACTGTACATATCTTGGCAAATGAAGACAAATGCTTGTGAGAGCACACCACGTTCCAGGGGAGCTTTCGACAAATTAATCACTTGCAATTCTATCCTTGTCCACTTGGGCGCCTTGCAGGCCCCTGACGCAGCATCTAAGAGGTAACGCGGGGTGGGAGGGGGGGCATTGTTGAAGGCACTTTACGAGCTCCTTGAAGCAAAAAAAGCATAAATGACCAAGTGAAGCCACCTCTCTAGAGGGACGTCGTTTTCTTT
>NC_060168.1:28232519-28308964 GCF_021292245.1 Micropterus dolomieu | reverse complement strand
CGGTGATGGAGTCATTTGTGCTTTTGCATGTCTCTTTATTTTTTATTATTTAATAATGACCATGTAAATTCTGCATACATAACCAAAGGTGATCATTTGACTTTTATATGAACTATAAGTCAGTGTCAGGACAGTAATGTTTTAAATGTACAGCCATTTTTAACAAACACAGTCTGTACTGTGATTTATGTTTGCAGTCGTTTGATAGATTAACGTCACTGACCAGCCTTAAATTTTGTATATTGTCTTTGTCATACTAGCAACACACACCCAGACTTACATACACACACAGATACAGAGTACATATGGCAAGAGTTATTTATAGGTGATGATGGGAGTCTGCTGCTAAGTTGCTCTGTGATCAGGAATGACCTCAACACACACACAGGCTGAAGTGGAGAACATAGACTTTCATAACCTCTGATGACAAGGCTAATACAAACTGCAGCTGCTCATCATCAAGAAGGAAAAAAACCCTAATGTTCAAAAGACAAATCAGTTCAGAAATACATTAGCTGCTGCTTGTTATGTGCTCATTAAACCTAAGCATTAAATAAAACTTGTCTGAAACTACTTTCTGTGATATGTGCTGTGATGTCACCTCAGGATTTTTTACTGGCTCTCTAATACAAATAAAAAGCTGGTTGAGATGTCTTTATATAGGTTTATCTTCCTTTACATTTGTACGTGATTTTCACTAGACCCTAACACTTTAATGTTCTTAGTGTTTGTTTCCATCTACATAGGACAGCACTTAAGAACATAAATGCATTTCAATGATATCAAAGAAGTTTTCAGTTTTCAGTCGACCTCAAAACAGCTTCCAAACTATTGCTGTTTTTGTTTGGGCAAACCCACACTTGTGGTACTCCAAAATCTCCTAATTAGTAATAATCCCCAAATTAGTAATACTAAAAAGTCTCACTTTTTTTCACTTGGTTTTTGCTGCAGATAAGTCAATATTTTTGTATATTATAGACTTACAGTAAAAGAAGCGACACAACAACTAACAAATGATAAAATTGTCCTAGATTAAAAATACTTTGCATGCTCACATACTAGACAGAATCCCCCCCTAATCCACATACACTCACATTCACTGATAATGTGAATAGCCCTGAAAACATATCACAAATGCATATATGCTCTCTTTCTTTCTCTCACTCTTTCTCAGTCACTGGCAGGCTTGTATTTATATGTTGCAATTATAGCAGTGAAATGTAGCACTGACATTTCACTTGCTTCTGTGCAGGCAACAAAACAAAATGTATGTACTAGCATTATGACACTCATTTGTCGATTAGTTCCACCGTTTAAGCTGTTAAATGAGCCAGGACAACATTTTGTTTTTCAGTAACACGTGAACACGACCAACATTTAGACGACGTGTGAGCAACAAGCTCCACCAACACACAGGATGTTTTACTGAAGCCTGATCTGTTGTTTTCTAAAATGAGAGAAAAAAAAAACATGGACGCCATTCAGGACTCTTAAGGCCTATCTTTTCATGTCACTGTACATATCTTGGCAAATGAAGACAAATGCTTGTGAGAGCACACCACGTTCCAGGGGAGCTTTCGACAAATTAATCACTTGCAATTCTATCCTTGTCCACTTGGGCGCCTTGCAGGCCCCTGACGCAGCATCTAAGAGGTAACGCGGGGTGGGAGGGGGGGCATTGTTGAAGGCACTTTACGAGCTCCTTGAAGCAAAAAAAGCATAAATGACCAAGTGAAGCCACCTCTCTAGAGGGACGTCGTTTTCTTTAGATGGTGTGGCGCCTCGACCTCCAAGTTCACCCCTCTACCCCTCCACCATGTCTTTCTCTCCCTCCTCACATCAGGATTTCATTAAGTGGTGAGCAGCACCCCCACACCACCACCACCACCACCTCCACTCCATCACCACCACCACTCCCTCCTCCCCCTTTACTCTCTCCTGCACCACTTTGCTCCCAAACCAAATGAGGAAATAGCTCGTCTGGTCGCTGACAGACCCTGGGTTTGGCCGTAAAGATAAATGACCCAAAGTATTAAAGTTTAACACGTTGACAAAACCCACCTGATCTGTGGGATTAATGCAACAAAAAATCCATCTGTGGAAAAAAGGGTTGGGGGGGTGAACTCACAGGAGAGTAATAGCCGGGCACTGGGAAGGTCAAACAATCTTTAGAATAAGAACATATCCAGCACTGAGAGGAAGAACTTTGCAGAGATGTATGATATATCTCCTGCTCTTGTGCATAATGTTTTGGGAAGTTAAACAATTCCACAAAAGGTAAAAATGCGCACATACACAGTAAGACTTGTGATGCTTAATTGGGTCACATGAAGAACACAAGGAGTGCTTTCACTTAAAAGCCCATTAATATTCTGATGTCATTCAGAGCAGAGGTTCTGTTTCTGAGTATTCCAACCACAACAAAGTGTGTTAGCAGAAACCTAAATATGCTTGCAGAAAATAAGAGTATAGGTCAGAACACTGATTGTTTATTTGTCGTCATTATTGAATGTTAGACGTTTAGTTTCATGCATTTTTAAGATGATGGTGATCTCTTCATGACCACGACCATGTGGAAAAACAGCCTGGAAGTTTCTCCACACATTATGTACTTGATATACTTTTTGGCCAATTAGTACATTTCATATAGAAGGTGTTGTGGGTCATTTTACCAAACAATGTACGTTTGATAGGTCTGGATTTCAGTGCAGCGGTCAATGGACTTTCTACTCTGCCAAAAATAGTCACCTAAGGAAATGGTGTATGTCAGATCTGAAGATAGTAATTAGGCACAAAACATTGGCTATAGGCATCTTTAACTCAAAACTATCAGCATTGGTATTTGCCTTACTGCTGGTTATTGATGTCTCTGGTTGACCTGTTATCATGGCTTTTCAAGCTTTCAGGAAAATGTACGATCCAGATATAAAGATACATACCATCTTATGTGACCTTTAATCAGGATATGAGGTCATGTGGTCATTGCCTCATCATTTTGTCCTTGATAATTTCTAAACGATCCCCATGGGGAAGATGGTGATTAATTTTGATGTTATCTTCTATTTAAAGTCGAGGTTAAAGGTGATAGCAGAGTGTATACTTTACTTGCACTCAATCAATATTCAGAGGATAGGGATGTGGTGGGAAACTTCCAGAATTTAAACATTACATGATGTGTTGCTGTATGAGTGTTCATCCTTGTATGTGGAGTTTAATTTTTATTGTTTTGCATTTTCAACAAAACACAGTGGGCGTAGATTGAATCATGGGACAATGTTCAGTTCAGTATCAGGAGATGAATGAATGGAAATCATTTAAGAATGATCTTAATTCTACCTCTACTAATATAACTTATTTTCTAACACATGTATTGTAGTTGTACTCTGTGTTGTAGCAGCCTTATTTTGTACAATGGTTGTTTTATGCTCCTTTTGATGCCTTAAAATTGGCATTTTATAAATAAATCATACTGTCACACTACACATATTCATGAATTCTGTGCTACTTACCAGTGTATTTCTGTATATGAGGTGAAGACCAATAATTATGCTCACTCTCAGTGATGACTTCCTGCCTTTCTCAAAGGAAAATGTTGCCTCCATTATGTCGTCTTGTTTCATACTTTCTTCTGCTAGACTTTACTCATAGTTGGTCATATCCTGAATTTCTCAGTGAACTCTTAACAAATGCAAATGTAAAGATATTTTAAAGTGTTATTAAGCTATATATCAGCAGTTACAATCTCTCATTCATATATCATTCATATACAGATAATGATTTTTTTCTTATGACACAGTTGTAATCATATTATATCATATTTAATGATATGTGATTACATACAAACACATCATTACAATTTGTTGTAAAACATGTATTAACTGTTTATACAAATGTACACTTCCCTCACAGGTGGTTTTAAAACTTAAAAAAAACTTTTGAAGCTTGAGGGTTAATTCTTGAACCAAAAGCAATCTTACAAAAACAATCAAGGTCCACGTATTAGATTTCTCTCAAAGCTTTCAATCGCATCTTGTGACCTTCATCAGCAAATGGAGTTTGTATTATTTTGTAAATCATTCATGAACTATTTATACACCAGTTATGAGTTATTCATCAATCATAGTTGTTGACAAATACATTAATTAACACTTAAAACTGTCCTTATATGTGCTTACAGGTACATTACAGTGTGTTATATTGTGTTAACCAGTGTTTATATACTGCTTATAAATGCTTTATAAAGAGGGTTAAAATAAAATGCCACTTGCTTCCTGTACATCTTTATCAGAATAAATCTGAATTGAGATGGCACGCTTTCTTATACTTTTGAACACCACATGTCAATGTTTGTTTGATGTAGCCACTGTATGATTGACGCTATTAATGAATATGAAAATTAAGACTACTCAGTGAGCATTATTAGTCATTCCAGACTGAAGATTTGCTCGCCTCAGATTAGACTTCAACCAGAGAGCAACATGTGTAGAAATGATTTGTTGTAATTCCTGGTGTTTGTTTTGCCTACTTGGACAACCAGATGGATGGATACTCACATAGTAGAACATGACTGCCAGAGGTTTTGGTCACTTTGAAAATAAATGTAACATACCTTTCAATGATTAAAACCTAATGTGAAATATGAATTGTCATGATGCAGAAACCACCTCTCACCTCAGCAGGATAAAACAAACACTAAGAATTATTGTCAAACACGCTGCTATTTGGCCCAACTGTGATGCTCTTCGTGGAATAATGTGTCCACATAGGTGAAATATAAGCTATTAAATTAAGTGTGTCGCAGCTGAGGTACAGTACAGTACTTAGTGGAACGCGTTTGGATGTTTGTTGCCAGCTGTTAAATCATTATTATTTCCATGTGTTATAGAAGGTTTAAATTGAAGTTGTCCTCTGGGAAGAGATTCCTTTCTTTCTGAAATGTGTAGGAAGTTCAAAAGTAAAACAATTTCTTAGAGCCATGCTGAAACCCTCAGTTTGAGATGCTGCAGCCCATGTGGTGATACTAATGAATAATTTATTTTGAAACAAACAAACAAATAAAGGTTGGTTATAGGAATAAAAATGATAACCAGAAATTACCCCCCAATTCCATTCTTACATCTTAAATCTTTTGATTCATTTAAATGAAACTGAGTTTACTACAAATCATGCATAAATAAAAAGTGAAAAGATTTAAAGAAAAGAAAAGATATAACATACCTTTTTCAAAACTCTTATACTTCTCCCATAAGGCAACACTACTTTGATTTGGCTTCCTTCATTTCTCAGCTTGAGATATTTTAATGGAAAGGAAAACAGGAAAAATAGCAACAGGAAAAAAATGTCGGGAAGCATAAATATTAAGGGAGTGAAAATACTAAGCAAGGTCTTGGCCCGATGTGTGTCCATAACTTACTGTGTTGCAGTAGTTCATAAATATTGAAAATAGGCTCACACTCCATCGCAACCATGAGCAATGAATCCATGGAGGAAAAACCCCTTCGTGTCAAACCTTTTGTTTCTGTTTTTATTTTCCAAATCAGCATCAAATTAGAGTTTGACTTCTAAAACCATGTTCTTTTTTATTTTAGGAACTGAGCAAGAATAAATTGTTTATAGTTTATTCTCTTATGCACAACATCGACAGCCGAAGTAATCAATATCTGAATTTAACTGTCGACTGTCAATGTTCAATAAAATGTAAAGATTTTAATTATATTTTAATTATATTTGCTGTATTTTCCACAGTAACTCAGAACTTCGCTCTCCTCCCTGATCCATATAACACTCTGTCTGCCTGCATGAATACAAATTGTAGAACGGCAGACATGCATGCATTCATCCTCCCACTCATACCCAGTCACTTCCTCTGTGATTTTATTTCCTGCAGCAGAGCCATTTTAATAAATTTCTCCATTTCCTCTGTTTCATTTTATGTATTTTGTTATATTCTTATTCTTCCATATTTTCTATATTGCTGCTGTCATCACCTAGATTCTTATTGGCATCCCTGTTGGGTAATAGCTCTGTTATATTAGTTTTGTTGTTGTTTATTTCTTTACTTTGATGGGTTCCTTTTGTCTCACCTTATCAAATTGGTGATTGTGGAGTACCATTGTAATTTCTCCATGTGTCTATGTTAAAAAGTTGAAAGGCTTTAACTAGAACTAATCATCATCATTTAGTTTCTATGTTAAGGGAATACACAGTAGAAATAAGCTGGCTACAAATATTTTCAGATAGTTACGTTCAATGCAAATGGGTTTTTTTTCTGACACACTGAATAAAATGTATTCCTGGTAGGATTATTTTACAAATATTGTATATATATATCATATATTTTGCAAGACCGGCTAATTGACTATAATTGTGTGGTGACTTGTATCATTGCTTAAAATATGTAAACAAGGTATGTGTTTATAATTCACATATTTAGCTTTTTGCCCACTTTGTACTGTACCTCCAAAGGTAGCTTATTGAGTGTTTGGATCCTGTGTCTTTTATGTGTTTTGCGCAATGGTAACCTGTATTCAGGGGCCGTTCACCTGTGATCACAGTGTGAACAGGGCCTAAGAAATGTTTGTAGAGGCAGAAACTCCAAACTGAATTTTCCACAGATTCTCAGACTTTGAAAACAATAATAAACTTAAACACATCAGTCAACTTTGTGTCCCATTTTTGCTTCCAGAGGATCGACAGTCTGTGTGCAGTGGCCATGGCACACCCCTCAGTGACCACATCCGCCATAAGCAGCCAGAGATGAAACGATATGGAGATTATCGGGACAAAAAGCCTCCCAGCTTGTCACGGGATGCAGAGCGTATTGTACATCCACATGTATTGAACACAAACCTGTCACCGTCTGTGACAGCCCCATTCATCACACACAAAGCCAATCCTGTCAGCAGTACAATGCGCTCTATCTGTCCCTCCTCCATCCCCCCTTCTAAGTGACAGCACTGAAATGAACATTAGGACACCTCGGTATGTATTCAAATGATTTGTTTTTCCACCTCCCACTGAAGCCAATTTCCAGAGGCTAATAAACCTGGGAATTATTTCATCTCAGAAAAAGGATGGGCTTTCTCTCACTAAACCATCATGTGGTCCCATGGGTGAGTTGCCATGGAAGCCAACAGATTATCACCATAGAAATATAGAATTTTCCTTTTACAAAACTTTCTCACAGGCCGAGCTGGTGAGGAACTAGAACTCATGTTAAATGTTGATGGATGGAGTCAAAGGTAGGATAGTTTACAAGTCATGTCAGCCAAAAGCCAATGAGAATTATGAAACTAGTTATGTTAAGTGTGTAGGCTGTGTGGCAAGAGTAGGTGACCTTACATTTTCAAACTATGAGTGGTGGGCTTTGGGTTTTTATAATCTTGAGCTGTTGCTTTGAGACCAAGATGAAGCTCCTTTTATTACTTACAGATACTATACAGTATGGAACAGCTACTTTATCACTGGAAAGAGTAAACTCTGTTGATTCTGTTAGTATCTATATAATATACCCCTGTGCAGCCCACCTGCATATTGCATATTTTTTTGCATAGCTGGCCTGTTGAGATTCCATAATAATGAATCACATGATCATGAATGAATTTAATTTTTACTGTTCTTTTTTACTGTTCTTTAGCCATGCCTAATGTCATAGAACTCAACCAGAAAGCTTAATTCTACCTCCAGAGTAGCTCTGCAGTTGAGAAATGTCCCATCTGTGGTCTGTGCCAGCAACCTGATCGTATCTCATGCGTCACATAAACACGCTTTGGAAAAGCCGTGTCTATTGGACGCAAAACAGCAAATTTGCGTGTATATGATACGCTGCAGTTTGCAATAGCGTTGCAACACAAAGATGGTCGACATGCATATATTTACTGACTTAGGTTTAGGCACTAACTAATGCCATGATTGAGGTTAGGGAAGTTGCCTCAGGGGGCTGTCAACTCCTTACACAGCTAGCCCGGGGTGTCACATACACACGTGGCCTGGTGGCATCTACTATACACAAAAAATCGCTGTTTTGCGTAATAATAGACACGTCTTTTCCAAAGCATGTATATGTGACGCCTGAGCATGTGCCAGAGTCTGTCCTGGTGGCAATGTAAAGTTTACCACATGTGTATGGGATGGCATTGGCTTGCCCTCCTCTGTATGTGTTCATATGTGAGCTGCTTGCATGTGTGAGTTTTTTTTGTGTTACATATGGGTTTGTGTGTGTCCTGAGTCAGCAGAGTCCCAGTAATTACCCATAGATCCAGAGACAGAGGAGCTTTGCAGCGCTGACAGGGGGAGCTTCATTTCCCGAGTGTTCCTAGGGTCCACAGACTGCAATAACACCACTCAACAGCCTTATCAAGTTGATCCACATCACATTTCCACACAATTGCAAACACCTAACCTATTTATGCTGTAAACAACAGCAGCAAGCTAATAAAACATCTCATTGCTTTGTTGGGATGTAATCCAATGAAGTGCCTTCTTAAATAATGTCTCTTGTACTGTACGCAATATCGAGTAAAGAAACGTTGGTCCCAATATCTCTTTGATGAACATAATGAGACTTTTCAATAACAAATTCATAAAAAATTTATGAATTCAGGCAGAACTTGAGTCATTGTTGGTGACGATTTCTGCCAAAATGTTCGGTTCACTTTGTGTCACTGTCCCGTGAAGCTGAAATAGTCAACAATTTGACTGGGCTTATCGATGGCGACCAACAAACCTCATCACATGGGTTGATCTGACATCTTATTGACATTTAAACATCAGCCGCTGTTTGTCTTGAAGCTGTCACACCTACTGGGAACTGACAGACACTGAGGGTCCCCCAACTGAATGGCATTTTGCTGGATAACGTCTGACCATGTTATTTCTTGTATTTCGAAGATATTGCTGTGTAGATATTAGAATAATCTTGTTTTCTATAATCTGAGCACCACTTAACTCCTCAAATACTGTAGTAAATACTGTAATACTGTAGATTTTGGTCTTGTAAACATTTTTTAAGAAAAACAAAGTAAACAGAACATTGCGTTACTTCTTGCTGTCCATGTCTCCATAATTTAATTAAACACTTGTCTACTCTCAGTTATCTTGCATGCTAGTTAAAGTGATATACTGTTAGCATGCTAGTTAGCCTAACGTGATGTGGTAGATGGTATAGTCAGACGATCAGACACGTTTTTTACAAACCTAAATGTTCATAAACAATGTATTTCATTTGTTTTCCTACAATATCTACTGTCGCAATGCAATACAATACAATCAGTTGATAGCAAATAAAGCTTGATTCAACTTTTATAATTAAGTATAGAAACTCAAAGCACTTGGTCAAGGTCAATTAAGTTTGCAGCTTTCACTTGATTGATCTATTTCAGGACAAAGTGCACAATAAAGTCCCTAATAGTTTAAAGTTTTATGCTTGTTTAACTTGTTTTCTTGATAATTTCCATCTGTTGTTGACAACTAAAAGACAAAATTAAATAAAGTTTCATAGCATCCTGGGCTCACTTGGTTGATTTGTTTAATTAAAAAAAAGAAAACACAAACTCTTTATATTTTATTGTTTACTGACCATAAATGTATCCCCTATGCTATTAGAGTGAGCTCATTTGGAAGTCAGTGCACTTTTCCCTGGTGAATACACCCCCTGCCCTTCCCCCTTGCGCTTTTATTTTTAATTAACCTCTCAAAGATACTCCGTTGTTGCTTCCTGTGTCTGTGCCAGTGAGGTTAATGATTTCACCAGTCCAGGGAGACACTGTAGAGGACAGATCAATGCACCTCAATTCCCTGCGCCTCATGTTCAGTCTCACTTGCCGGACCACAGTGAAAAGGAGCAGGGGCCGATACTGATTGCGTAGCAATGGACACCTTCCCTCTGACACGTGTGCCGCACCCTGCATGTCAACAAACGGACAAGCGCACAAAAAGCACACACAAACAACCATACTTAAAACATATTAAATACCTGGAGAGGCACAGAAACATTCTGCATCTAACCAGCCTCACCATGATGCATCAATACATAAATCTTAATCTAAATTCACAAAACAAAACTTTAGCAAAAGTAAATAAAGCTACTGAGCTCAAGTACATACTTATAGATGTTAAAAATGTAGGACTCTTAACTGAAAACATGATACATTCTACTAAAATAAAAAACTAAAACAAAGACATCTAAAGGAAAGGTTTCATAAATCCGAAGAAGCAACAGGCCAGAATAGAGGCTTTAGGACAAAATTTTAACAGTCTTTCTCTAGGGACTCTAAACTTAATTTGGGTTATCAAACAATAAATCACTCTAAACTCACCATAAAATATTAGTGAAACGTTTGCAGCCATTTAGAGAACATAAAAAGAAAGATCTCAGCATCTGAAGTTGACAACATGCTGCTAATTTGACTCGTGATTGACTAGTCATATGGCACTTTAAAATAATTAAAGGTGATGCACTTACCAAAATATCGTATTGTCATGTTTTAAATAAAGTTCTTACTATTATTGCTTTCCAGTAATGTAACTTAAACTCACCTGACAATGTAAGGAAGGTTTGTTATACTACTGTTCTGGAGATCAAAAATAATTTTCACGGTGTCTTCTCAAATTAAGACAAACAGGTAGACATTGTAATAACTACACAAGACAAAAACATTTGAAAGTAGTTTATATAGACTATATATGGAAGCAAACTGTCTACTTGTGCTACTTAGACAATGCCAACATTGGCTGTTTGGAAATAGCTGGTGAACAAAAAGGCTAAATCAATTCCGGTGTTACACTAGACCAAATGTGATACTCAGCTGTAAGCAAATTAGAAACACTTTTGTGTTTTGAATAAACACCCTAAATCCTCTGTAATCGAGAAAACGAGCTCTAATTAATTGCGAATCTGTCAATACTGGGATGAAAAGCGTGAAGTTGCATGTACTCATTTACACGTTCAGTTCAAGAGTCATTTTCTCTTTTGTCAACGTGGATGTTTATTTTTAAATATTGATCCAAAGGTAAGAATGACCACCTCTGGGAAACACACCATTAAAAAGTTACATTCACGAAGAGTTGAGCTGCTTTTTTTTGAATGGTTTACTAAAATATGACAACTTCACATTATGATGTATTTTGCAGCAGTTGGTGGAACTTCAGTCTGTAGCTCCATGCACTTGTTAGCCCTATATTTTTCTTGTTCCTGGGTTCAGCTCTGATCTGGTTAGCTGGATCTTTGAGCATGGAGTTTGCATGTCCTCATGTTCACCAACAGTTTATTGTTATGTGCTGCACTTCCTGCTGTCTTCCCCTCCACCTTTACATGCATGAATGAAGTATGTAAATTTAAACCATTAGAGAATGAAGAAATATTATGCCTCAGTATCTCACAATAACTGAATACACATGGAAACCAGCAATTTCAAGCCTCGAAAATGCAGTATCTCTACTATATCTCCCATTGGACTCGAATAACTAAACTCTATGAAAAAGCTCTATGATAGAGCTGTTAAAGCACCAGACCTAACTTGGCCTGCTGACAAGAGGACGGGGGCTCCCCGTTGTGTTCATCTCAGCACGTCTCCACGACTATCTGCAAAACACTTACTCTTCCACTCACAATAACCCCGTCGTTCTCTGGACTCCCTCCCTTGTTCCCTTCGGCCTTGATATGTAACAGAACTCAGAGGGAAGATGAAGTAGACCTACGTAATCAGAGCAGGGCCGTTTCCCCCCATTGTGTCTCCATCAAACCAGCACGACCCTCACCACTATCCCCTGCTCGTGAACGCCTTTGAAACATCAAAACTGACCGAAGGTAGGGAGCCACTACATTAAAAACAGCACATTCACAGTGGTGCAGGCATGCAGCGTATTGGTCTGATCTCTGAACCGACCCCACGCTGGGCTCTGTTCACATTTGGATGTCTCTATCTGTGGAAAATTCACCCCTTCCCCACCTCAACCTCCTATCCCCACTCCCCCGCCTCCCACTAGTGCAGAGCTGGCAGCCATGATGCATCAATCACTGCACGCCCGCCAGGGGGATGACATCATGGCACATTGGCAGGGCTATCTAAGCAGGGATAGGGAGTTTTTTTGGAGGGCTAACAGAGATAAATAGAACTCCTCTTGGTCCCATCCTTCTCCGTGAGAACCTCGTCTTTATCAAAACTAAAGGACAACGAGCCTGACTCGTGTCCTCAGTTTTTGGCCCTGCTCTGCTCTGCATTTTTCTTCGTCAGATTTGGCCATCCCTCATTCCTTTTCAACAGCAACAAACTTTATTGGCCCACTTCCCCTGCACCTCGTGTTTGTGTCACGAGTCTGAATAAAGTTTAATGACGCGAGAGTGCAGCTGATTTCTGCAATGTGCAACATGATCCTGGACGACCCACCAAGATGATCAATAAATCCCTCCTCAAAATAGTTTGCAAATGTCACCCAACATCAGCACACACTTCTCATCTAATGCTTAACATTACAGCTCAGTTACAAGTTTTTTGATTTATTGAAGGTTAAGAATAGCAAGTGCAATATTTGCCGAAGTAAACAGAGCGAAAGAAAAATGTACAAACAATTGTCAGTTATCATCATAGACCAGCTGGAATTATGTTAATATTAAAGCAAAAACAGTCAGTCATATTATCAGCACTTGGTAATGAATGAAGACTTATTGCAATAAAATTACAAGTTGAAATATGCAGAACAGTGAAGCAGGTTGTTGTGAAACATCTACTTTTAGTATCAACCTAAACATGATAAAACACTTGCCATGTCATTTATGCGCATTGTTATTTTATATGTTTTATATATTGCTTTATTGCGCATACTCTTTAGACTCACTGTAGTTTAGCATAGGAACTGGTATATATAAACTACTTAATCCAGATAATCTAAAGTAATAAGAACACACCTCTTCTCCCAAGCACTCTTATAAGAACGTGACTGAGAGAGGAGAAACTGATATGGGATAGAAAACCTGGTTTTGCTTTCGCCCCTCGTCTCTCTTTTGGCCTGTGAGAGCCAATAAATCCAATATCCAGAGCTATTAGATTGACAGAGCTGAGCGCTGTTTGATCTTCAGATGTCTGAGAACGGCCTCTGCACATTCCAGGGGCCAAATGCAGTTTGGCTGTCATCAGCAGGACTACTTTTGGACATCGGTGGCATGCATGTCAATTATCCGTGCCTTTGACAATTATGTGTCCAAGTTAATGCTTATTTTTCCACCTTTTCACCTGTGCTGAAAGGATGTAAGACTCAATCAACATAGAAAAGATACCATACAGGATGCCTCAGTCTTGCACTTAGTCTCGCCACTTGTTAGAATAGCAATGATAATGACAATTAATCTATTAAAATCACACTGTGAGTTCAGCAAACCCTTAAGGCTGATGTGTTTGTTTACTCTGTTAATGGAAAAGCAAAACAATTTGGGCAGAAAACCACAGTGGATCAACATAACAAATCCTCAAATCAAAAAAAATTATCATGAAAAGATCCACGCAACCTAAAAGGGCAACATTAAGTTAATACATTTACAAATTAATGTTTGATATAGGAAAACAACTCAAATGAATCTGCAATCATTGTACTGTGAGTCATGTACATATGGTTAAAATAAATCTGGGCTCTTTAAAAAAATATTATGGTCTTATGTCCAGTAAAAAGAGAGAAAAGACCTTATGTCCTCAAAAGTGGGAAGTTTAATTCTCTGCTCCCAACTTCTTGTCCAAGCTGGACAGCATTCAGGATAATAAATTACCCTCTCAAGTACACCGTTGAGGTTTTAAACGCAGGGATGAGGCCAAGGGGAAAGGGAAAATTGTGTGACCTGATGACCTACAAACTCTTAACCCCTGGCCTAAGTCCTGGGCGCCTCCCTGAGAGCTCTGAAAAAAGCCTGAGTCAAACATCACATTTGGACTTTGTCTCTGTGACCTTTACACACGCTGTCACTCCAGGTGCTCTCTATTCCCCCTCATATCAATACACCTAGGATATGGACAAGGGGTGGGGGGCGGGGGGTGAGAGCTACTGAGGATGGATAGTCTTGGTGATTAAAATTAAACACACCCCCCAGGAATTTCTTGCTGATTCTCATTATTTCCTTTTTTTCCCTCCTGTCCTCCTCCCTTCCTTCCTCTCGCCGCTCCTCTGCATATACCAAAGACAGGATAGGTAGTGAACAAGTGAGAGACATGTTGACAAGAGGGTGCTAAGTGGATTTGAGTTATGGGCAGTTGGGCGATGTGTTTGTTTAACCATCTGGTAGCAACTCCCCCTGTTTTGTGATGGAATGCCTGTGGAGGGAAGGAGTCCAGTCCCAATATGGATGCGTACATACACATACACTGATTTGACAGGGTCAGACTAAAGGAAAGGAGCCTGCCTGAGTTATGCACTTATGATGAGCTTGTTTCCAAAATACTATACAACACTTAGTTAAAGATTACCTTAACCATTATATATTATATACCTTAAATATCTGATTAATCCTTCAGTTTCTTTGAAATGAAAGTTGTTTTGCATTAGATTGCACTAATGGACTATCCTACATTTCGTGCTTTTTGCCAGAGTACATTTTCTCCATAATTTCTCAAATGTAAGATTCAGTTGAAAAGTATTAATTAAAGCTTACTTTTAAATAAAAATTAAATACTTACAAATCAGTGGAATGAGATCTCATGAGTTCCACATGAAAGCTGTCAACACCTTTTTGATATATGCTCCCTTTTAATAACAGAGGCATATGTAGATAAATGCACACACAAAACACTGTGTTTTGTACATACAAGCACAAGCAAGGTATTGTCTTTAACACTGTGTCTAATAACCAGCCAGATCCCCGTTATAATTTTCCAAGGTTTCTTCTTATTGAATCTGGTGTGTGGTGGAGACTTTGTGCAGTTGGACCTCTCTTTGTGTGAAAGGCATTGTTCATCTTCACCAATTACACGTGAGGTGGCAGTAACGAAATTAGGCGCCTCTTATTGAAGCGGTGACATGGAGTTCTGAAGTAATTACTCTGCCTTTTAATAACGCGCCCAGCAAATTCACTTTTTAATCTCAGTATCCTGAATTATTAAGCAGCTGTTTCCCCCTAGATCACTTCCTCTCAGAGGCCGACTGCCCAGTGCTAGCAGGCATGCATGAGATGTTTTCTGACATAAGCCTCAACCATTATTGTCAAGACATAAGAAAATACATTTTAAATCTTCCATTAAGACCAGTCCTTAAAATGCACAAACAAAACTTAACACAACTCTCGACATGGTCAAAAATGAGTGACTGTTACATACAGTTTAAGAGTACATTTTTAGTCATCTCTGAGAGGATAACAATGTATACATTTCTTTTTTGCTTTTATTGCAAAAACATGTCTTGTGTTTAGCAAGATCAGAGCCAGTTGGCCTGTAACTTTATGTCAGTCAAGATGCATAACTTGCTGGTGCAGTAGGTTTTTTGCAGAGGATGATAATGGATGATAATGGATGCACAATAGCATTGAATGCTGTCTGACACAAATGCTATTTGACCATGAAGCTGTTTTTGAGAAGGGGGATAATGCAAATTTGTAACACGTAGATTTATGGATTTTATGGTCAACAGTGAATAAACACTTTATAGGATTACATATCCCAGTTTTTACGTTTCATCATACGTGTCCTTTTTAAAAAGGAACACAACTCTATTGTGTTCTTTTGTGTAAGCTATAAGGTATAACTAAATTTAACCAGGTCAGCTAGACTAACGAACTAGCAGGATGCTTCACAATATTATAAACTCTCGTCCTCCTTTGTCACTGCCCTTCACAGCATGGGTCTTTGATTTTTTGCAGTGATGTTTAACTTTGAAGTTATTGTCAGTTGAACTGACGCTTTTCTCCAAAGCGACTTACAATTGCTATACATGTCATAGGTTGCATGCCTCTGGAGCAACTAGGGATTAAATATCTTGCTTACGGACACGGTGGTGGATGTGTCACAGTGGGACTCAAACCCGATTCTCTCACACCAAAGGTATGTGTCCACTGTTCCACCCCAATAAAATAATGGTTTTGTTAGCGTGTTTTTCTGCTAAACTTCCAGTACACTGATGTCGTAGACAGTGAAAGACCTAGAAAAACACCTGCCAATTTAATGTATTTTGTTCCAAAGGAAAAGAAAAACAGTCCAGTGAACAGAACCTTAGAAGTGCTTCCCCTTTCATTTCCAGTAACACTACAGTGACACAAAAGCTAATAAAAACTGGATCATGCCTACAGAGAGAGCAGCAGCAAGTTAGTTAGTGTTGGCAATCACAGAGCATCGACCCTCAGTAAAGTCCAAGAGTTTGGATCGATGAAAGTCATTCTCTAACGGGTACACATGGAAGGGTAAAAATCCTGATTTCTGCTTTAACACCTCATTCTGTGTTTCACCTCCTTCATCTTGGAGAAATGTCAGGAGAACAATAAATGTATAAAAGGTCAGCGGCGTACTAACAGACCCTTCCAAGCTTTCATTACATTTGCTGTTGGCTATAGCAGAGGCGCTTGGGCAATGGTGCTGACATTTGGTTTGTTTTTACACCATGTTGAGTCTCACACAGTTGTAGCTCCTAATAATGTCAGAAGGAAAGATCTCGGGGCAGCTTGGTTGTGTTTATTGCTACCGTGCAGGGACAGAAATAGCATTATGACTCATATCAAAAGACTGCCACTGACCACACAATCGATACATAAGGTAATGCTTTTAAGTCTGAGGGAATACCTTTTCCGGCTTACATTTCTATTTTTCTTTTTCATGCGTGGTGATTGGTGAGCTGATGTTGAAATGTGTAGTGTTCCTGTGTACCTTAGTAGATGTAAAATGGCATTAATTCTCCCAGTCTTGGCAGTTTTATTCAATGATGTATGTATTTCAGCCTTTGGTGGTCTGCTTTCTTTTGTTTTGTAAAGAGTAGAGACAGAAGGTGCTGAGTTTCATTCAGAAGAATGTTGATGCTGCACAAAATTAGCTAAGCATTTCATAACCTACTGTGACAAAATGGATTGGGAATGATTTGTGTTTGGACACTTTTAAAGCTTGAAAAATCATATGCATGCCTACACATGAAGACATCCATGTGGTGAACAGACAAAAAAAATTCACTCCTACTGTGACCATATGAAGACATCAAACCCTACTGAGGCTGAAAACTCCACACTGGGTCAACAGCTATTTGAAGAAGACAGAAGAAAGACGGCTAAGAACCATAATGACAGATTAGATGATGTACATGTCCATTCCTTTGAGCTCGTCACACTCCATAAATTAAGCTCAAGTTATGTTTTCACATGCAAACCCTCCACTTACCCACTGTTTTCCTTTGGTCTGTTTCCACATCACCCTGTAAGTCAGAAGGAGAAAACAAGCACAAAGAATTCAGATCTTTGCACCTCACTTTACCAGCAGATCAAGTGACTGCATCAAACCATGGCGCAGGTTAAAAAGTTTGGGCTGCAGCGTGTAAATTGTCAATTTGCCTTGGTTGGGTGCTCAGGGAGTGCGGGGGAAAAAATCACAGTCGAGGGACTCAATTGACACTCCTTCCAGGTCAGAGGTTAATGAATGATTATTTCTCTGTCCCAGCAGGCGTTGCCCACTCTCCCGTGGCCAGGAGGGTGAAAGAAACTCAATTTAGGCAAGATAAATCCCAGGGAGATAATTTGCTGTGATTTAATCAGCACTGAACTGATTGCTGTAGACAAGGAAAACATAACCAAGAGGAATTGGTGTATTGATCCTTTTAAAAAAACACAATGACTTGCAAAGGATTCACTGTGTGTTAATCCATAGAAAGTGGTTTAATGGCCAGTGATTACTGCACATTATCAGTGCCAGTTCAGCCTTTGTAACTGTAAATGATTCACTATTGCACTGTATGAAAAATATGGAATTTACAGGTTGAGGGTTATCTGTAATTATGTGCAAAAACAGGGATTATAATTAATAATAAAAGGTATTTAAATATGGTTTCATTTTACCCCCGTGATGCAACAGCTTTGAAACACATTACTGTGTGAAACTGTCTGTGTGTGTGACCTGAACTCAAATCACTTCTCCTGACTCCTGACCCAGAACTCCGCTCACGGAAAACTGCCAAAGCAAAATGAGAAGAGCGACAGAGTTCAAGATAGATTTGATTTCACTCCGGGGCCAGGTGTGGGCTTTGTACTTGCCACGAACCGTACCGGCGCTCCGGCCTTCCCATCCAGTGCTGTATTATTTATATCCACCTTTGGATACTGTGTGACAATGTAATTGCTAATGCCTAAATCAGAAGTGCATTGGAAGGGTTGTCCACCACTTCCTGCAAAACGTGATGCCTAAATGGCAAAATTATCTATGTTGCAGACTGGACGTAGAACATTTGTTTGTATGGAAATGTATTGATGTCAAAATGAATGAGCTAGTAAGGAATTCACAATCTGTGAGCCAAGCTTTGAGAGCATGCAGTAACACATTTAGTACAATATCTAGTTTTTACGTTCACACATTTTGAAATTTGCTTTCATAATTCTGTCCAGCTGTTTTGGCAGATTCTTAGCACTTGAGAACACAAGAGCCACATGCTAACCAAACTTATTTAACAGTGATGTCTGTGGACCATGTTTGGATGTTATCCCTACCAGGTCAAATCCGAGTTTCTACTTGTCTCACTTCAAAATTGAAGAAGACAAACTGTCGACACTACTACTACTGTTCACTGAAATGGGTTGACTGACAATTCGTCTTCTGCTTGCGAATCGGTCCTTGTGTACCCCAAAAGTTTGTTCTGCTCTAACAAATCTGTTCCTGTATTCTCTCAAATCATACTGAATTGTTATTAATTTATTAATATGCTTGTGGTGTAGTTTATTTGAACAAACTTTAACTTAAACTTCACTACCACAGTTTAGGTGATCTATCCATCCAGGTGAAATTGTATTTTCTGAGTAGTTTGTTGGGTGTTTATGTGAACCTGCTGTAGCACCAGATGGTTGATACTTATTGCATCACTATGTTTCATATTGTGTCAGGTACCCTAAATGATGAATCACAGAAAAGAAAAGCAAATTGACTTCTGCACACATCCTTGTACTCGTCAAGATGTCTGGCAAACCTTGTTTACCTGGCACTGGAGTGGGCATAAATGGAAAAGTATTTGCAAAAAAAATAGATAAGGCAGATTTAAGTGCCTCATTGAAGAGCTGTTCCAAAAGCATTAAATATTGTGCAGTGTCCGAACTGTTGAAAATATTTAAAGGTGCTATCTTGATTTTTTTATATTGCTTTAATGTTATTTTTTTATTTAGTAGTCATGTTTTATTTACAAAAATAGTTTGTCCCAGGTTTAGTTAAATCATTTCTCTAGAGTACATTTTGAGCTGTTTGAAGAAATTGCATTTTCTTTTTATTCCTTTTTACTTTGGTTTGGACTTGAACTCTTAAATTCATTTTGACCTACCCTAGATGGCCTTTTCTTCTGTCCCCAAGTGTTTGACTTCTACTGTAGTCCCATTCAAAAGTATTTACTGTATATAACATTTCTGTATTATTTTGAAATTGATATACAATTCCAAAACGCACCGTAATTGTTATTTGCATCTGCTTGCTAAATCACTGATTAGTTCCACACCCCTCGTCCCACCCACTCCACACCAAATTTTCTGCAGCAGCTTAAACATTTGTCTGAACCGGTACAGGGGACTTCATTTCTCACATTGACTGTGGACAGTTGTCCTTTGGGTTAATGGCTCACTGAAGACCTGAATCAGACCCAGATGAAAGCAACCTAAAGGGCCCTCATTTTTCCCCATTAATCATCCCTGTTTTCTTTAAGGTGATCTTTTCACCCTGTTTTTAAGTACCTGTCTGTTTTCTGGAAAGGAGCTTGTCCAGGGTCCAAGGGGCCAACTGGAGGCCTGTCCGATCCGCGTCCCCTCCTCCCAAGCAGTCCCAGGAGCTCCGAATCAGGCCCCCAGGTTTAATGGCTTTTGTAATGGCAAATTATAAGCCGCTACAAGGGTAAGATTAATTGAAGGGTGGTCTCAGGCCATTGCTTGGCTCGGGCTACAGCGTAACTTGAGACGTTAGCGTTGCACTAAAAAATGTGGGCGTCTGTCTTGTCGACCAAAGGCATCAGAGATTCATGAACTCTCATGACATGACATTTTACCGAGGCCTATATTTTGGTTGCCCAGAGGGGCCATCTGACTTTAAAGAAATCATTATCATTTATAAAATTAACCAATTGTTTTGTCAGAATTTTCAGCACCACCATCATTCCTGTGCTAATAGATTTGCTATGAGTCAGTGACCACTTCACTCCCAGGATATGCGGTTACAATACGCAGTATTATAATTCAGCCCTAGAAAGCACAAAACTAAAGATCCAAATCATCTCTATTACAGTAAGAGTAGTGATTTAGATTGCAATATATGGGGGAGTAAAAGGAAAAACAACTACAGGCTGAATTTGTCAAAATAACCGCAACGGGTCCCAAGACTGTTCTCATTAGTCTCAACGGGATATGAAACACAGCTCATGCTTTGAGTAAAGCAACAAAGAGACCAAGGCTCGAGCATTTAAGTAGATAATGATTCCCAACACTACACTCACAGCAGTCCCGGACTCTTGTATTTTCCTTCTTTTTTTCCCTCTTATGTGTATTACTTGGACAAAGATTTTGTAAGGTCCATGAGACCAGAAGTTAATGAGTTTATTATCTTTAATAAAGCACTAATAAAATGTCATGGTAATTACAGTTGCAGTGTTTGAGAATAATACTGCAAACCGTGATCTATGTTGGATATTGCGTAATTGATTTTACTCAACAAAAGCTACCAAATAGACTGATTAGCTCTACAAAGAGTATTTTTAGTGGGATTACAGGCCTGCCAGACCACTCAGACAAAGATCTTTGTCTATTTTTAGTTATTGTCTAGAGGGCTTTTAAGCCCTCTTACGCTGGCAAGATACTTGTCATTTTGATGGCCATGATCTACTTCCCTTAATATTCTAACCATCAGATTTTGAGCCACTGTGTGATAATTAGCACTTTAGAAATAGCACCTCTATTATGTTTATTTGTGTGTTATGTTATGTGCTGTTCGTGGGCATCTACATTTCAGTAGTGTTTGATTCTTCACATATTTGTATGTAGAGTTTCAATTTACAAGTTTACAGAATGAGGATGAAAATTTATATTTTTTATATTTCATCCTGAAAATACATTTCTGAATACACTCTGAGTGATTGGAAATGTTAGTTTGTCAATCACATGGCGAGTGAATCTAATGAATTGTCTCAAGCTGAACATAAAAGACAAAACTTGCTGCACGATGGCCACTAAAACAGTGTGAGCTTCACCTTTCACACCTCTGCACCAAACTTCTCTCAGTCAAAGTGAGAGGGTGAGGAGAACAAAATGGACCAACAGCTTGAGTGTGTTGACACTTATCCACTCAAATCTGTCCATGTGGATCGAATTTTCATTTTGCTAATTGATAAACACAATAGTGGAGTCTTGGCAGTATTTGCCTCCGAACAGCATTTGACCTCCTCCAAGAATGCAATGGAACAAGAGTAAGAAAAAAAGAGAGGAAGAAATGCAAACGAAATGGGAGGCCCAAGCACCCCGCTCATATCTCATCTCTATTAACGGGTTTACGGGTGACCCCAGGGATCCTCGTAAAAGTTTACGTGGAGGTTTCAGTTAGAGTTCCCTTTAAAAGAATGAAAGAAATTGGTTAGTTTATGGTTAGCCTTCAGAATTTTATGGCATGTTTTACTTAAGTTCCCATTTTTACAGATCCTGGTTCCAATTAGCGGAGTAGCAGAAGGCTGAACTGAGCTCCTCTCTACTCTCAGGGTAAAACAACAACAAAAAAAATATGAAGGAAACTTAATTGACTGTTGATCTCCAAGGACACATTCAGGTCAAGTGCAGAGGCGTGGAGATGGGGTTTGAGGATCAATGTTACCTACGAGCTGTTGCCACTTCAGGAACAATGTGGGACTTAAACTGGAGAGGAAATACAGACCCAGAGAGAACTGATTTCCTTAAATGAAAACCCAGTAACTTGCAGCCATCATTAAAGTGAAATTGCAAAGTTCACTGTAAAAGATTAATGCAGACATTGTTTATGTTTAAGTTGCAAATAATTTCAGATTTTTCAAAGTATTACATGTGAAATCATATTTAAAGGTCTTTTTGTCACTGTGAGGTTTGTATGTGTCTTTAAAATGGCCCTGTCCAACACATTCTCACTCCCGACTCGTCACATATTGACGCTTGATCAAGGCCCTTTGGCGTCGCTTTGTAACGCCCTGACTACCCCTTTTGCGTCATTTTTAGATGTTTAGGGCTCTGCGGTCAAGTAAGCAATGCTTAGCAACAACAAATATACAACGTCCGGTTATGCTTTCAAAATAAAACGCTAGCATTTTGAAACCGCCATTTTGAAATGGCACATTATTAAAGTTGTGAAACATTGCAATTTGGTTATGTTTACGCACAAAAAGTACTTGGTTAGGTTTAGGCAACAAAACTACTTGGTTAAGGTTAGGAAAAGATCATGGTTTGGGTTATATATATCAAAGACCCTGTAAAAGGTTCTGTCATGTTAGAAAAATCAGATTTTTATTTAAATAATTTTAAATAAATTATTGACTTATTCTGAACATGTTATGAGGTTTGTTACCTTATTTTACAGGACATCCATGTTTTTAATCAGTGGTCATCTGGATAAAATATTTTAACCAAACACATGCTAATGCTACCTTAGACATGTCTGATGTCCAACCTTCCCAATAGTAATGAAATACTAGACTTAAGACTCATTCAGAAAGCCTGCAGTAACTTTGAAAACATCATGAAGAACTTTAACAATGTCACAAAAACTGATTTATACTTTCCCAACGAACTAACCGTATCAGACAGCCAGCAGGCTAAGGAAATGGGGTATGTGGAGGGTGGGTTTAAGAAAGAAAAACAGTTTGGAGAAGAGTGAGACATGCTGATGAATGACAGAACATGACACAACAATAAGTCACTAATCCAGCAGAAGGCATTCAAGGTAACATGCCTTCAGGCAGTCGATCACTTGGAAATCTAGCATCTTCTCCAAACCACCAGCACGTCACTGCCGTCATCACCACCACACTAGCGTGTTTATAACTCCACAAACAAACTGTCACACAGCGGTGCTGGTCGCATAAAAAGGCTATTTAACAGGTTGAACACACACACACACACACACACACTGTCTGAAACACTGATTGCAAATCCTTCTCTGTTGCGTTTTTCATTTCCTCTCTTTTTCTGCTTTTCATAAATGTATCCTTTTTAGGGCCAGAGCACAAAACATGAGGTCCCTGAAGGAGTTTTTAGTAACCTCAGTTTTGGGGGCCTAAAAATACTCTAAAACTCACCAAACTTTGCACATAATAATGGCGGGGTGACAGAGCAGCCCCCGGTCAAAGTTTCACCTGCTTGTACAAAATTTCTGTGGTACAGTTATTGCAAGTTGACCATCTTGCCCGTGGCGTGTCATTGAAAATTGCTGATTCGCCATGAAACAGGAAGTTGTTATAACTTCAGTATACATGGTCACATCTGCATCAGATGTAATAAGTATAATAAGAGTCCGGCCCTGAACACATCCACATGCCAGTATTCACTCAAAGTCATAGTGCCACCTGCTGGCAATAGGTAATGACACGTTTTACGCTGTAATGTAGTGCTCCTAGCTGGTTGGACAAATCAACTTCAAGACTGTCCCAGAAAACCCTTAACACGTTGATGAGGCCATGTTGTAAAACTTGTGAGTTTTTGGTAAACGGCGTGGAGGTGGTGGCGGCGAATTTCCACTCTTCGCCACGACACAGGAAGTTGTTGTAACTTGACTGTACAAGCTCAGATCTGTACCAAATTTTACACGTTTAATAAGAGTCCTGCCCTGCCAACATTCACCCATGGTCATAGCGCCACCTGCTGGCAACAGGAAATAACCTTTAACTAAGCAGCCCCCATAGCACCTTTCACCTACATGTATGAAATTTCTGTGGCACATATGTCCAGGTGTAATTTTATGGTCATTTTTGGATGATTAACACACTCCATACTTTAATAAACTCCTCCTAGGGATTTAGTCTGACCGAGGTCAGATTTTTGCTTTGCAGTCTAAACCCATTGACGATTAAAAGTTGTACAAACGGTGAGTTTTCCTGAAACGGCATGCCTGTGGCGTGGCATCCAAAATCACTGATTCGCTATAAGAGGAAGTTGTTGTAACTTCAGTGTACATGCTCACATCTGCACCAAACTTTACATGCTTGATATCAGTCACGCCCCAAACACATCTACATGCCAATATTCAGTTATAGTGTGGGGTAGTGGATAAGACACATGCCTTTGGTGTGAGAGACCTGGGTTGAAAGCCACTGTGAGTTACCAATGTGTCCCTGAGCAAGACACTTAACCCCTAGTTGCCTATATAGCAATTGTAAGTCGCTTTGGATCAAAGCGTCAGCTAAATGAATAAAAAATGTAAATGTAAAAATGTGCTGTGCAGCGTCGGAAGTGCATGGCAAATTCACAGCCACACTGGCACAGCTCCAGAATCTGCAATGGAGCCGCGGCAGCATGACATACTTTCCTTTGATTCACAGTAAATCCTCCATCTGATGACACACACACACACACACACGCACACACACACACACACACACACACACACACACACACGTTAACATTGTCTCCAAGAAATTGATGTGCAACAAATTTGTATTAGCAGATAAAATTCAGAGGAAATACTGGCCAAATAGGTTTAGATTTAGTTTCTAAAATAGCGCCACAGATCTGAAGTTGTGTGACGTTCATGTGAATGATACAATGTCTTCACTGTTTCCAAATATGATTGATCTCACAGGACAATACAGTGAACAACAAGGAACCTTTTTGTACATATACATGTGAACGGTTTTTGTGCTAATATTGCACAGAAATACCCACACAAAGACAAATCTAGTAAATTAAAGCAAATTAAAGACACATCATTTGTAAATAAGAGCATGTGTAACTATGAATCCATAGAAGTGAACATAATACACAAAAGTATTAAAAACATGGAAACACATACACACAAACGCATATTGTCTAAACACAAATGCATACACACATGCAGACACACACACACACACACACACACACACATCCTGCAGCTCTCCTGTGTGCCTCTGTGCCATGCTTTAGGAAGGAACTATACCCATAACACAGCGGTTGTTTTCCTGCTTACAGGAGCTTTAATAGGTGATAGGGTAGCTGACTCACCAGGCAAGCTGCGGATGCCTTCCCTCAAACATGACACTTACATGGCACTTAATCTGTTTGAAGGTTAAGAGGCTGATCTCACACTTTACTTTAGGTTGTGTTAGAGGTTTAAAAATAAGATCAGTCAGATTATATTTTTAATGCCCACATGTATATCTGTAGCCACAGAAGCCATATTTTATTTTGTGAGTAAATGAAAATGCAGCTCAGTTTTTAATGGAATCAATTCTCCAAGTGAGGGTAAGAATGCATCAAAGGATTTGTAATTCAGGATAATGTGGCAACACCAAATACTTGAGCAGTATCTACAATGGGTAACTTGCAACTAAAGTCCAACAACATATTTGTATTATTTCATCCACACCTATAAACTGGAAAGTCAGGAAATAGTTTTTGTCCTGTCTTTGTCCACTCAGACATTGGGCTCTCTTAAGTAACATAAACTACCTCCTTCTTCTTTGATGTATCACTTTATTCAGACCAGAGGAAGAACTGAACGACAAAATGTGTCTAGAACACCACAATTAAAAACCCTGAAAAGATGTTCTGTTTCATTTGATATTGATTGATTGATTGATGTTTAGATATTGTAAAAAAAATTATATAAATATATATTATAAAAAGGTGCCTCTGTGTTGGCTTGCAACTGACACAGCTCAGCCTGGTCTCTGGGTTTGAGGCGATGCCTGTAGCCTTGTCTACACCAACCCAGATGGGAGGCAACAGCTCTGGCTCAGCCGTCGGCCTGCAGTCAGAGTCCAAGTGCTGCCTGGCTACAGCATTTATCACCAAATCCAAACTGGAACCCAGAGAGAAATGAAATTCGGGCCGGATGGCCAGACACAGAGGAGGGCTGGCGGCAAGTCCTGTGTATTTGTTCCTCTCTCCAAAAAGCCTGTTGACTCAAACCTCATTCATGCTACAGCATTGTCACCCAGAGACCTTCAGCGATTTGCAAATAAATGTTTTATGATTGTCATGGATTTATTTCGTTTGTGATTCAGTCATGTCTGGAATTTGTAAAGTACAAATTCCACTGTAATTCATGTGCTTAAGTGATAACAGACATCCAATCTTAATGCTGCTCTGAACAGAGCTCAGAATCTATGTGGTTTTCTTCTTCCTCTACAGTCATCTTGTAATGAATAAAATTCTGAATGTGTAAATCAAGGGAAAAGAAGCTGTATCTGTTGCAAAAGTCATTGCAGTAAATTCTTTGCAAACACACCTCTTGAAACACAGTGGTTAATGGGCGATTTATAAATTACATAAAAATGTCAGAGTAACATCTTTCAGTAAAATCTAAGTGAAATTGTATTTGTATGCAGAAAAATTGCACAGCGCTTAGGATCCAGTGACTTTGAAAAGTATTGGCAGTTCTGTCTTACAGCAGTCATAGGTTATCTTATCTGAGCTAGCTTAATGCTGCATGTTTTAGTTGGAATCACTGCCAAGAATGAATTGAACCTCCTGTTTAAAATGGATCTGTTTCTACAAGCTTTCCATCTCTGTGCTGCAGTTACACATGTTTTGGGCTTAAATTTAACATTTGGATTTAATATGTTGAAAACACCAACAGCATTTTGTCTGTGAAGCATGTGTTTTTCTCAGCTCTGTCTTCATCACTTACTATTTCTTATGCTTTAACAAAGGCTAAATGATGTTTGCATTGTGAAGTCAAAACCTGCAACAAACTGGACAATTCGAATAGTATGTCTTCTTATTCTGTGAGAGGTTACATAACACACATGTTACAGAGTGTAAGCCTAAGCACAAGCATAGAAATTTAAATACATCTTATTCTGCTTTTTACTTTGTTAGAAGTGTAAAAGAACAAAAGTGTTAAAGCCAAAAAAGACTATTTGAACCATTGAAGCTTTGGTTTTTGTTGTGTAAAACTAACAGGTAGACTAGGTTTTCTGGAGATAAAACACATAAAAAAGCAAAGCTGGCAAGCCACTTAGGTTGGTGAAAGGGCAAGTGAGGGTAAGAAGATAGAAGTAAGGAGTGGTGCTTATAGCTGAAAGAAAGATAGAAAAGGGGAAACAGTCACAGTAAGACTAGGATGACAAGAGACACAAATAGAGAGAGGTCAAGAGATAGTAAGTGAAAGAGAAAATATAGTGGAATACAATAAATCATAAGGGGGAAAAAGCAGAACTGAGGGAAGCAATGTCTGGCTTTATTATATCCTAATATGCCTTCCATAGTCAGCCAGCAAGCAGAAGAGTGCCGAGACATAATTATATCCCCTCCCCGGGCCGTCTCCCTGTATTAGCGTCTCCTCTAGTTCACTGGCTGCGACAGAGACAAATGAGAGAGTTTTTCCAGCAGATCATTCTCATCCGTTACTGCCAGTTCCATGTGATAGATCGTCGGAGCTAAAGCGGGGCAATAGATCAAGGCGTAAAAGAGACTCGCTAGCGTACCCCAGTGGAGCGCAGCTTTACAGATCATCGCCCACCTAATGCACACGTGGGTTAAGAGTCAAATCCCGTAAATTGTAGTGCCCCCCCCCCCCCCCCCCCCTTTTCAACCTTCCTCTACTCCGCTACCCCATAATCTCTCACGTCCTCTTCTCCTGATTAAGTTGGAATTAATAGGTGCAATTGTCCCAAGGACTCCACAGTGTTACAGTGTCATAGGTACTGCTGCTGCTATAGTTTTTGGTGTGCTTCTATCAATATGGTGCTTAAAGCAATTACCAGAAGGCTTGTCATTCAACATCATATGAACTGGGGTTTGACAGATAATTTTGAAAGCTGCTGATATGTTTTTAATCCATGCAGTCACTTTGGACTATACAGATTCATTAAGCTCTAATGAGTTTTATATATAATATAAACTGTATTTGTAGAGCACTTATCAAACAAGTACAAAGTGCTTTCACAGAAAGATAAAGACATTAAAATCATAGCAAATGATGAGATACAACATAATAACATTAACATAAAATACACAAATCAAAATGAGATTAAAACAATAAAAGGGCTAGCAGATAAAATCAGAAAATGCTTTTAGGAATAAATGAGTTTTCAGGCGCAACTTAAAAAAAGACGCTGACTCCAACATCCTGATGTCCTCAGGCAGATCATTTGAGAGACTTGGGGCCCTGTCCACAAAGGCTCTATCTCCTCGTGTTTTCAACCTGGATAATGGGATGCACAGAAGACCCCTGCCGGAGGATCTGAGGCTGCACATTGGATCACTATGAAATGAGTCTTATCAAATCCTTCTTTTCTTCTCTATTTCCATTAGCAAGAAGTATTGGACAGGACTGTCAATTTAGCTGGAGGAGTCTCGTCTTGGCTGTTGTCTGGCTCTTTGCCATGGCCGGATTAACCTGGTAGAGGGCTCCAGGGGCCTAAATTAGTCAATGGGTACCCATTAACCAATCGTTCCTCCCACCCTCATGCGGAATGTCTGATTTAATTTAAGAATATGGAGCAAGACAGTACAAGTACAACCCTAAAATAATTTAAGTCTCTGAACTAAATTTTGACTTGCAGGGCCTCGGGATTATGAAATAAACCAGGACTCACCTCAAAGCTCTCATTGTGTCAGATGATTTTGTGCTTTGAAAGTATATGTTCTAATTGTTTTATTTTATTTTAAGTCAAACAAATTGAAGGCTGAATCGTTCATGGGCAGTTGCCAGGTTGGTAATTCAGCCTTGCTCTCTGCAAGTCAATGTCTGTACTATTTATGCACAGCCAAAGATGGCTTCTTAGAGAAAGAAACATTGCTCTGTTTTTCTCTAGGTTGCTGTAAAATATAGTGGACGTAAGTTTGGGAAATTAACAAGGCATCATTTCGTTGACAGGAATTGGCATGAACAATCTGTCTGAATGGGAAAAAAAAGAGCAGTTTTAACACAGGCTACTAACTAATAACTTTGAACCTGTGCAGGCAGCACAGAAGATTTATTTTCATTATACAAGATCCACGAGTGCCTGTCTGACTGTCACATGCAAGTAAACTATTATTAACACCAATGTTGACAATGTTATTCCGGTCTCAAAGACTAAGTACACTAGGCAGTATCAGGTAACATGTGCATTGTATATTATGTATATAATGGTAGTTCAGAGTAAGAATGATTGTAGCTGGATCTCATTTATCATATCAGACAAATGGGAAGGTGTATGTGTTACTGTTCTACTGTCCGATCTGTACAGATGTTAAAACTGTCCCTTAGGAGTTAATTGTATATGAGCCTAAAGTCATTATTGTGATAATATAAAACAAGGCATCATTCCTGAAAACACTGCAGGAAAAATGTGATAGATTAATGAGGATTAAGTGTTTCTTTCAGTGGATCCTTAATGGATTTTCAGGGTAAATGACAAAGTGACCAAAAGTAATCAGACTACAAAAAGACTGTGGCACTGAAAATAATTGTTTAGATGTATTTTATACTAATTTGTGGTAATCGTTACTAAAAACCCAGCAAAAGAATCCATCACTTCTGCAGTACAGTTAAGTGTTTAGCTCATGTCTCAATCAGGGGTAGTGAATAGACTTCCCTAAATAGCACAATGCTTCTTTATATGCTGCTAGTAACACGGCAAATTAGCACTGCTGCACAACATTACAGATTTCAATTAATTCTGATCAGCACAGATGTTGCATCACTCTCACGCGAGGCAGGCTCATTTTTATGTAAATTGAAGCTGTTAGACCAAGAGAGGGATACTTGGAAACTGTGAAATGGACAAAATGATGCCCATAGAAGTTTTCAGGTAATTTACAGTATGATAGTTTTGCCTTACGTTGCGTGTTCTTAAAATAAAGTGCGTGTAATTAAGATCTGGTGAACTAGTGCTGATAATTATTACAGGGAGATTAATCAACAAAAGGATTCATTACAGGATACATGTAAAAGTACAGCTTTTGGTAATAAATGATGTTACAATTCAGTGTTTCGTTCTGGCTGTGTGTAATTGAAGCACTTTAGAGGCGTCCTTTCCCATGCAAACTAAAAATAAGACAAGTGATGCTGTAATCCAGGGCTAGGATGAATTTAAATATTTAAAATGAGGTACCAGACAGAGTTCCTAACAGAAGCCTTGATAGGAACCCTGAGAGCTCACAAGGGTCAAAGTTTGCATGACCCCTCTTACTTAAACAGGATATGCTTAAAGAAAGGATGAGGACTTCTGTAAACCTGGCCCCTGCTTTTTCTGTAAAATGTGTCAAAGGACTCATTTTTCTTTTCCTTCTCTTCATGGAGGTGTGGGAACCAAGGCTGCAGTGATGACAGCAAATGTAGCATCGGTTGGTTCGATGAAGTCACACCATTGTTCACTTTGATAAATCGTTTAGATGGTTGTGACCCCTTCGAACTAGGCTTCCTTCTATGACTTTGATGTATGGTGTATTTTAACAGCTTCTTCGTCAGTAAAAGTACTGGTAAAACTGGTGAATGGATGTAAAATATGTTAATGGATCAATCTTCAGTTTGCAGAACAGTTGCTGGCATTATATGCTTCACTAAGCATTTGTAAAGAAGCTTTATGTTGTCCATTGACTTGATGCTTTATTTTATACCATGTAAAAGCAAAGACAAGATGAAAGAACACATTTAGCCTGTCAAACCATTCCCCATATGCTTTGGACTGCATTATACAGTTTGGCCTCATTCAGTATGAAAGCCAAAACATTTATATAAAGTTAAACAATTCCATAGTGTTTTAAACTATGAATTCATAGACCATAAACTAAAAAATTGTTATCAGACTAACCTATCATATTGCTCTCGTCTTTGTGTCCTGTCTTTGCCTAATAACTCGGCTAGGAGCGAGATTCACCACAACAGGTGTAGGGGGCAACAGCAAGGTCACAGCTTTCACATTTGGCTTGCTAAAGACTGGCGACAAGAAACCTGCGGCAAGAAAAGAATCCAGGATACTAAAGGATGTGATTTATCACCTCTGCCAGAATTCTGCCAAGACTATATGAAAAATGGCCAGAAGGGTTAGAAAACACAGTCTGTTGTCAATATTTTAATCCCAGCGTGTCCACGGAGTGTCATGCTGCACTGTGCTTTTTCATACTTTATTACACAGCAACCCAGAAATACCAACCAAGGCCATATATATAAAATTTTGCCATTTTCTTAATATAGCTACTGTGGAGTTAGAAATTCCATGACAGATTTTACAGTAAAAAGGGGGACTTGGTTAGCATAAAATCACGATACAATTAGTGATGAACTTATTTTTAGTAAAATGAAATAAATGAAAAACCTAGGGTTAAAATTTCTAACAAATAGTTGTATAATAGAAAAATTGCGTAAATTAGTAAAATGTGAAAATATGGGAAAGGGCAGCTGAAAGTAAGATAAGTCAAATATTTGATGAAATAAACTTTTAGACATTTGTATGGATTTAAAATGGATTCTAGCTTGGGTTGAAATGCTTCAGTTTTCTTTTTTTTCATGCTTTGAACTGTTTCTATTATAAAATCTGATTGATTCATGTTGAATAAAGAATTATAAGAAGCTTTAATCCCTAAATCAACATTACAAGCAACTACCATAATTTCAAGAAATAAGAAAACATTCCAGTGAGCCTAGAAATGTCAAGTGGGATAAACAAGGATAAGCAGAAAGAAAATCTGAATGACTCTCCTGACCAGATGGTCTGCGGTCTTTACTTTAGTCGTTAAAGTTATGAAAATCTCTGCTACAAACAATTCTAATTGCACAGAGTGCACTGTAACCCTATCATACACACTAAACTCCATGAAAATGGTCTTTAACTATTATAAATAATAATTAGTACTGATTAACCAGATGACAAGGTTACAGATTGATGCACACTGCAGGTCTTCCCCCACACATTAATCTATACGCACAACAGACACACACACATATACATTAGCAAGTGAATTATCTTGGCTGCTAAAACGATGAACCTTCAACCACAATGTGGCAATGAAAGATTCATTGGCACTCTTTTTGACAACTGAACACACACACACACACACACACACGTTTGGACCCCGTCAACATCCCCTGCAGCCACTGAACATCAACTATCCTCCCAACAGTCGTGGTTGGAAGTGGTGGTTGTGTGTTTATGAGTGTCTATCTATGTGGGGTAGGGTGTGGGAGATGTACAGGCCAGAAGGAACAGCCAACCAAATAACTTCGAGCTGTCACCATGGAACAACCCCCACCACCCTCCCCGATGCTGCCACCCTTGCCCCTGTCCCCAAAACGGCAGCATACGGCTGTCATCGCCCAAAACAAGATGTCGTGTCAGTGCAGGAAAATTACACAATAACGAGGCCCACTTGAGATTAGGCTAATGAGAAAATCCAACACACAATTTAATTCTTGTCAGTGGCGAGGTGTCTTTAAATTACCTCTTGTACTAGCATGCTGATTAAGAGAAGTCTGCCACTCAGCCTGCTGCCCACTATGAATAGCCCCTGGGCTTTTTGGACCGTGGTTGGCTTTCCTCATTGTAGAGGATATTAGATGCTGATACGCACACACACGCACGCACACACACACACACACACACACACGTCCCTATGTGCACACATGCACTGAACTCCACATATAACAACCACAACTCGGTGCCCTATTTCCGAGTTACTTTTATGAAACATTTTCTGCATCACCAAACCTGTAGATTTTATAAGTATTGTTGTATTTAGACATTTAGCTGCGGTAAAGTAGAATGTCACAGACTCATGTTCAGAGAGCCAAAGTAACACCAGAGCTCTCTAGGTATTTTCCACATTTTGTAATAATGCAGGTTATAAACAATACTGCCTTGGAACATAGCCTTGTTCAAAAGTATGTATGTGGTTCATGGGACCCGAACCTCTGATTACATTAAGTTATGTTTTGTATCTATGTTGATTGTTTTTCTCACTTTATTGAATATCTGCACATGGCCACTCTAGTGGCATCATGGCAACTCTTGGTCCAGACACGTAATCCCATCCACTACTCTGACCTCCATACTCTCACCGCCTGCCTCCTTACTTGCTAGATTGGCACTGAATGTTTGTAGGGAAAATTATGAGGTGCAGGATCATCCAGTAAGCACAGGATTTCTATGGATAATTGTCTGGTCCACAACAGAATGAGGACCACCACCAACATAATTGAATCTTGGTTTAATGTTTAAAGTTGACAATGAATGTGGGATTCACCAATTTAAAACAAGTGGGAAAATGTGCAACTCTCAGTCACCTCACCTTTGATAATGAATGCCTTTTAAATGATTTTCCCGTGAAGCCTCCCCCTCCCTCTCTGAGAACTTTTTTACCAGAGCGGCATCTGCAGTTTGCTTCCAATTTTGATGTCATGATGGTAATTAACTGGCAAAATGTATGCTACAGCATGTCATGATATGGCCACATAGCTATTCCCAAACAACCTGCAAGCATATGGCACCAAATGTTACATTTCCCTAATAGTCCCTGAGAGCGGCAGCGCTGCCATTAAAAGGAAAAGGGAAGGTTGCGTTGAGAAGGGCCCAATAGTCGAGCTGAAAGCTATCAATTCTTTCTGCCAACATTATGAGTTTATAGGGTTCTGCAGCGCCTGGAGCTGTTCAGCTTTCACAAATTAGAGACAACCAAGGAACTGAAGTCACAAACCCATATTATTAATTATAATCTTTTTTACTGGCAATGCAAGAGTCTGCTTCAACATGATGAAGCCTTGCTCAAGGACATGGCACCAGTGTGCGGCATCTGCTATGCCTGCTTACCTAAAGTATGCTTGTTTATCTGTCATGAGATTTCTTTGTGTGTTGATGAGGTGTAATGACCTGCTGGTTTGGTATATATATTATATATTTAGAGTGAAGTTAAGTTTATTAACAATTTTTAGCCCATGTACAATATGTGTTTTATATTTAGGGTGAGAGACCCAAACACCTACTTTCAAGACGGGTTCAAATATTAAAAACAATCTAAACAATCTTATGTGTTAATTTCATCTTATTCATTTATACAAATCTACATACAGCAAATAGTCATATATTTGAAAGACATTACTGTATCTGGATGCTGGACGCTTTACTTGACTTTTTTTTTAGAATTTACCTCCAACAAGGACAATCATTTTACATTACATTTGTTTCTACAGAATAAGACACTACAGGAGTAAATGACTTGTTAAGATGGATATTTCTTGCATGGTCAAGAGATTTCCCTCATCAGAAAAGAGTTGGAAAGTCTGCACCCTTAACAGATCAAACTGTTCTACCATCAGGACAGACCTGTCACGTTGCCAAATAGAGTGACCAGACTCATGATCCTCTCTGCCGCTTACAGCTTCACCGGTTCACTAGCACTTTGATTGCCAACACTGAGCAGCCAAGCAGCTAACACCATTTCCACCTCTTTACGTGCTCTGCTGCTCTCCTTGTCGCTGCTCTTGCCGAGCCATATGGCTTATGGACACGTTCTCCATTTTTCAGATAACTTCTCAAGCGCGAGGACAGGACACAAACATGAGAAAGATGCACACCGAAACCACTCTCACCCATCATCCCATTGCCACTGTTCATAGTTTGGAGAGTGGATCAGCCCTCAGTTATTAGCTGGTCAGGTTTCTTTTGGTGTGATTTTTAAAGTGAAATTGAGTCTGAAAGTAAAACTGACGCAGTGCATTCAACTTTTAATTACATAACTGTGCTCAGGCAGAAAAGAACTCGAAAGCTTGACAGACAGGTAAACAATAAAGGTAGATAATATATATAGGTTTTTTTAATAGCACAAATAACTGTTTCTTGCTGTAATTTATTAGGATTAGAATGATTTAGGACAGTGGTTACCAAACATTTATTAGCTACTCCTTCATCAACGCGTCATTTATTTCAACCATTTATTTATTACTTTTAGCTAAATATCGAAACTTCTCTGCTGGCTTTCCAACTAGTTTACACTCACTCTCAGCACGTGGTCGTCTTGTGTTACTGATTCAGAATGCGGATATTTTTCTATTCAAATTTAATTATTATTTTTTTATAATTCGTTTAGCTATTCCACTATCTTTCCACTACCCCTTAGGAACTGTAGAAGCACCCTGCGAACGTAAGTAAGTATCCGTGGGAATCATTTTAAAAGCATAAAAAGCTGCTTTAGCTTTCAGTGTAGTGCATTTGTGTGCATTTCAATCTAATATTGTCTGTATTGTGACGTAATGTCTGCCATAGAGGACATTCACCAAAAAACAACTGTAGAAAAACCGTGAGCATTGTCAAAACTCCACATTATCCATGCATCCCATGTTTCAGTTGCTTCATCCATCCTTAATGCTGCACATTCCTTAAATAGTTGCATCTTCCCAAATCCTCAAAGGGCTCCGCCGCTGAAAGAGTTAAGACTTCCTCTCCTGATGGCTCAATGTTGGCAATGCATGACAGCGCCAGTTGACAGCGCCGGCTATGGATGACAGATGACAGTGGAGGAGGGAGCAGTTTGGATTGTGTGTATGTGGGGGGGTGATTATGAAGATAAGGTGTCCATGGGACACCTCTCAAACACATGCAGACACCCTCAGTGCATGCAGACCTATATACACGCACACGCGCACACACACACACACACACACACACACACACACTCACACACACACACTCGCACGTTCCTCCCAGGCATCATCCTATCTATTTGACACAGTAATTACAGCACACACTGATTCCAATGATGGATGAACTCCCAGACTGGGATGAGCAGTATCTCCTTCCTCCCACTCTCTCTTCTCTTTCTCTCCCTTGTGTTCCCCTCTCTCTGTCTCACCACAACCTCCAGCCATGTTACATACAGAGCTTTTATACCTTCATTGTTGCTTTTGGAGGATGTGAAAGATGGTTCCTGACAGATTACAGGACATTTGCTGTTATGAGGAGCTTAGACTTGCTATCAGTGTTAAATTGCCCATAATTGGAATCTACAATTATAGTAATTTTTGTATATATTGTTGTTATGGTTTTGTTATTAATAATAATATGAATATACTTGTGTAAATAAATGTACATTTTGTTAAGTATTGTTTTTTTATTTTCTCTCATTATGCTGCATGTATTTAACTTCTTGTTAAACTCAAAAGTGTTCATTCTATTGATGTAATAACCTTTCAGAATAAATTTGTACTGTGTGTTTGTGTGTGTATGTGTGTACATATATAGTTTGCATGTGTCACATTAATTGCATGGTCACCTTCAGGATAAATAAGAATGTGAGTAAGAAGGATTATGGTTTACATTACATTACAATACATTACGTTACATTATCCTCTTTTCCTGTTTTCACTCATCCTCTGTTATTGTCTCTGGCCCCCTCTTAGTCTGAAAAACAAGACAACGATAGAGTCAGTAAGGTATTCATGCCAGACTGGCATAGCAGCAGATGCTTGCTGGAATTTAATTGAGTTGTTAATGCAGCACACAAAAGGAGAGGCCCCGATTCAATTTGGCTGTTTCCGTCTCAACCGACTGCCCTTTGTGTTTCATTAAGGGGACTCAGGAACACCTGGTGGGGACCCGGGGAGCCATCGTCACCTTGCTTGAAGAGCAAGGTGATGGACTTCAACACTGGATGTGACAGTGACAGTTCTAGCTCCGAGCTACATCTCAAATCTTTTAACGCTTTACAAGCTGGGCTGTATGCTCAGGCAGGGATGTCTTGGTCTGTATGAGGTTTAGGATAAAGACAACTTATGGTGTGCCAGACTGAACAGGAAGTGAATTTTAGATGTGATACGACTGCATGTAAAGTCATGCAAGTGGATGCAAATTTGCTCTGGGCTGTCTAATGTCTAAAGTCAGTATATAAACGTGATGTGCAAAACCACAACAGTGGTGGAATTCACGCAAATGACACAAGCCAAAACAAGGTTCATTTATTCTGAATGCACCTTAAGCAAGCAAGTATTGACCTTTTAATTTAATATTGTTTGCCTTTTTATTTAATGTTGTGTGGCTATCTACCAGTCAATTCTGTCACAAAATCGCCTGAAGAGAGGAATGGATGGAAAATTAAGAAGAATCATTTTCATTTTCCTGCCTTCAAGTCTTGTGAAAGAACAACACTAGAAGAGTTTGGTATTAAAATTAACATTTCTCTCTTCTGTCTGCCCAAAACATTAAACTTAATTTTCAGTTACAAACAGGTGAAACAGGCTTGTCTTATCCTTGCTATTCTCACATAGGTGATTTGGTGGGTGGGTCACTTCATTCATGCCCACAAAACAAAATCTCCCTTAAACAGTAATAAAGAATATCATAAAGAAAAGGTCCACCAATCCATCCATTTTCTTATTCTGTTTAATCTCATAGGGGCTCATCATGCAGGGTGAAAGGCATTTTGTATCTCTCCACATTTAATAATTGTATTCTTATAAGTATTGCACAGAAAAAGGTTTTTATTGTTATTATTGCAACTGAGTGGCAAGGGTTCAGGGAGTGAGAAGGGAGGGTGAGGAGCAGGTTGAGGGGGGAGGATGGAGGAAAGAAGGGTTGTCGCCCGAGGCTGCAAGTGAAGTGATGCTGTAAGATGGGTCCGTCCTGCCCATCCTCACTGCCTGGCTGGGAAACCAGCCACCCCTGACGCATCAAAACCTGTCAGATAGAGAACAGAGACATAGCGAGGTCACAGTAAACGGGACGGGCAACCTTCTCGACGCCTGCTGATGTCTTTTTCATTAGTCGCTGAGGGGAAGGGTGAGGGGGAATGGGGGGTTGCCGATCCGGTCGACTGCCCCAGCGAATTGGCCAGAAATGCAAGGAAATCGAGGCTAATGTCATTGCCCACACAAATTAATGCAAGTGCCATAGCGTTGTGAATGTTACTATTAATATGGAGGAGGTTCTGTACGGAATTATTTAATCTCCTCATGCATTATATGATCTATGTAAATTAACAAGGAGGTTGTAACTAAAAGGATGATTAAACTGTCAAGTGTTGGATATAAAATTAGCTTCAAGAATTCTCAGTCTGACCATAAACTTGTGCTGTTTTTCATCTCAGTATTGTAGAAGTTGTAACATGACACAGGTTAGCATTTTGTTTTGTTGTTGCGTTTAAAGACACGAAGTAGCTGCTTGTTGGGTATACCCTGTGCGTCTGGAGAATACTATTGTGTTAAGGTATTGTTTTAATGATAGCAAGACATACTTTACAACATCATTACATGTATTTTAATGGATTAAGTGGCCCGACTGCTCAACCAACACATAGAATGAACATACAAACAAGCTAATGAAGCCTCTCATTTATTGGCATCTTTGCTTTTGAAAACAAGCCAATGATTATTTAGGGTAATTGGAGGCTAATCATTGATCTCAGATAAATCACCAATCAATAGCACCATTTTAAGACTCATTAGAGTTTCATCTTCACATTAGTTGCTACATTTTGTTCTTGTCAATAGTTTTGCATTCATGCATGTAATTACTCAAGACTGTTTAATATTTACCAATGAAGTGTATGTCCACAACGCCACACAAATTCATCATCTTTTTGTTAAAACACAGTATAATTTAACATTTGGAGGAGAAAACAACAATGACAACCACAAAAAACTCATGTATTTGTAATAATGAAGTTATGGTAGCCCTTTTTTCAAAACTGGTTATGTAACATCTACAATTTCCTACAATGTTTATTTCATTTTGTATTCTATTTCCTCTTAGTCTATACTTGACTTGTATACATCCCTGAATGAAGCCAAATATTAACTACTGGTTATTCAACTGCACCTTGGGGGAATACATTGGCTGTGGCTGCAGCCTTAACTACTTAACTGTTCATACAACTTCACATGAATCACAGCCACACACAATGGTCTACAAGCCCTCGTATAACTGAAGCCTTTTCCGCCCTGAAATATTGCAAGGGACTGGGGAAAGGCAGCGCTTCCAGAGAGGATGTGAACATGGGCCGTGGGCACATTGTTGGCCTTGAGTCTCACAACGCTACAGTCTTCCAGGGCTTTTGGAGTAAAGGGAGGGCGGTAGTTGGTAGTCCATTTCTGCGGTTTCCTGTTCGCATGGCTTTTAGACCTACAAGACACCTGGGACCTGGCCACTGTGAAAGAATATTCAAGAGAGGCGAGTAAATCCCTTCTTGACGTCAGCAATGTGTTGGGTTCGCGTGACGTGTTGAGCTGAGAAATAGGCAAATATGAATTGGCCACTTTTCCAACAGTATGACTCAGCGCTGTATGTTTACAAAGGGAGATTATGAGCCACTTGCTTCCTTCTGAGAAACTACAAGGCCAAATAAATAGGACGCTCCGCCGTGCAACAGCAACAGCAATAATAAAACCGATAACAACTTTTATTTTAGTGGCCCGGAAGTTCAATGTAAATCACTCAGTAGCATATACAGGTTTTATTTTTATTGGTATGAAATCTTAACAATAGCACACACATCATTAAAAAGCATGCGGGCCTTGCATACAATTCATTGATGATGACTGTAACAGTGTTGATTTGTACTTTATTTTGGTTTTTGGTTGGAAAAAGTGGTGAAAATGTGTTGTTTTCAATTACAAGATACATGAATAACCAATTTTCCAACCAATACTGAGAAAAACATTTTCATTTCTTCAGAGTCAGCAGACATTAGTAAAATATCCCAAATTATCTCACCCCAAAAGAGCTGTCTTTTATGATTTCCAGACTATCTCTTACTAATGTCAGCATTGCATAAATCTTGGAACAACTGTCATCACCTCAGGAAAGGAAGACATTTTCTTGCTCTGTATCCTTGTCATGTTTGCACATTGGCATGACCCCCTATTGTTGTACAGGGGCAGAAAGGAGCTCTTTGATGCGCTAAGTGATTTACAGACCTAGAGGACATAAACAAATGGTTCATTCAGGACTCTGGGCAGGAAGTGCCCTCCAACTTCAAACGGGTGCTCCGAAAAAACAATAGCCCGAGGTCAATTTCTCTCCTGTCACATTATTTTCTTTCACTGAGCTCAGTGGCACAAATGGCAGCATTGGACTGGAATAAGGACAGAAATGTTTGTTTTTTTTTTATGTAATGTCTGTCATTGCCTATAATAAGTTGTCATGACTCATTTTAAAGGATCATTTAATTTTTTTTTATTAAATTGAGTCCCAGAACTTTTTTTCATTTTTAAATAGTCTCAAAATGTATATAACGCAATGTTAACACTCTGCATGAATAGTTTACATTTATTAGGATTACTGTAGGACAGATAATGTGGAGGAAACATACTGTTTAAACAAGCAGCAGTTTGATGTCAGCAGATAGATGACTGATAAACTCTGATGGCCAACAAAGTCACACTCATATAAGACATTTGATTCAAACTGAAAAAGAAAACTTTGGATGGGTGTGATATAAGATGGGTTTAAACTCAGAAAATGGTGTTCAGACAGAGTCTTAATCACCTGATGCCAGATTTATTCATCTGACAATCATATGTATGATTTCTGCTATTGTTTAAAAAATGAAACCAAACTCAAATGTGTTATTCTTATTCTGATGCACTGTTCATTGCATTTTAATAATGTAAGAAAAGAAAACTCAAAAAGGATTCTGATGACACAGCAGGTCTGAGTGCCTTGAAGTGATAAAAAGTATGGCAGTAATAAAAATGTAAATAGTGAACACTGTTTTATTGATTTTTCATGCAATTTTACCAGTATAAAGAATTTTTTTTTATTAAATCTGACAAAGTTCCAACATTCATTATTTTCACAATAATTCCAAAAATAATGACCTTTTAGGTAGCAGCAGTAAACATATTCCTTATAATCCACTCACACCAAATGTAAAATAACACATTCTGACATGATATGTAATTATCTACACAACTACACAAACATGTTATTGTTTAATAAATAAATTGTACTTAACAAAGGCAGATCGTATGTTAGATGTCATTATTTATGAATTATTACTTTGCAGCAATGATCTAATATAATGCTATATGTGCTAGCATAAATTTTCATTGTAGCTGATACTTTTGTAATGTGAATTTATGTTTTATCTGAAATACAAGCAAACTTAATCTCTTAAGGTGTGGTCAGATAAAACGCAAAGTTAATTTTTGTCTTGTGTTACTTATGTGAATACCGCTGCTGGAGTGTTATTATTATTATTTCTTTTGAGTATTCGCAGTCCTTGCTTAACGGCCAACACCAGTGCTGGAGAAGACAGCTAATGCTAGTGCTAACCTTGTTCGTTGTAAGATACAAACAATAGCTGGAATCATGTAACAGATACTTACTCCAAGCCCTCTCTTTTTCTGTTCGGTCTCTGTACAGTAAAGATGCTGAGCTCCGGGTGCCCACAGATGGAGACAATATGTTTGTCCTCCATTTCGTGACACAGCGTCAAACAAACTTTTCGCTTAAGTTCAACATTTTAAACTCATGTGGGCATATGTTTATGTAAATTCACATCTTGTGGCGTAAATTCTCGTCTGTTCGTATCTTTGCATGTAATCACACCACGCAAAGAAATTTGAACACACCATAACACACACACACACACACACACACACACTTTTTATGCTAAGAAAATGTTTGTTTTGTTCAAACAAACCTCAATAACTCTTTTTGTAAATAACTTATTACTGTAAATAACTCATTTACTATAAAAACTAGTAATTGCCATTTTTGTAAGACTGCTTTATTTATTCTATAAAGTTGTTATCCTCCACAATCCCAGTTGGACGCTAAAACACATAAATCTTCACATAAAAGCATCATCAGTGTCTGTTTGATTTGGGGTCTACACCTCTCACACCCGCTGAGGATGCTCAGTGTAGAAGGTAGAGCTGGGGGGTTGCCCTTTAAATCGGCATCCTGTTGTGTTACAAAGTGAGAAATAATCATTCATTAACCCCCCTGACCCAGCAGAGGAGGGGGTGTTTAGATTGAGCTGTCTCTCATTGTCTTGCCCTCTGCAGCTGGGTCAAGCCAATTGACGATGCACATAATGATCTTAAATGGATTAACTGGTCAGACACGGCCCAGAGTTTCCTTTTCAATTATGTAAGTGAATCGGTTTATAAAATGGAACCCAGTGTGGATAGCAGAGACCAGAAGTTCCCCAGGGATTACAGAGAGTGAGTGTGTGTTTGTGTGTGTGTGAGAGAGATGCAAAAAGAAAGGGGTGGTTGCAGCCTTCAGGACATGCAAGGAATTACTTTGAAAGGTGTTTTATAATGGGAGAGGCTAGATGAGGGCTGAGGGGAAGGGTGGGTTAGCTGGTGCACGTGTCAGCATGTACGTATGTGTGTGTGTGTGTGTGTGTGTGTGTGTGTGTGCCTGGGGATCTCAGACATGTCATCTCTCAATAAGCTCCCTGAGGTACGGAGTTTATTGTCAGAGTGAAGAACCTGACAGACAAGCTAATCAATCTGGCAATTTGGTGTTGCACGTCTCCCTTGTTGCCACCCCTCCTTCTCCCCACAAATGCACACACACACACACATACACACACACACACACGGATGGGAGAGGTGAATTGTGTTTGTGTTGCAATGTTCTAGCTCAGTTGTTAAACAGCAGGTGGAATATATCTACTTGTTATCTTAGCCTTTTCTCACAAAAACTGAATTGAACACAATGAACATCTACACGAGTGAGAGAAATATGCCTCTACTCCGTGGAGTGATTAACACAAGGAACAGGAAGCAGTTTGAAAATAAAACAGTGATGCAAATAATGTTCTGTTCAGGTGTGTACATGGGCAGATATTTGTACTACTTCAAAAATCCAAGTCTATCTTTGAGTCAGCACACAAAGAGCAAAATCAATGGTTTGACAGTGGCTGAGCGATTGATCAGATGGGTTACAGCTAGGATTGTCCATTCAGGTCCCTGTGAGTGTAACTAAGAGTTCCAGATTGGGTGTGGAAAAATAATAATAAATATTTCCTCATACTGGCAAATACTTATTTTGCATTAGACATCTGACTTAACACAAGAGTTCTGATTTACTTGTTTTTTTTTTTAGAATAGTCAAAATTTAATTTTTTTTTTAAAAAAAGTCAAAGATGCAATAGCACTCCAGTTAAACAATTTCTTGGTGTTTTATTTACTAAGAGTGCATAATAAGCAACTAATTGACATTTTATTCCCGCTTTTCTCTTTTTTCATAGTATTTTGTATAGTGATATTAAAGACTATATATGCCATATTTATCTATATTATTATCCATTTATTTTATTATATACGGTTCTCTGCTGAACAATTTGACTCATCTCATTTGGCTACAATTCTTTGGCTCTCCAAAGAACTCTATAACACCCCTTAAATGTTTGCCCCTTTGGGCTACCGTAACTGTGCTTGGACCCTTTCTAGTTCTTAAACACATCTGTGTGCGTGGTTTCATGAGTAAAAATGTGTGTGCGTGTGTGTGTGTGCAATGTACATCTGCACGCCTCTTTTGCTGCACGTTCAAGTGTTACATGATCTAAGTGGTTATTGAAGCACAGCACAGAGTTGACCGCAGCTCTGTGCTGTGTTGTGACAGCTTTGATTAATTTGATAATGATGACCTATTGTGGCACTTTATGCTAAGGTAAGCACAGCTGTCTGCCCGGGTCAAGAGGAGTGGGAGAAGGTTGCGGTATAAGAGAGTTAACTTTGTTAATGGAGACACGGCCGAAGGGGAGACTCAGATCAAGGACAGGGATCAATGAAAGAGTCTTTTAATGAAGTGGACAGTAACCTTGAAAGGGATGTAGGTCATCACACTGACAGTATAAATGACTCCAGCCTGTCACTGTCTTTCCTTTCTTATCTTTTATTAGTTTTTCCTTCTGTTTTTCTTTCTTCTTTTTTTTTTTAATTGTGCTTTTCTGTATGTGCACAGACATACTCACAAGCTTAATACATTTTCTATCCTCTGCTTGTGTTTTTGGGCCTTCAGTCTTTTTTCTGTAAGTTTTGCTCTTATTATTTTGATGTCAAATATTTCATAAAGAAAAACTTCCTCACAATATCACTTCACATATGGTACACCAGCACAAATGGAAGGCAGCTACGATACAAAAAGTGTAAATAAAAAAATTAATTAATAAAAAAAGTTCTTTCTTTCTGCTGTGTATTTCTTCACTGTAACAGTTCTTGAGCCCGAGTGGAAAGCTGCTATTTCCCGTGGAGTCTCAGCCCGTGCTGTGAGAGTTTTGCTCTTCCTCACTTTCTTAACTGGGAGTTAGACAGGAGGAGAGAGACAAGACACCCGATAGCTGTCCGGCCGGACAGTGAGTCATCCTTTTCCAGAGTCGGCTGGAACATGAACCTTTAATCCCGAGGATCTCAGAATCCGGAGAGTTGCAGATTCCTTATCATTTACAATAATCTCAGGAATTTGCACCATGCCGTGAAGACACAGGCTCCACTTACTTAACTGACACAAAATAGGGCAACAGCTATGATGATACTTGACTGGTTTTAGCCACACAACCATATCATGCACTTGGTAGTAAATAATAATGTAATAAGATTGGCAAGGGACGCAGATGTTTAAAGTCACCCAAAAAGTGGAATGGAGTTTTTCTTTATGAAGAAAGACATAAACTGTACATTTTCTGTACTTAAAACATATTTTCCTACATTGATGAGTTCAGTTTGTATCATGTTTTAAAGTTAATCACACTAAATCTGATATCAGTCAGTTGAATACCTTTATGGATCATCAATATGAGATTTACACTATCCTACTCCGATTCAAATGACAAAGCTTCTCAGTGTCTAGGTTTTTATTACTACCTCTGCAGTAAAGATCTGCAGCTTTCACCTTCAACTAAAAGTTCAACCTCATCTCTTTGCCAAGTCCTTTGAAGTGATCCTTTCAGAAAGAAAAACTCCAACACTTGTCCATAAACCATGCCAGGCCCTTTACCAATGCCCATATGTGAAATTAATACCTATTTCAAAACTAACCCCTTCAAACTACCACCACTTACACGTACATACCGTAATCTGTCTCCTGAGCTATTTAAGGCTGGTCACGAAAGAAATCGAGTATCAGAAAGACAAATTGCAAATAAACCTTTTGCCTGCATTTGTGGAAAAATCTGGACGAAAACGATGGCGAAGGAAATCCAATCTGTCCTTTGGAAACGCTGCATCAAGGTAATTCAAGACAACACGGCAGCTGTAAGGATGACATAGATCGTTTCGAAATACCTCTTTTTCCACTTCTCGATATCGGACCGCTGCGGCTGCAGGAGATTTCTTTAAAAGGAACCAAAGAAAGCGGCGGCTTCTCCTATGGAGCTCTGTTCATTTGATCACAACCATATTGAGTGCAGCAAAAGTCATTTGTTGGACACGGAAGCATGTGATGTGGAGAATCCCAACAAGAGAAATACATGTATATTTTTATAAATTAATTCTAAGAAGGTCTTTTATTGTGGATAGACATGTTGTTCCTGTTGTAAAATGGCATTGAAACGTGCATGACAGTTAATCTTAAGTGTTAATCGCCGTATCAAGCACACACACACAAGTACAAGTAGACTGTTTTATGACCTGATTACATGTTTCTCTCTGTGACTGAGCCAGGAATGTTAAGTCAGCCTCAGTTTGTGAAGGGAAGAGGGTGGTCGCGAGGTTAAGGCTTCCCAGAATAGTTGAGCTTTGTAATCGGCATGCACAGGCTCCAGAATGTGGTGAGTATTTGCTAATGGCGAGGATGATCCCTCCCTCCCAGCAGGTATGGCCTCCCGCTACGGACGACAAGGTTAAACATAGATGCTTGTTGGGTCAGAAATGTTCTGACACCAACAACAGACTAAGCGTTATTGTCATTACTCATAAAGGACAAGTTAGAGTCTTTTTTCAGAGAATCTGATAATATAGAAAACAAAAAAAAGAAATGAAATCAACTATCTGTAAATCTGAGTCATAATGGTTGTAATGGTACTGGCAGTATTTTCATAATTATTATTAGCTATCTATCTATCTATCTATCTATCTATCTATCTATCTATAAAGTTGTGGTAAAAGCACATTATACATTGATATTTAGTACATGGTGAAAATAAAACAAACATTCATGCTATTTTCATTCTTCTTTCCAGATCCACATATATAGATTACAATAATATGAAATACAACGTGATAGCTCCACTCTAAGTGGGTTAATATTGATGGGGTCACATAATACAAATAGCATCTTCCTTGATGGAAAATCTAGGTTTTTCCTAAATTTTTTATATAGAAAATCTTTTTGATAGACTGAATCTTGGCCTGTTGTACAAAAATTGAAGCATCTGCCCTCTGAGCTGTTACTGTAAAAGAAGATTGTTTAAGCAATTTTCCTCTCAATTGTTGACTTTGGGGTTGTCATATGGACATGCTGCTGCCTCCACTCTGCGGCCTCTTGACCACTGTATCTGTATGATAAAGTTGGTTGACCTTCCCTGTCAGAGAAATGTAATAATCACTTGCTAAATTATGATCTTATAACTCATCCTTGCTGCTCTAGCACTCAGGCGCATACGTAACCAGCTCCAGTGTGGCTGATGCTTTAGAAGACCTAAAACTAGAACCGATCTTGGAAACAGCCTTCCTGTTCACTGAATAATGTGCAATTCCACTTGAAAATCGCAACACGTACCTCTCTGTAACTTCAAGATCACTCTCAGTAACCACTCTGTCTGCCTATGATTGCTCCCACTAAGCCTTTACCTTTTTTCCTATCACTTTTCTGTTTTATTTTTTTTACTCTATTTATATTATTCAAACTCTTAACAGGGTATGTAAGACCATGTATGACCTACCTTGGAAAAAATAAACGTTAAATCTGTAAATGTATAAATAATGTTAGTAGTTTGAATAACATGTACTGTAACCCATAGATAGTCCCATAATCCATGAGCAATGGAAATAAACTTTACATTTATTTTAAGCAACAAATTATCAGGTAACTGATTCCTAAGATGTTTAACAAAGCATGTTTCCAAGAACTGCTTCTAAAAGTTAATAATCTTGGTCAAAGATTTTATTCTGCAAGTACCGTCGATGTCCAACAGTGTTTGACAGTAATCGTAACTTTATTGTTAGTCTTGATGGTAGTATCTTATCCAAAAAAAGTTTGTTATCTACAGAACACATATATAATGCGTGCATGTCATCATAATCTAACTTCATATAAACTGGCATGACCCCCAAGCTATTGTTGGATGTTTTTATTTAGCACCAGTGAGGGGTAATTCTGTGGAAGAAACTCTAAATTTAGAAGCAAGCTTGGCCATAAAGCAGGGACCATATCACTAAACATTTATTATTTGATTTACAGTCTCATTTATCCTCAACCTCTGAGACCACAAATAGAGATTCCTATATTATTCAAGAAACAGGGAACCTCCTCGCTTTCCTAAAATGATGGTGGTCATTGAGAAAGCAGGTTAAACCCAAGATAGAGGGCCAACCTTAAATACAAAGCAGCGGGAGATGGAAGAGTTGGCTTTCAAAGGGAGATATATGGCCAGTACAAGACCAGGATCAGTTGCTTTGGGAACTTAAAACCTCGGATGACAGTGAGAGCCATTTATAATATTAAGATGAATAGGCTCATCCTGGCACCAGCCGGTGTGGTTGGGAGTTTGTCTCATTTGATGCAAATGAGCCAGATCACTGTGTGTTTAAAGGCTATTTAAAGGCAAAACACTGAGTTAAAAAACCTTAACAAAATATTCACAGTGCATCAGCAAAGCTAAAGAAAACCCGAGTTATCAAATAAAATGCTAAACTGAGGAAGGTTTTAAGTCTAGCCTTTTTACTATGTCTTGGTAGTTATCCACCTTGTTGATTTTAGTTTACAGGCATAATCGTTTACTACTGAAGAGGTATGACAGTGTCTGCCTCACCTCATTCGGGAGTATCTCACTGTGGCAGGTAAAACCTCCCAAATCAATAGCACATATGGTCCACATTACAGTGGGAAAGGCCTCCAAAAAGCCTTTTTCTCTGAGAGTGGCTCACATCGATGACAGACACGTTCTGATTCCACATATGTTGAAATGTAGAAACCGTTACATGGCCTCTTTGATACAGGATGATTTATAGGGCCTTGACACCAGTTGCAAATGTCTTTGGCGAGGGCAAGGGGAGGCCTGCACTGCAAGTGGATAGTGTCGATCATGTCACATTCGGGGCTTCAACAAAATGGATTGCGTCTCCACTCAGAAGTATTCTGGCCTATTACTGCTGTACTCCTTGTTCGGTCATTGTCGTCAAATGTCAAGCTGCTTCTTTTTCTTAGATTGAAAGAAATAAAGGATGGGTAAACATACAGTCCCCTCCAGGAGTTCATTGAAGACATTTTAAGATCAAAAGATGAGTATGAGAAATGAGTTCGGAATTTCAGCTTTTATTTCCTGGTATTCACATCTAGATGTGTAAAACAACTTAGGACATATCACCCTTTGTATTAAACTACAGCATTCTTGGTTGAACAAAAGTAAAGGAACAAACAATCTTAAAGTAAATAACATTTAATATTTGGTGGCACAACCCTTGCATGCAATAACTGCCTCAAGCCTGCGACCCATCGACATCTTCAAACTGTTGCATTCTTCATTTGTGATGCTATTCCAGGCTTTTACCGCAGCTTCTTTCAGTTCTTGTTTGTTTTGGGGTGTTTCTCCCTTCAGTCTCCTCTTAAGGAGGTGAAATGCATGCTCTATTGGGTTAAAGTCAGGTGATTGACTTGGCCAGTCTAAAACCTTCCACTTTTTTCCCCTGATGAAGTCCTTTGTTTTGTTGGCAGTGTGCTTTGGCTCATTGTCATGCTGCATGATAAACTTCCTCTCGATTAGTTTCAATGCATTTCTCCATAAATTGGCAGACAAAATGTTTCTGTACACTTCTGAATTCATTCTGCAGCTACAATCATCAGTTAAATCATCAGTAAATATTAATGAGCCTGTTCCAGAAGCAGCCATGCACGGCCAAGCCATGACATTACCTCCACCAGGCTTCACAGATGAGATTGTGTGCTTCGGATCATAAGCAGTTCCTTTCTTTCTCCACGCTTTGGCCTTTCCATCACTTTGCTAGAGATTAATCTTGGTCTCATCAGTCCATAAGATTGTGTTGCAGAATTTGATTGGTTTTCATCTTGTGGTGTGGCCTCTATATTTCTTCTCTCTGAGTCTTCTTCCAACAGTGGATTGTGATACCTTAACCCCTGCACTGTGGAGGTCGTTGGTGATGTCACTCACTGATGTTTTGGGGGGTTTCTTCACAGCTCTCACGATATTTCTGTCATCAACTACTGTTGTTTTCATTGGCCGACCTGTTTGACGTCTGTTGCTCAGTACACCAGTAGTTTCTTTCTTTTTCAGGGCATCCCAAATTGTTGTGCTTGCTATGCCCAATGTTTGTCCAATGGCTCTGGTCAATTTTCCTTCTTTTCTCAGCTTGTCAATGGCTTGCTTTTCTCCCATAGACAGCTCTCTGGTCTTCATGTTGGTTTATCCTCTTTAACAGGAAATGCAGTCTTTATAGGTTTGAACCAAGGATGAAATCTTAGACTAGTCATGCAGAGCTATTTAATGTTTGGACAATCAACCTAAAAGGCAACACCTGGGCAACAAGAAACATCTGTCAGTCACATGTTCCAATAGTTTTGCTCACTTGAAAAATGTGTGGGCAAACAAAGGGTGGTATGTCCCGAGTTGTTTAACACATCTAGATGTGAATACCAGGAAATGAAAGCTGAAATTCTGAACTCTTGTGTCATACTCATCTTTTGATCTTAAACCCAAATGTCGTCAGTGAACAACAAAAACAAAGGAATTTGACTTCCCGTTCCAAAACTTTTGGAGGGGACTGTACATCCTCATGGATATTCAATGCCTTCACACTGCATGCCATCTGGAGATTTTTAGAATTTTAATCGAACTTCTCTCAGTATTCTTGTTGTGCACAGATTTCATGCTCCAATTAGACAGGGGTTAAGGCAGATACAGGCAGGGAGAAATCAGCAGACAAAGCTTGCTGAAATCTGCCCAGTATGCGTCAAGGACCCTGCCAAAGCGCTCTGCATTACAAAATAAGGTTGGCTGGGGTCACTGTCTTGCGAGGTATAATTATATCGTAAAACTAAGCCTCTCGCTTTGACATAATGGTAGATAAACAGAGTCTGATTTGTGACACCTCTCAAGTTCGAATCCAGACTGATGCAGCTAACTCAATTAGCAAATGAGGGATCACCAGCCCCTTAATAGGGATTGGTGGGGATGAGCAAACTTGTTCCCAAAAATTAATTGCATATCACATTTCTTGTGGTCATCAAAGTACATCAGGCTAATGGCATGGCTAAATCCATATTCAGCGAAGCGCTCATGTTCCATTAGAAATGTCAGTCATTCACTTGACATAGTAGTGCTGTAATGTTTGCTGTTGACTCACGCCCTTCAAAAAGGCCCAGCATGCAAATGAGGTCTTTAGCTATGTCTCTGGGATGGAGTAATTTGGTTTTTGTGGGCATATTTGAATACAAACTCTTGGTCATTCAGAACACCTCCAAAGGTGGGTACAAGAGTGCAATTAATAATGTACAGTTAGACCTGACAAGCCACCAGCTCCAATAAGGACATAAGTGACAGCATGCAAGCAAGGGCTTAATGTCATTTTGCATCTCCATTACGCCATGCTTTATTGAATAATACCTCAAACCTGTGTAACACTGACAATCAGCCGTATGCCTGGCTAAATCACTCATGAACAACTGCTTACCTTACTGCTTTTATTTGAAATGTTGTTCAAAAAGGTTTGTGACATGAATAGCTTTTACACAGGTTGAATATATTGCTAATTAACTAATTAATAAAAAAAATCTAAGTGATCAATGAGACCCATTTAAAGTACATTTTTTCTAATTTGTCTTAATTTCTTAGTGCCATCTGTGACTTTAGCATTCTGTACATTACTCTATGATTCAGTGATATAGCATATATAATGCAAACTTTAGGATAAAATCATTTTAATAACATGTTATTATGTAGTGTTTGTACCTATTATTCATCGGCATTTTCATGATCATACATCAAATATTGACACACATAAAAGTTATAGTGAGTTTAAAAGTAGTTTTTTTCTTTGGCAAACATATTGAACATATTCTTCTAGGGTGGCTGTATCTGCAAGATCATGAAATTCCTTTTGAAGATGAAATGTGGTGCTGGATGATGAGTAAAAGGTTTGATTTCCCCCCTGAGGTCTGTGTTGTGAATGCAACGTGACAGAATAATGAAGTAACGTACGTAATGTTGAGGTCACATAAGGGGCTTTTTCTTTCCTCTTAAAATAACAGCAACAAGATGCCAGTACTGCAGGTTCTCTGACTTAAAAGAACTGTATCGTACTGCACAATGTTACAGTTTAAAGCAACAGTACTATTTTAAATGACCATCTTCCTTACTCCTCAGCTAAAACCATCATACTTACTACATTCAACTGCTGTTTAAAGCACAACTCAAGCCTGAAGAGATGAAGACAACTTTACCACAAGTCACGCGCAACTGGTCTCCAGCTGTAGGCGCAGTACACAGGTATGGTATGGCAAGCGTGTGATAGAAACATGAGCCTGAACCTTAAACGTGCCATGAAGGCTGCGGAATGTGAGACCGGGTGCTGGGCTGAGCTGGATTGAGTTTTCAGTCAGACGGTGCATTCACAGATCCAGTCAGGGTCCAGTTGATAAAATAAAATCATGATAAATGACAGTTAAACACAGCTGAAATATAATGATTATTTGTCTTATCTATGTAGTTTTTGTCCAGTAGCTCCCCTTGATCTCAGAGGTCATTTTGTTTCACCTACAGGACTAACACTGAATATAATATACAGTTACTGGAGTGCTTTTACATGTAATACAGTATATATTTTAAAGAATTCTCTACATCATTCACATAATGTTTTTTATGCATATTAATGGAAAACTGTCAAAATGATAAACAGCACAACAGACAAGAACTTTTCACCCAATTCTCCCTTTATATCTTAACTTTGTAAAGAAAAGGGTTTCAGCATTTTCTCTTCCAATTCTGGTAACTTGCAGTCATTTAAGTTAAAACACATATATGTGGTGCTTATTGCTTTGCTCCAGTGCCTCATAAAATGTAATCTGAAATACAATTCATAATTTCCGCAAAAAGATGTTGTGTACAAGAAGGCAGAAGAAGATGTATGGTATATTTAGCATCTTTCATCTGACAGTTTACTGTGTTAGTCTTTTCTTAGACCTCTTAACTGAACTGGCCTTTGAGATACAAGCACTTTTGCCAACATCATCATCAACAAGTGAAGGGGACAAAACCAAAGCCCGGAGCTGTGAACACAATGTAGTTTTCACACTGGCAGGTTGTTTGTTTACACGTGGCCTGAGATAATTAGCCCAGAAGTAATGACTGCTCTTTGATGACAGCCGCTGAAACCTGATCCTCTGGTGTGACATGCTCTCCCCTTTACTCTCCCCTGCACAACAACTGCAGCAGGGTTATTTTTTGCTCCGGCTGCTAGCGGGGCTAGCCTGGCGCCAGCCCCTGGGACCCGGTGAGCTAGGGGGGCTGACAGGGCCAACGCTGCCATTTGCCCCTTAACCTCCACGCCGGCCGATGCCAATAGGCAACCGGAACCCAACACTGAAATCACTGTCATGGCGTCTCCCATTAATGGAAAGAAACAACAGAAATATCTGAGCTTTGTTCTGATTCCCCTTCAGCCGTACTTCCAGTGGGCAAAGCAAGGAGTCTGAACTGATTTCAGAGTTGGATGGTGTTGCCATGGTGGATAAGGTTACTGTAGAAGATTTTGGCCACTATTGGATGTTAATTTACTTATGTCTGCCTATGAGAACATTTCTATATTTGTATTGTTTAAGGTTATTTTTACTCATGATTTATCTTTTGTTTTGGTTCAATACTAAATGCTTACAAATATATTTCCAGAAATGTCTCATTAAGATTAAACAGACTAAAAAGTGCTCTGGCCAAGATTATAAGACAAAACAATGAGTTACAGACAAACAACACAAGACAGATGAGACAAAATGTATCACAAAATCATAAAATAATAAAATTTCTAATACAATAATGTATAAGATGTCATTGTAAAAAACTTAATGAGACAATACAACACATCATATTGAGGTTCTAAAATACACCAAAACCCGCCAGAAGAGAGCGCATCACACTAAATGTTGCAGGCTGAACTGCAAAAAGTTCCAAGCAGAGGGAATGTATTCAACCAGGACAGATGAGAGCCAACAATTGTGATCAACATTTCTCACCAGCAGAGTGTCTTTGACCATGTAAATGTATTGGTTTTAATGTTTCACCATACTACATCATACTGATTAATATATTGTTAATTTTGTTTTTAGTCATGTACAGGATAGGACTCTGTGTGCACTGGACTGGGCTTCGTTAATTGCTTTTGACTTCAGCTTCTTGGGATGACTTGGACTCTCCTATGACAGCCTTGACTACTTGTGTCTGAATCTTCATTTCAATGACAAAGCAATATGAAAGGATCTCTCAGTGGTACTCAAATTATCTATCACGTTCCAGAGGGCAGCAGCCACCCACTGGGACACAGCTCAACGAAGGCCATGTGGCTTGATCTTCCTGAAATCTAAAGCAAACAGGCACAACATGGCAGCCATGCCACCCTAGTGCACTGCAGCTTTAAAGAAAAAACAATGACTTTCCCTGAGCAGTTATCAAAGCTATGCTGCCCACCAAGTGTAAAGACTTCACAATCCGCTGTACTTGTATAGGGTGGGAAGCCTGGCCCGCTCCCACTGACTGTCAACAACTGAAGGACACATTTCGAGATCCTGTTATTTTCATCTCTTATTTTCAAGATGTTTAACTCCTCAAAGCAAAGCTTCTCAACAAATTTGACACTTTGTTTGAAACTTGCACCATAATCTAAATTTGGAAGCCATTATGCAAGGACTTTAGATGATACAAGGAAGGGCATTGCTCAAGCAGCTAAAAGACAGCATGCCACAGACATACGTCTTTCTTTTGAAGATGATCCCACTTCTCCAGTTGTCAGTTGTTTTTTGGTTCCCTGAAAATATGCTCATTAAAGAAGCTAAGGGTGTCACAGCTACTAAAAGACATTTGAATCATGTTTCTGGTGCTGAAACAAGAAACTGTACGTATTGCAAGTGTCTTTCAGGAATATTTATTGAGCTTGTCATAGTGTTGTGTATTTTGAGACATGAAAAGTGTGAGTCTCTTTCACACGGTTCATATCTCTTTTTTCGTATGAATATCAAAACAGATTTTACATGCTTGATATGAATGTTTTTGCTGTCAAAAAAGATTGATTCTACAATTAGCATTAGATGGATATTTTGCCTTGATAGCTTATTTGTAGCTGGGTTGTTTCAGGTTTGGGTGGATGGTGACTGTTTAAAATGTCTCATTGATTTATTATTAAATATTTGGCTATGTGAATGACATCAGCAGTTTAAATATATAACTTTATATTTGTAGCCACAAAATGACAACAAACATTTTATCCCAAATTAGTTATTTGGTATAGCTTGATCATTCCAAGTCATAATGTACAGTAGAAACTGACATGACGGCAGTGATGTCCAACATGTATCTCTTTCCCTCTAAAAAGTTTAGAGGTTACATCCTTGCTCTTGAAAGGCAGACACTAACATTTAAAAGGCCTGAAGGACTGAGGGGTTGCCACTTGTGACCTCCAAATGGTATTCATTCCTTGTCGGTCTTGTGTGTGAAACATTTCTGTTGACACCCTGCAATGCGGCGTTGATGAGTTAATCTAGCAGCTGAATGTGTCCTTTAACTACACCCAACCCCCCGTAGATTTTCAGAAGAAAAAACACCCCTTATCTCCACGGGAGAGGGGAAAATAGCGGTCCTGGTAGCCGTAAATTCAAAGAATACCAGCGTCAAACGACAAAACGTGGCCTCCTTTGTGTACAGAATGCCCTATTACGACTGTTTGTGCCGGCAACCTTGTTCGAGAGTTGAAGCAGTCCCTCGTCTTAATTGGGTATCCAGTTTAACTGAGGACTTTAGGAACTTGGAGTATTTTGTATCTTGTTGGAGGAGTCTATAAAAGGAAAACACATTCCTCCTCTGGTTGAGCAAGACTGCAAAGACAAGTGAAGAGCATCACAAAAATGTTATGATTCCTCCTCACACTTAGATCTCATAGAAATTGAGTTTAGACAAGGATTTCAGGAATTTGTAACTGGTATTGCCTCGGCACTCTTGAACCCCAGCTCCTCAGCCTGCAAGTCCCAGTGGAGATGACAGGACGGGGCAGCATTACTGGTGGATATTACTTTAACCATCCTGGATGGGGTTCAGGGTTGTCTGAGATCAGGACAACAAAAATAGGCTTAGAGTATGCTCAGCCCTGAGTATGAAATCCACACTAAGGCTCACAACCTTATTGTATGTGTGGGCCGCCCTGCGGATATCACTTTCTTCTCGGAACCATCTTGTAACCTGGGCTTATTAGACAGTCTTAATAAGGACATCTGACAGCTGAGGCAAGTTCTTTTTGAACCATAACGATGTAAGTTTTAACATAGTGATGAGATGGCTGCTTTGACATCATATATTGCATAATTCAAAATGTTTCCATCGGCAGATTTTTGTTGTTGCCAGAATAGGTTTTGTAGAATTATTCCTTGGTCAAAACAAGCATATAAAACATAGTAACATTATATATATATATACAGCACAACTTTAGTTATCAACTTCTAACACCAACCACCAGGTATTGAGTCTTAACACAGGAATAATTTTTGCATCTGTTGTCTGATTGGTTTGGGCATTGACCTGCAACATTACTGATTGCTTTTACCCTTGGCTATGTAGGGGTTTAAGCATAGTCTAATTTTGCATTTGAAAAGTCAGACAAAAACATTGCCAGAGCTGCATTAGAAATGTATCCTCATATGGAGCATACATTGAAAGTTTGGTTTGGTCATTGACTGCTTGCAAGTCAGTTTTTCACTGTGGGAAAATCCAGCTCATCCTCAGCAGGGGTCCTGCTCAGAAGGGAGGGTGAGTTTGCATGCAAGCTAGATCTGAAAGTGGTAATGACCAGTGTATTCTTTCACACTAACAGCTCCTCTGACATCTTGGAATTTATCTTTTGCAGCACATTTTCACAGGCTTAAGACAGCACCCTGGTTGCCTCGTGGGTATATCTCACTTACTGTATGGGCAGAAGCAGCTGTAAATAGAGACATGAATGGGAGAGAAACAGGGCATTTGTTTATGCTTCGACACATCACAGCTACAAGAATGTGCATAGTGTTCCAGAAGTCTTCTGTAAGTGCCACTATTTTACTTTACAGGGAAATTGATTTGTTTATGTCACAGTTGCAGTAAACTCCTGAAGCCTGCTGGGTTTCTTACTGACAGTTTGACACCTACAAGGCAAAGGTGAACGACAAGTGTGGCGCTATCAACAGCCTTAGCTTATTAGCCTGCTGCTTTGACAGAAGATCCTGAAGGCTTATTATGACGGATGAGTAATGTGAGCCAAAATAAATCAATCCAGCCTTGTCTTGTGAAACTCAGCATGATGTCTTAAAATGCAAATTTATGTGGTCCATGTAGAAAAAGTGAAAGATATACACAAATGCAAAGTGTTTGTTGGACAGATTTTAGAATGATGGAGGGTGGTTATAATTCACATGGCTTGATGAGGGTTTTCAAAGGTTAAATCAATTTATTGAAACCTTTTAACATGTTAACATGCATTTTAGTAATAATATAACTGTGTCAGCACTTATTAATCTTTATGTTTTGGTGTATTTCAGGTGCCCCAGGAATAAGGGCCAAATGCCAAAAAGTAAAGACCATTCAAGCTGCTGCAGCCCAGTTGTGCTTGTCTTTAACACAGAGACACTCAAGCCACAACTTGAGCCCATTTGTTATCTGTTGCCTCAGCACAAGTTATTTAGCCTGTCAGCAGAATGATAAACTCTCCCTTGCCATGGGTGTCACTTCGACAGCTAGCTCTCGCATTAACCAATAAACCTATAAGGTGGACAAGAAGAAAGAGTTTTAACTCCAAGATAAGACATCTACCACTGACAAGTGACAGCTGCTATCACAGAATGATCAATAACACAATATGAAAACAAATAATGATACTTTTTCAAGACTACAAGGCAACCTAACAGTTTTAATAGAGTGGATCTGCTATAAATTAAAATTAGTGAATTAGTGAAGAACTCAACAAGGATGTATTGTACAAGTATTCAAGGCTATTTATTTCTATATATTCTTTGGATTACAGGGGAAATTCTGAGCTATATTGTTCTGGGTATTGTCCACAGAAAAGACTTTGTGCCTGGTACAGCCATTAATCACAGTAAACTTGACATAATAGGACTTCTTTATTGGAGGTTAGAGTTGGACGTGGGGTTAGGGCAAGGTCAAGGCGAGGTTTGTTTCTGTGAATTTGTTGCAGCTCTTCCAAAACTTCTCTGAAGTTTTCTCTATTAAAAAAGACCACTAACCCTCCCAAAATGTGTTTCCTCCCACAGCAGCTTATATCTGATTGAGCTTTTCTTTAATAAAACAAAACAAAGCTTCTGCTTTCCCATGTTAATTGTACTGATTTCTATAGGCTAATGAACATTTTATATTGCTTAAACCTGTATATTTACAGTAAAAATTGAGGGTAGTCTGAAAGAGCTTGGAATGAACCTTGAAATAACAACAATGAATGTTCAGCAGACTTGTGTGTTTATTTTTCTGAATGCAGCCTCAGTTCCAAAATCCCAAATCACATGGCCACGATGAGGTTGTCAATGTCCTCGTCGCCCCTCCCCATAAAACCATGATGGGATGTTTTGACAGTGGCCAGTTGCTTCGAATTCCCTCTCTTTCATTGCCTTGCACTGACGAGGTGATTTTTGGGATCCAGGCACCATGTTATTATCCCCGAGGAGTTAGTCACTCTTCATGCTAGCTGAGTGTGGAAATTGCCACCTCTGATTGATTAGCTTCCTGTCACCAAGAGGTTATGAATGAATTGCCCCTTCTTCAAGCTACTCGGGAGATCTTCACATGCAAGAGGCTTAAGAAACTGTATTTCTCATTGTGGGAATCTGCAGGGGACTGGCAGGCCAGCAAGTGAGAGTAAGAACAGGTATCGTAAGGACTAAACTGTTTGAGAAACAAAATACAAAACAAAAATCTGAAATTTAATTGACAACATAACATAATCCTAAATGTCATAACTTTGCTCACTTGATCTGAAGGGGCATTTTTAATTTGCATTAGAAAGATAGCTCTGCATAAAATTTTACATTAATGTAAACAGAATCATTTTCAGTTTATACAAAAACTGCAAGTCTGTGGTAGAACAAGTGAACTGAAACACTGGTGCATTTTGCTCATTAAAATACTGCTAAAATGTGAAAGCTCTCTGATAAAATTTGTAAAGTGCCATTTGCACATTTCCCCACTCAATCCATAATATATTATGGTAGTAAAAACAACATTTATTTAAAAAATCCCTGCATAATTTAAAAAAAAACAAGGCAGCATTTAAGAGTAACAATGTTACATGTGGTGGGAAAGAAGTTCCCTAGTAAACTTTGAGGAATGGCTCATGACACTGCCAAGTTCAGCTGTTACTTTACATTAAAATGCATAGAATGCCCTCAGTGTTCCTTTAGGCACTTTGAATAAACGTGTCCATCAGATGGCTGAGACATTGAGGAATAGTTAAGCTTACAGAAGTGGAAAATAGTGGGACTATGCTGTCTCTACTTGGCAAGATGTCACAGTCCTGCTCTGTACATTTGTTGTGACCACAGTTTTGGCTGCTGCTTTTCTTTCCTTGCATCCTCTGCTGTTGCTGCTTCTCTCTCCAGCTGGCAGCCAGGCTGGGTCAGACACCAAGCTGAGGTCTGACCCCTGCTGACAGAAAAGGGTTTTGTATTTAAGACCTGTTGCTGGGGCATTGCAGTTAACATTGGTGTCTGGTCTAACTCCAGACAGTTAGATACAGTTTGCCTGATCCGGCATGAAGTGCTAAATTGGTTATTGCTTTAAAAAATGTTGCCACAAGGTGGGGGATTTAAAAAATCACTCTGCTGGAGCTGTTGCAAACACATCGCTGCTGTGAACATGTGTGTGTATGAGCAAGTGTGTGAGCGCGTGTGTGGGCTACGTTTGTCACCTTTTGCATATGGGTACCCAAGTTTATACTGTTGTATGTAGACATAGTCCATTCCATGTGCTTGCAAGTATACATTTGTTTGTGTACAAGCATGTATTTGTATGTGAGTGTTGTTTTCAGAGCCTGTTGCCATGGTGTCAAACAGTTGTAGAATGGCCAACAGAACAGAACGGCCACCTGCTGGAGAGAGAAGCCCCACAGAGAGACGGAAAGGAGGGGAGGAAACAAGGGGGAAATGAGAAGAGACAGGACAGAGGAAAGGACAGAGGGGAGGATGCAGAAAAAAGAAAACTAAGGAAGAAGAGAATGCCCATCCACAAGCTGAGCGTCACACCTCAATTTTGCTCTACAATGTCCTGTGTCGATGTTACACCCTGACAGTAGGCGGGTATAATGTGATAAACATCTAATGGGCCTGATAGTGAGCTGACTGACTCACATATTTGCTCCACCTCTGCATGCAGCCCCTTAGATGATTTGCTGTATATGCATTACCAAGAGTCAAATATTATTTGGCTTTTTATGCTCCGTCTCACTCAAACACAGCAGGCCTTGTTATTAATTTTAAGAGCTCAGGCTAACATTCTTTTATCTTTTAAGTACAGACAAGGGGTTTGTTAAACACTTTCACACCTCACAGTATCATTATATTAATGAGTACTGTAAGGTGCTTCGGTGCAAATTTTTAAGTACCTACATTTTAGGCTCCAGTATGAGGCAAACCTAACTACATCAGATTTTTTTTGCACTGCTCATATAGCAAGTTGACTGACAAATGTTGATGAACCATAAGCTTATCATCAAACATCCAGCAGACACAGAGCAACATAAATGTAAGTCCAAAACTCACTGTCATTATAGCTCTGTTTTGGTCTCCAAAGAAAAATGCTTGTTCTTTTGCTTCCTAGATGTTGGTATTTCTTTCTAACTTTGTCTTTCTGCCATTAGTGCTGGATAGTGTAACCTCCACTTGTCTGATTTTGTTAAGGGTACTTGAAAAAGCTGCTTACAGTTTATATCATCATATTGTGCAGCCAGAGAGCAAAAACAATCAGCTAAAACAGCTTAAAGTAGGACAAACCTGTGTACTGCTGCACAGTTAGGTATTTCTCAGTGAGCTCTGCTAAACATGTGACCATTTGGGCATGGAGTTATTTAATCAATTGCTTATTTCAAAAACTAAGGGAGAAAAAAATATGATTTTACTTTTATTCCTTTATCAGTATTATGAGCACCATTTTTAAGTAACTCATTCTGGGTATGAGGTCCAGATATTGTTAACTATTCTTTGCAGAGCATCTTCAACAGTGCAACTACCATTAAAATAGTAAAGTAAAGAATAAATGTGCTGAAAGCTAGCCTTCAATCATCAAAGAGTATTTAAAAGAGGTGTATTTATGACGAAGATTCAGGTCAATATTTGCATTAGTTAATTCACAGGGATAATATTTCTGTTTTGCACCTGTGCACCTGAAAGAATGAAAGAATGGCACACTTGTCTTTACAAATAGACATGAGCAGTAGCTGAAGAATGATTTGTCCTTTCAAGCCATGCCAGTATATGCCTATTAAATATATGTCCTTTTGATCTGTTGAAAACTATGACATGAATTACAACTATGTATGCTACAACTACACAATAAGCTTAGCAGAAAGCTCAGTCACATTTAAACATACCACTACTATGTTATACTGCATAGTGGAGTCAATTAGACAGTCATAACATGAATATTTCTATCATGTTTTGTTAACTTTCAGAATTTGGTCATTTTTCATTTTGTGAGTATAATGCCGCTGTGCTTAATGCCATTTACCGGTTTGTTTAATGTTTATAATTGATTTTTTAATTCAATGTGACAATATATATTATGTCCTATTAAACTTGTATTAGTTGATAGTGTTGGCTGACTGTAGCAGCCTGACTTTAACTCAAACTTGTCTCATCAGGAGTGACAAAGGCCCATTAGGGTAAAACATATCCGTCTAGTTCTTCAGTGTACAGTAAAGGTTTTTAACTTTTCCATATAAAAGTTTTTAATTGTACTCCTGTCAGCTTTCAAGAACACCTGTTGATTCCTGTTACAAAGTTACACTCATGTGGGTTCTGTTTCTGTTCGCTCTCGACAGATCTTCTCATCATATCTGTGAAAATACTAACAACATTTCAAAACACAACATTCAAACTTGCAATGTATATGAGGCGAAAGTGTTTAAGCTAATTTTGTAACAGTGTGGCTCAGTTACGGTGTGATCCAAAGCCATCTGGTGACAGCTTTCAGCAAAGGTTGGCACAGGTCCACAACCTTACTTACATCGCACCGGTAATGCTTACTGTCTATTTATACAGTGCGAGCAAATGGCCATAGCAGGTTTTGTAGCACGGCATTAACAAGCAGAGATGCCTCAACAAAGGAACCGATGGATATAAAGTGTTATGTGTCGAGGGGAAAGGCAGCTTGGGGAGATGTTTGAGATGACTTCCTCATTGTTGAAAAGCATCCATTTCCTCACATTGGAGCAAGGGATGGTTTTCAAAGGTGGGGTTGCTTGTGTTCTTCATTTACCCCAGGGGACTGGGCACAACTGGGTCAGTGTGGGACCCCATCCCCCCTAACCAGACTTCACCCCATTGTTGGCCCTCCTAGGGTTTGAACACAAGCCGGACCACCTTCGGTCTTCGTCACGCATTGTTCACCACTGTATTGCGACAGACCTCGTTTTACCATGGCTGCACTGGGACATCTGGTCTTACAGCGGCTGCCACCTGTTTCTGAGGAGGGATCGTTCACAAAACTGGGATCCATGATATGCCCATTTGTCGTGGGCATTAGTTGCAGCGCGTCATGTGATGTGACAGACTAAGCTCTGTACTCAGTACTATCTCAAATTTCCCATTAAAGATGAACAGAGAGAGTGCGCAAGGGGGAGAGTGGTGATAAGGTTTTTCCAATTCGTAGAATATATGTCACACGGTAACCCATACAGGGCTGGTTTGAGAACCTAACAGTGTTAGCTCTGTTCAGTTTTTAATTGGAATGCTGCAAATGTGAGGTTCATTCATACCAAATTAATTCAACATTAACTGAATGAGAAACTTTTTCCTGAAAGAAGCTTGAGTGAAGGGTGTTTACCCCCTCTACAGTGGAATCAGAAGTTAGGATCAGACAGAACAGCACCAATATAGCTGGTGCAGATCCAGGACTTGCTCAAGGACAACTGTTGTCATGGAGCCTTGAACTGGAAGACTGTCTGCTGACTCATTGCACCACCCTGCTGCCCTTTGAAATCTGTCAGAGGATAAAATCTTTGTCAACAGTCATAATGTTTACCTTAATAAAACAGAGGGGAAAAAAGGGAATTGAACACAATAACATTTATTGCGCCAAAATGTACGAGACGTTTAAATACTTTCTACTAATCAATCTGAGAGTTCACCAGTTTTGAGATAAGGAGATAAAAGAAGAGACTACTTTATTCATCTGGCAGGAAAATTGGTTATAAACAATTTATAGACAATAGATCAAACCTACTGTGTGTTATCAATAGACTTAAAAATACAAGGATTATATAGAGAGCACTTAGCAAAAGTCATGGCCATTTGCCCATTGCCTCTTGAATTCGTGTCCAGATGTGCTCCTTAAGAACAGCCGAGGGGCTAATAAGGTGCCAAGAGAAACAGGAGGACAGCGCATGAACAAAGTATTGTATCTCAAGAAAGACGGGAGAGAAAGACAGAGATGGAGGAGGGCTGAGACTGAGAAGGGCCACATTCACATTTACTCAGAAGAAGCAAAACAATGAGATAATGCCTCAGTGTTAGAACTTGGAAGCTGACATATTTAAGTCATTTGCAGGTGCAGTTCCAAAATAATTTTATTTATTTATTTTACACTACTTATATACCCACGTGTACTTCTTTGGGTGATTTGAATTTAAATACCATAAGGAGGCAGATAAAAGTCTTTTAATCTTTATTGATAGCTTCTATGTGTCAACCCTAATGAACTGAAATAAACACAGAGCTGTTAGCAGTGAGTCTATGGTTGGTGACAAACCAGAGGATGCTTGTCCCAGCACCAAGACCTAGAAAATCACGCTATTCCACTTGAAATAAACTCTTATTAAATATTACATATGTATATTTTTGAGGTAGTTTAACAGATAGAAGAAAAAAACCCTTTTTGTTGATAAGCCAATATAAATTCAAGTTTACTTTCACTTTAGCCAATCAAACGTTTCAGCCTACCTCTCGACCACCACTAACTGGTCACACCAGTGAAGGGCAAAATGCCAGTCTCAGCTAGATTCTTGAGTAGAGCAAAGTGTGGTTATGGAAGTGGTAAGAAACCTTTTCAATTTAATGTTGTGTTTTCATGTATTAATTCCATAGACTATAAAACATGGATGTAGTCTCCATGATGTCACCCATAGGTTTCTGAAGAGCGACCAAGCTGTCACTCAAAGCTGCCATGCCCTTAATTATGCATAACTTTAAGCTTTACTATAATTTAAACAGGTGAGTTGCATAAAAATTTGCTCATGTACAATTGTCATGAGTGTAGAAATTTGCAAAACAAAATGTGTTTTATTTCTGCTTTAACATGTGGGGTCTCTGGAGGTTTACTTGCTTTTGTAGAAAAGCCTCAAGTGGCCATTCGAGGAACTGCTTTTGGCCGTTCCGCATAGGCTTTATTTTTCAGACCCGGAGGATGCTGCTTGGTTAATCAGTGTGGATAAAACAAAGAGAAGGCCATTCCATTCCAGTCTATGCACTAAGGCCTGACACCCTTTTCCAAGAAAATGTGTCAATTCATTGCACTGGTGAAAATGTCCACTAGCCATAATGCAAATTTTTTGCCATGGTAAACTCCATTGACTTATGCTTAAACCAGTGGTGGGTAGAGTTGCCCAAAACTGTAAATGAATCTAATTTTTGCTATTAAAGAGTAAAATATGATATTTTCATCCTCACCTGGTATAAAATCTATATTTTAAAGGAGACCTATTATGCTTCTCCACATTTTATGACTTATCTGCAATGGTACAATGTTTGATGTTCATGTTAAACATGACCAAAGCTTCAAAAAATTAGGTTAAAGTATTTAAAAGAAATCCCTGTGAGCAAAAACCTCCTGTTCTGAACACTCTGTTTTGAACTGCTTGAGAAAGAGCTGAAAGAGCTCTGTTCTACGTAATACCGAGCCAGAGGGAGCTGGTGTTCCGTATATGGGCATAGAGAGCTTAAGTTACTCACTTTCGCTTCCGGCTCACGGGACCTTATTTTGGAAAAGATTTGTACGGTAGTCAATGGCGAGAGAAAACTTATCTTTTTATCCCGTTAGAATTGAACCCTGAATTACACATATGATGTTGGTCAATTTAAAATATAATTTTACAAGTCAAGAAAGTCGCATTTTGTTGTAAAACAGTAAAGTTACATGTCGTTTTGTGTGAAACGCTCAATGAACTACATCTCTCGTCTCGCACATTATACGTCACCAACATGTTAGTGCGGTAAAGCTAGCTAACGTTCATTGCTTTCTTGCTACTAGCTACATAATGTAGCTATGTTCCACGCTGAAATATATCTCACCTGATGTGTTTAATCCAACGACTCCTGGCTCTTTTATCACATCATCCTCTCATGTAAGTGTTTTGATGTTAGCTTTAGTAACGTTAGATTCAGTAATTGACAGAGAAAAAAACGACGTCACATACGCGACTTTTGGGTTTGTAATTACGTATTTTCACAGTCTTATATCTTAACAGTTTTACATCAAACTACGACCTCCTTTAATTTAAAATATATCTTTTAAACCGGCAAAGATCATATGTGTAATTCAGGGCACAATTCAAACGGGATCAAAATATTTGTTGTCTCCTGCCATTGACTACTGTACAATATTTTTCCGAAATAAGGTCCCATGGTGGTCCACCGGAAGGGGAGGGACTTAAGCTCTCTGGTCAATGGCCCAGCAACGGCTCAGTCTGCCTGTTTTGCCCAGCAACAACAACAGCCTGGTAACATGCTTCAGGTCTTGGCCAATCAGAAGACAGTGGGCTTTGAGAGGGGGGGCCTTACACACACAGGAGCATTTGCAGCTTGTTTCACACAGAGGCTGAAATGAAAGCCTACATGAAGAGTCAATATAAGAAAATAAAATGTTTTTTTGAACTTTGAATCATGCAAAGCTGCCATACAGGAGTCAGAACTACAATATAGGACTGGAAAAGCAGTTTAATAGATCTCCTTTAATAACAATATCAACATCAAAACCATCATCTTGTAGATTGTAATGCAACTGAATATCTTCTAATACAACTGGAATACAACAGTAACGGGGGCATTTCCAGGCTCTTGAAACAATGGGGGCTTAGCCCAGCCCAGAAATCTTTCATGTTTTCACCCCCCAGCCCCCGTTGCCGCCTACCCAAAGTACGTCTGTAAAGCAATAGTAAATGACCTCTACATAGTAACTCTTGACCTCTGTCTCATTTTCCAATAATAATTAACACTGATAATATTAACTAGGGGGGGTTTGGGGGTCCTCCCCCTGAAAGATTTGGGCATGAACACACAATTTCCTGCATTCTGATGAATGTTTTTTGCACCAATTTATTGATTAATGTCTGAGGTGACAGTTCAAAATAAAATAATTTAGTGTAATATAATCCATTACTCCACTCCATACATGCAGTAGTGATGTGCGGATCGATCCTAAAGTATCGATATTTCTGATACCAACGTTTCCTGCTCTAGGATCAATACTCATATAAAAAGATCGATATCTAAACTCAGTTATTTGGAGTGAGTGTGTGTTTTATCATAAGTATCTTACTGTCTCCAGGATGCTATAACTACTAGGTTGATAGGAACTACTTTTCCTTCCACCTGTCAAAGTCATGCTTGCGCTACGGCTCTGTGACGGAGCTTCTTTGAAGTGAGCTGCTGCAGCCCTTTACAGTTCCCGAGATCGAATACTTACTCTGGCTGACTGTAAAAACAGTCACATCTGGGTGTATTTCAGCTGTGAAGGTAATAATGAGGCTGTGTGTGATGTGTGTGCAAAGACAGTGAAATACTTTGGCAACACTGCAAACTTCGCTAAACATCTGAGATTAAGTCAAATAATATGATGATGTTCAGAGCAGGATATTTTCATTAAAATTAAAGAATATGACAGTAGTTTGATGTCTTTGCAGCTATTATTTTGAATTGGTAAGGCTACAGCCTACTCCTTATTTCTCTCATAAATACAGAAACGGGAGAGGGAGGTCACATTAAACTAGAAATAAAATATGTAAAAAGTATTGGTATCGGCAATACCAGCCTGGGTATTACTTGGTATTGGATCATATAGGAATTAAGTGGTATCGCACATCACTAACATGCAGGCATGCCTGAAGTAGCCTAAAGTCTCTTCAAATGTGCATATGGCACCTTTTCACCTCATTGATAAATCATAATTCAGTTAAGAATTATTCATTAACGAAACATTCGATAGAGGGGTCTGAGGGTCCTCCCCTAGAAGATTTTGAACATTAAACACTTTATTTCCTGAATTCTGGAGACATTTTCTGCACCAATTTATGGTGGAAAAGGAGTGGGACGAGTTGGAGAAGCAGGTGGAGAAGAAGAATCTCTGCACCGTAGGCTACGCACGTAGCCAGGTAGTTATACTTGTGCGTCCGTGTGTCCGTCAATCTGCAGTAACACCCCCAAAAGCCAGTCGATGTAGCGCTACAGGGTCCACTATGTTGACTTTTACTGGCCGAGCAGGCTAACTTCCGGTTTAGCCCTCCGCTAACGTGAATGGGGGTAAAATTGTAAACGTGCGGCTGGTGTAGCCTTTTCAAATGTTATCGAATGGATCTCATTCTGATAGTGAAACAAGTCATTTCGATCGAGTTGTGACGGTCAAATATATTGATCCACTGTGTTACAGCCGCCGGTTTGGCCACTAGTAAAAGTTACTTCAAAGCGCGGGCACTTCATGTCGGCTCGAAGGCATTGCAAGGCTACCCAGCCAACCAATCACAGAGCTTACGGTCCGCGTCAACTCGACGTGTAGTTACATTTTTTAGGAGGTGCACGTCAGGCTACGGCTTAGGTGACGGCGTAGGGTAGGGGGCTTCGCAGAGGCTACGCCGTCGATTTGATGCAGAAGTATAAATTGCACTTTAGAGGGAATGAAGCATCCTGGAGACAGTATAACAGTGGTGTCTCACAATTGTGTCCCTGAGCAAGACACTTAACCCGTAGTTGCTCCGGAGGCATGTGACATGTATAGCAATTGTAAGTCGCTTTGGATAAAAGCGTCAGTTAAAATGAATAAATGTAATATACCAGTCGAATGTCCATGTTTTGGCCATATTTACTGTTTACATGTTAACTTTTATTGGGAGTTTTCTACACAATTTCTGTTCATACAACCATGTTCCAAATAACATAAAGCTTCCAAAACATTGAAATATTGATTAAAACAGTAAATATTCATCAGCATTCCTATGACCGTAAGAACTCCCATGCTTACAGGCCCACAACTTGAGAACAGAACAGCCGACAGGGCTATAAGTGGGCTCTATCTCTTCATATTGAGCAGACGAATCATTTGATATATGAATGTCTGTGTAGCTACTACGGGTCTGCCAGCAGACGACGATGAGAAACATCTGTTCCAAAGCAACACTTCTTCTCTCCTTCAGTTTGTTGAGAAAAACGAAACCTAAGAGATCAGAAGATGGCGGCTCACAGTTATTTTTACACACAAACAACAGCTGTTTTTGGACTGAAAACACCGAAAACGGCAAAAGTAAGTCAGCAGTTGTAATTGTACGTATATTTGTGCTGTTGTTATTATTTTCCGAGTTTTGTGATTTGAGTGATATGAGTTACACAGTTGATCAGAGCTGGAGCTGAGCTGTCTTGGTAGTAAGTAGTTGGAGTCGGTGTAGGCAACACAATCTCACTCCCGACTCGTCACATATTGACGCCTGGTCAAGGCCCTTTGTAGTCGCCTTTTAACAACCTGGGTACCCCTTTTGCGTCATTTATTGATGTTTAGTGCTCCGCAGTCAAGTTAGCAATGCTTAGCAACAACAAATATACAACTTCCGGAAAAATTAGCAATAAATATGCAACATCCGGTTACATTTTCAAAATAAACATAAACATCACTTACGTCAATTGACGTAACTTGCCCAAATAAAAATATTTAATGTTGACTTTTTGTTTCACACAGGACACAAACCCCTGTCTCCTGGTTGAAAGTTGGGGTTCTGGACTTCCATCCACCCCAACCACCTCCTTACTCAGTCTTTTCTATTAAATATCATACACCTACCTTTACTGTCAAAAACAGACGCTACAGGGCTTCCCCCACTGCGTTGAGCTATGACGGTAAAGGGATCCCCAGTGCGTTTCAAACCAACAACTATGGCTCTTGACCATGCGTCCATATCTGACGACTTGGCAGTGAGAACGGGTTGGTATAGGATGAGATGAGAGATATGTGGATGGTAATAACTAAAGGCATGTACAGTATTTACGGAGTGATTTATGTTGTGATATAAGCTCATTTAGATGCTTGGTGTTTGATGTTTGGTATGGATAAAAATGGTTGATTTGACGTTCTAGATGAGCCTCCTAGCTTCACGGAGGTGTGTGGCATGGATAGGGTGACAAAATACTACGGGAAAGTTCATGCTTAACAGTTAAATACAGGTGTGTTAATTTCTTCACATTTACACGAGGACGATCATCTGTGGTTGATACATTACAGTCAAATCCACATGAAAAAAGAGTAGTTATCTTTCTTGTTTGTGCATAATTTGGTCTCTCTTAATATACCAATGAGCATGACTGGTTAAATACAGACTGCTCATACACTGTTAGCTTGAATATTTACATTAAGGCAGAAAGCGGGAGGAGTTTTTAAACATGATATACTGTGTGTAGCTATTTATTATCACAGTTTTTCTCGATTGCTTAAACACATTTCTTGAAATTATGCCTCTTTTTCTCAAAACTCTAAACACAAATCCACAACTCCTCACCCAATTCCCCAAACATCCTATTTTCAGGTCAGAATGAAGCTTTCCACTCAAAACCATTAAATCTTGCTGAAAAAACAAACTTTGCCCTCAGACATAACACACAAGCCCTCAAAAACACACACACTACAGTCTTACACACTGGTGAGATAAATTCAAAACAATGCAAAAACTGGTTATTAGTAATGTTGCTTGTGGTTCTCCCCCTCAAAAACCTTTTGACATGATGAACACAAAAAAAGAAATTACAAATGTAAACATTTGCACATTTCTTATTCCTTAGTGTAGTTCAACACACCAAACAACAAATTATTCTGCCCCAGCGTCCTGTCTTTGGTCTGGGACAGGCTAGAGATTCTTGTTCTCCACCTCCTCCTCTTCTCCCTCCTCCTCTTCCCTCTACCTCCTCCACCTTCTTCTCCACCTCCTCCTCCTCTCTACTCCTCTTCCCTCTACCTCCTCCGCCTTCTTCTCCACCTCCTCCTCCTCCGCCCTCCTCCTGCTACGCCTCCTCCAACTCCCACTGTTCCTCTTCCTTCACCTCTTCCTCCTCTCCATATTGCTCTTCCTCCTCCTCTTCATCTTCCTCCTCCTCCTCTCTGTGGCTGTGTTCGAAACGGACTAAACTGCTGTTACAGAAGGTGTCGACAGAAGGTGTCGAAACTGCTCGAACGATCTCTTCCTGTCTCCTGAGATGCCTTCAAGCTGCCCCAGTAACGGCCAGTTTTGAAGGCAGCATCGATGGTGACTTGATGCTGACTATTAACCATAAAGCAGCACGGCTGCGGCCGCCGGAGCTTTCGAAAACTGGGCAAGATGGTGGATGGCCCCTGTCTTTTGTTCTGGGACAGGCCAGAGATTGTTCTTCCCCACCTCCTTCTCCAATTCGTCCCACTCCCTACTCTTCCTCCCTATTCCTGCTCCCCCTCCTTCTTCACCTCCTCCTCCTCCACCCTACTCCTGTACATCTACAATGTCCATCCATCCATCCACCGTCAACCGCTTATCCTGCCTACAGCGTCGCGGCGGGCTGGAGCCAATCCCAGCCGACATCGGGCGAAAGGCGAGGTACACCCAGGTCACCAGTCCATTGCAGGGACAAACTACAATATGCAACTTCAAATTTCAAACTTCAAAAAACTAATTTTTATTTATTTTATAGTGAACTTATTTGCTTTCCTAATGTTTTGGTAGGGCCCAAACTTATTGTTAGAGGTCAGGATAAGTTTATCACATTTGCATGTGCACATTAGCATAACAAATTAAAGTCGGACACGGGCAAGGGAGAGGACTGCCTGGACGAGGACAAGGTAGAGGTAGAGGAGTCAGAATGCGTGGTGGTGCTCAAAGAAGGGCCAGAGCTATGGTAACTGATGAAATAAGAGAAACTATCATAGACCATGTCATAAACCATGGGCTATCATACAGAGAGGCTGGTGAACGAGTGCAGCCAAATCTCAGGTGGGACACAGTGGCATCTATTGTCCGGACTTTTCGAGAAACCAACAGGTTTTTTTGTCTAAGGGCTCTTCCTACTGCAAAGTTTAAATAATTTTACCATGTAACGCAGTGACTGTATGCCTCTGGTCCTAGTATGTAACTTTATTTTGTCTCTCTAAGGATTCAGCATCTACCTCCCTCAGGGGGCAGAGGAAAGCTCCTAAATGAAGAACCGGAACTTGCTATTGTCAACATGGTGATTGCTGACAATGAAATAAAACTGAAGGACATTCAGTCCTGTTGTAGAGGACAATCTTGTCTTTGGGAACATTGCAGCAATCAGCATAACATCCATTTCTCGGACTCTGCCTAAACACAGAGTTCGAATGAAACAACTACATAAAGTTCCTTTTGAAAGGAATGGTGAGCGCATCAAGGAACTCCGTCACCAATACGTCCAGGTAAGATTATGCAATACAGTCATTACTGTACTATACATAGTGTGCAGTAAACTACTCTATAAACGTGAAGTATAGTAGGACATACAGTAGGTATACAGCAAAGCATTTACAGCATGATCTACATTGACAAGGCTGGCTTTAACTTGGCGAAAAGGCGTCGGCGCCGAAGAAACATAATTTGCAAAAGGGCCACAGTTACCGTGCCGGGCCAGAGAGGAGCCAACATCACTATGTGCGCTGCAATCTCCAACAACGGTCCACTCCTGTATAAATGTAAGATTGGCCCCTACAACACTGACCACCTAATCCTGTTTTTAGAAGACCTGTATGAAAGACAGGTGCTAGAGGCAGAAAGGGGACAGGCGGGAGACCACTTGCCAATATATGTGATCACATGGGACAATGTGGCATTCCACCATTCCCGTGCAGTCACAGCCTGGTTTGAAGCCCATCCGAGGATGATGTCCCTTTTCCTTGCCCCTTACTCCCCTTTCCACAACCCTATTGAGGAGTTTTTCTCAGCCTCGAGATGGAGGGTTTATGACCATCGTCCACATGACCAAATGTCCCTCCTGGATGCAATGGATGCTGCATGCCAAGACATCACAACTGAACACTGCCAGGGGTGGCTAAGGCATGCCAAAAGATTCTTCCCGAGATGCCTTGCCAGAGAAGATATCAAGTGTGATGTGGATGAGAATATGTGGCCAAATGCAGAAGACCGGGCAGATTAGAATATGACATTTTTTTCTGTGGCATATTCTGTTTGAATATTTTGTAGTGTCTAATACTGCAATATAATACAGTAATACTGTAATTTTTGTCCTGTTGCAAATAGAGCCTTTACTGCAACAATTCTGTCTTTGTCTTCAGAACATTCAGTACATTCTATGAAGCTACTCTGAGATGGGTCATTCATCTTTTGCTATTGCTAAATGTAAAAAATTGTCATAGCAATAGTAAAAAACTGTAATATCATTATGCAAACTCATTATGTCCTTTTTCTTAATAAAAAATAGTATAAATATAACTTAGCTAGCTAACTAGAATATCCTGGTCTACTGTGAAGACCCTGTTATTTGGTTGTGAGTATCCTGGTTGTCTGGCTTGCTGCCTAGTGGACTCCCTCCCCCTCCCGTCAAATCTATATAAGGTAGAATGGCTACGTGTCGAGACGATTGTCGTCCCGACAGTAACTCCTGACGTTTAAACTTCACTAGCTTCCAAACTGTAAAACTTTGACATTTAAAACTTCAGGATGTGTGGAAGTACTAACTAATCTTTCACGTGATCATGACCATGACGCATGGAAGAATAAACACAACTCGTCATTCAAAAAAAAAAGATTGCTTGAGTGAATTTACTTTCCGTGATTGAGAACAGCTTCTTTCGTATAACTCTGTGAAAGTGTGACATATCCTCCTGATTTTTCTGTTAAGTACTGTGGACTGTATGTGCTGAGGTAGTTTGGCATATCAGACTTCCATGGGCCCAGAGAAAATTGCTGTATTTCATTCGTCCCGCGTTTCAATCGTCCCGGCTCTCCCCTGTGTGTGTGTTTGTGTGTGTGTGAGAGTGTGCATGTGTGTGCACTCACAGCAAGAGTGAGTTAGACGAGAGTTGGAGTCTGTAAATAAAAGGCACACTCTGAGGCAGGACGATTGACTGAGTGGGTGTTTCACATCAGGGGGTAAAAACAACCAAGAGCAAGAGTTTCTTTACACCCGCCTTGTTAATCACCTTCACAGTGGTGCTCAGAAAGTTTTCGTCTCACTTCGCTCAGCAGGGAGTAGTAGGGAAAATGTCTTTCAACTTCATGGGAAGGACTAAACCAGATAAGTTTTTGCAGATTAGTATCGTACCAATAAAGCCAATTTATTAAAGAGGTGGTATTATGCTTTTTATCTTTTCCCCTCTCCTTTATTGAGTTATATTACCTTTGTTGTGTATGTACTAGGTTTGCAAAGTGAAAAAACCCAAAGTCCGCCCCAAAGAGAGTTCCCATCTCCCACCTGAAAACAGCTAGTTTGTAGTCCAGCCGCTTTCCTTTCATCCCTGTGACGACACAGGGATTAAAACTAAATGTGCCTCATATAACGCTCGCCAAGTGGCTAGTCCAACACGCGCTCAAAAACACCGGTGGAAAAACACTGAGCTGCACACCTCTCCTCTCCCTTCCAAACGCTAGCTACCCTCCAGGCAGTCAGTGGACATGAAGTTGTTATTGTGATGTAGAGACAGAGCTCAGTTAAAGCTTTATGGATGAAAGACACATTTGTTACAGATTAATGCCACTCTGAAACTCTTGCTCCAGTCTATGTTGCTAAGCTGGTCAGCAACATGTACAGCTGAAATGAAGCCGGCTTCTCATTGGCCTGCCCTTCTCTGCTTCTGATTGGCTAGTAGTCCTTAACTAGGAACTGCGCATGTTCAACTCCCAACAAAGATCATTTAGAGACAAGATGTTTCACTCCATAGCTAAAAGGCAGCATTCAACACAGGGTGAAAAGAGGAGCTGCAGCAATGTGTATAAAAATATGGTGTTTTTTGAAAATTAAACCATGCAAACCTGGTCTGGCACAACCCCTAAATAAGATTATGAACCTGAAAATGAGCATAATACCACCTCTTTAAAGACGTTTTTTTTAATAATCAATTTGGTGCCTGCAAACGCATCAGTGAATATGGGATTTTATTTTCAAATATAAAACATATACACCTGTTTTTATTTTGTTTTATTTTGCTTTATAAAGTACATGATTTGGTTTAATGTTGTGCGACCATTTCTTGAAGTAGGCACCCAAAAAGTCACGGCCAACTGATTTATTTTCTTTCTCAGGCAAAAGTACAGTATGCATTTAAATTTTGGTCCTGTTTTTCTCACTGTCCCTCCTTCTCCGAATGGGCCTCGTGAAAGTCTCTGGAGTGTCCCAATGTGTCTTTGACTGCTCCTGATCCCCTTCCCCTTGACTTTCCTCATTGTTTTTGGCACAGCAGCTGCTCTGAGATTTAGATATCATCATTCAGGCAGGCAGATAGAACATCAAGACATTTCCTCCAGGGAGTCTGGCGAGCATGAAGAAGCAGAATTGTGAGATGTGTTTGTCTGACACAATTTGATAAAGAGTCAGTGTGTAAGTGACAGCAAAATGCCTCCCAAGTGAATCCTCGTGCTCAGCTCGCTAGGTCCCCAGACTCTGGAATACAGTTTGGGAGCCTGAAACGCTCCCTGCAATTTTTAAAAATTACTGGAAGACTTGGCCGGATGTATATATGCATGTTATTTTTAACTTTAGAATAATATATAACAAAACAAAATAAGACTGTATGTGTGTAAGAGAAAATGTGTGCTGGATGACTATGTTATGACATGTATAAGGATGCAATTACAGATGCATGTGCATGACTATTAGTTTGAGGCAAGTGAGTGGCAATTAAGGTACAGTAGCTGCAGTGTGTTTGTGTACCATGCTGAAGTTTAATCAAATACATTTTTTATTTTTTTTGGATCATGTGCCCCTTTAAATCAGAAAGTTCACATTCATTTGTCTGTACGTTCACTATTGATCAAAGGCCTGTCTGGAACTTTATTGCATCTCTGCTTATTGCATTTCTTCATTTCATTTCTTTCCGTGACGACGTTTGGCCGAATGTACAGAGGGACTGTTTCATGGAAGGACTCATCAGATGGGAATCCAAATCAATTTGTCAGGTCATGTTTGACCGACTGATTACTGGCGGTTCGATTAAAAAGCGGAGTGAGCTCAGGTGACTGACAAGGCAGCTGAAGCCATTATGCAGAGATTTGGGATCACATCCCAGCGTTGGATGGTCCAGAGGCCTCCTAAAGTCATCCATCATGAGGAATTTCATTTTACTCCTTAATGTGGGCTACGTGTTGTTTTGGAAGCCACAGAAATGATCAGAATTTGGCCAGATTCAACCATGGACCAAGCATGCTCAGTCATTGTTATCATCAACAATTATTGTCTTTCATTGATTTGGCAGGAAGAGAGTGACTGGCTATGTTTAAAATGGAGGCGTGTTCCCCAGAACAGTGCCAACACTGGGCAAGATCAAATACTCAAACCTATTTCCTTTGCCAAGGACGGCAATTAAAGCACATTCCACTCCAGACTAGATCCTGGTTTTAAATGTCTCCAATATTTCCTTTTAAACAATTGTGGAAACAGTTTGGATTATTAACATGTGTGTCCACTCAGTCCAGCTCACAGAAGAAATGGACTGTTCAGCTTTGATGAGTGCTCTAATAAATTACTGTATTTATCAAGAAACACGTTCCTTTCAGAAACTAGCATTTTGTTCCAGTTTTGTTCACAAAATAAATATAAAACAATATTACAGTATTACAGACCAGGCTTCCAGATATATTATGATCATTGCAGTTTAGCTTTTCAGTCAACACAGTCTCACTCCCTACTCGTCAAATGTCTGACACATGGTCAAGGCCCAAAGACTTGGGTAGCCCTTTTGCATCAATTATTGACGTTTAGGGATCCACAGTCAAGTTAGCAACGCTTAGCAACAATAAATATGCAATATCCGGTTACACTTTCAAGATAAAACGTAATGTTTCGATACATTGCCATGTTGAAACGCGCATAATTAAAGTCGTGAAACGTTGCAGTTTCGTTAGGTTTAGGCACAGAAAGTACTTGGTTGGGTTTAGGCACAGAAAGTACTTGGTTAAGGTTAGGAAAAGATCATGGTTTGGGTTAAAATAGCTATGTATGTCAATTAAGACTTAAGTTAACTAACGTTAATGTCAATTTACCTCACTCGCCTAAATAAAAACATTTAATGTTTTGTTTCGCACGGGACACAAACCCTGTTCTCCTGCTTCAAGGTCCGGGTTCTGGCCCTCTATCCACCCCAATCACCTCCTTACTTCGTCTTTTCTCTTAAATATCATACTTGCCTTTACCATCAAAAACTGACACAACAG
>NC_060168.1:28213560-28232419 GCF_021292245.1 Micropterus dolomieu | reverse complement strand
CAGTCAAGTTAGCAACGCTTAGCAACAATAAATATGCAATATCCGGTTACACTTTCAAGATAAAACGTAACGTTTCGATACATTGCCATGTTGAAACGCGCATAATTAAAGTCGTGAAACGTTGCAGTTTCGTTAGGTTTAGGCACAGAAAGTACTTGGTTGGGTTTAGGCACAGAAAGTACTTGGTTAAGGTTAGGAAAAGATCATGGTTTGGGTTAAAATAGCTATGTATGTCAATTAAGACTTAAGTTAACTAACGTTAATGTCAATTTACCTCACTCGCCTAAATAAAAACATTTAATGTTTTGTTTCGCACGGGACACAAACCCTGTTCTCCTGCTTCAAGGTCCGGGTTCTGGCCCTCTATCCACCCCAATCACCTCCTTACTTCGTCTTTTCTCTTAAATATCATACTTGCCTTTACCATCAAAAACTGACACAACAGGGCTTCCCTCAATACGTCGAACTATGACGTCAAAGGGATCCCTAGTGCGTCACAAACTGACGATTATGGCTCTTGACCAAGCGTCCATATGTGACGACTTGGGAGTGAGACCGGGTTGTTTCAGTATTTTAGGATTGTTTGCTCATAAGGTCTTTAAAAGCTTTATACAGTCTTGCATCCCCAAACTCACATATCTTGTTTCTTGAAAATGTAATATTTATTAAATTCACACATATTTTTACATTCTTTTAGTTCATTATTAGAACTACTTCATAATTTGACTCCTTTAACTCTAATACATCTATTTTTCACATTTTTCCTTACCCTCTTTTTAAAAAAAAACAACATAATTTCCCCTTAATGGATACCTGCTCTGTCTCGTTGGAAATAACCCTTGGTTATAGTCAGGAAGTGTTCTTTTTTGGATCTATACATTATTTGTAAAGTTTAAAGTCTACTAGGTCCATACATTTTAAGGTATATGAATTTATCAATAATGGGTTGGTTGGCTCATTATAATCAGCCTTACTGACAGTTCTTATGGTCCTTTTTGCAGTATAGATCAGTAAGATAGAAGCTGTAGATAAATAGAAGTGCTAGTTTTGTAAGTATTTCCCCATACTTCCACATGTATACAGATTGCTGTGAGGGAGCTGACAGGGTCCCCTGCCTGAGATTGTCTTCTCTGTGAAACATTACCAGGAAACCCCCAGGATTAATAATCACTCAAATGATTAATTGCACTCACTGTTGGTCACTCACAAAAACAGATCTGTTCATTTCCAATGGACCATCTCACTGGGTTTGACTGTAATGGTTGCCATGCTTGGAGACTGCCTCTGTCAACACCTTCGAGGAAACTTTGTGTGTATAATATCTGCAAGTCACAGTAACTACACATTCTGAATAAGTTAGAAACTGAGCAGAAAATGTGGCTTGTGGGAATAGGAATACATTTCAGCCCTGAATTGTTTGAAATGGGAAATGTAACTTATATCATCTCAATGCATTTAGTAGGTGATCATATACGTGTATATATATATATATATATATATATATAAGATAGCCTTTTTATGGTTAGCAGGAAATAAGCCCAGGTTGTCCTGGCTCAAGCTGGGTAATGCAAACCATTCTTTTTCTTACTTCTATATATATCTTGTTTTGTTGTCTCTTTTGTCGTCATACCTTAATAATTTGCATTTTATATTTTTTATGACATTTAATGACATTTAACATTCAATATAAAAATGGTGTGTGGTTTCTTCCAATTTTGCATCTGATCGCTATATTTACATGTAATGTTTGTAATCACTTTAGTGTTAAAATTATGCACTTCAGCTTTATTTTATGGCCAATTTAAGAGGCGTTTATTAAGATGACAAATGGATCATAGCCACAACCAGCTGTAATTATCACCATTACTATGTTTACATTTCTACCAGCATTCTGGGCTTCTCCTCAGATCTTCGTCATGGGCCCTTAAGTATTTGATACCCAACATCATGCTGTGTTTATGATACCGCTAAAGTCTTTTTTACTGTCTCGGCTATCATAACAGTTGGTGGACTTGCTGGGGGCAGAAAATGGCAGGCAGGCCTTTTAGATGGGAGCACATATGCATGGTGATAGATGTAATCCTTCTCCCCCCTCCCCTTCCCCCCCTTGCCCTCTGTTTGCAATCCCACCGCACAGCCCTTAATAGCGACGGATCCCCCCTTCAAGGCTGCGAACCCACGCAGTGCTCCAGTATGCCTTCATGCTTGTTGACTTCAGAAGGTTCTGATGTCATAATGATGGGGGCTGGCGCTTTGATATGGCTCCTCTGGAATTTCATGCTCCCTGTGTTTTGAACGGACTGAGACGCTCAGCTGGCAGGTACAGTAGAAATTGGAGTTTTATTGCCTCTGCCTAGGGGGATTACCAGCCACCCCAGAGGAAGAGATGGGGCAGCCGAGGCGGCGGCATCAGACCCCTTTGCCCCCTTGAACCTTCAAGCCACATTTCTCACGCCGTCTAATCTGAAAGCACGGCTCAAATCTTGCTAATCTCATCCAAATACAAAGGGATCCAGGGTGGTATACCATTTACTCCTCCAGCAGCCTGTTCAGATAGTGAATTGATTCATTGTGCCAAGGGGTGAAGAAATATTTTGGAACTGAACAACAGTTCATTATTTGCATGATTCAAAAGTTGCATTGCTTGTGTTTCTCAAGGCAATAAAATGTCTGTCTATCTTTCTGATTATGAAATAGATCCATCTGTTGATAAAACCATGGCCTCTGTATGGCATGGGTAAAATCTAAGACATCAGAATCAGAATCAGAAGGAGCTTTATTGCCAAGTAGTGTTTTACACATAGGAGGAATTTGCTTTGGTGATAAGGCGCTACTCGTAGACAAACATACAGTTGACATAAATAAATGTAGACATGCATTTTACTAAATGCAATAGCAGGTCAACCATTTGCAAGATGTTATGGCTTTAGAGGAAAACAGAGTGAGGCAGGGAGAGGATGAATATATGCATTTGTTTTTAGTAGGGAGACACATGTTCAGTGTCTGTCTTTCAGCATAGATCTTTATTACATCAAACGGGCTGTTCGATGTCAGAACAATAGCAGGAACAAAGCCTAAGTTATTTCCTCCGATACCTTTAATGATGTAATGTATTTTGCCATCAGCTAGTGGGGAGTAGCAATCAGTTGGGATATATGGCATTCCTACATGATTCCTGGAGCAAATCGTCAGCACACAGCCGCACTTGACAGGGGTACAAATTTATCATTTGCTTTACGATATCCCCCAAATCAGTTCAGAATGCCTTTAAAGGAGGCCGTAGGGAAGCAGTGCAAAGACACATGTGAGTCGTCTGTTCACTAGCGTGCTCCCCATGGAACATAAATTCTGGGCTTCCACAGCGAGACAGGCCTGAAGTGGGAGCAGACATACTTTATTAATAAAGAGTAGTTTTCCAGCTTTGCTAATGGCTTGAAGAGCAGGGGCTGACTTTTGTTAAAGTAAAAACTAAAAGTACTAATATTTTTCAAAAAGAAAACCTACCTTTTTGTATTCTCCTTTGATCTAACAAAATTGTAATTTAACCTACAGTTCATGAAAGGTTCTTCTGTTTGCTGTTTTACATATTCAGTATTTGTTGAGTCTTTCCAGGGAAAAATCCTCTCATGCACAAGAAGTCAACCATTTTACATTCTGGCAGCAAGAACAGCAGTTTGTTTGGAATAAATTGGAGATGAAATCGCTACTTAGAATGAGCAGTGACATCCTCTGTGGCTGAAAGAAAGGATAGATGTACAAACAAACAAACAAACAAAAGATAAGATTGTAGATAATTAACAAAGAAAAGGGGGGAGTTCACTGTGGGACACCATACACTTGTAACACCCAGTTTACTTCAGTACTTGTTTGTGAACAATCAGTAATAAGATCAACAATGCAGTCACCCACTTGGGAATCTGATCCAAATTTATTTTTAATCCCTCTTTTATTAAACAACAAATCAGCGCTGCATTATGCTTATTTACCTCCTACACAAAGCCACAAGCGCAGCTGACAAGGGAAATTTACATGCTTGCAAAGACATTTTTTGGAGAGAAAATGACAATATAGTTAATGCATTTCTCATTTTCAAGGCAATAACAAGATTATGTGATGGATAGGCCTCTTGGGAAACCATTTCTGTGCAAGCAATTACAGACTGTCTCATCCCCACACGCTGTTCAAACAATACAGTGTCAGATGACAATTTCATTAGCTAAGATTAGAGGCGGATTGTAGGAATTACAGGACATTACACATTTTGGCCTGAAAGATCCAATATGTAGTGTTTGACAAGCTTTGGCAGAACTGGGAGACTTAGGGAGAATCCTAAAAGACAACAATATCTGCCTTGAACATATCATATCAGTGGGGTTGCATATAATCTAATAAGATTTTTCATCCCTGGAAATGTCCAGCCAAAATTGCACATTTAGACAAAATTCATAAATTAACAAGATACAAAGTCAGCTGCCTACTAAAGTTATTTAGATCAGGCAAGCATGCAATGTCATGACAACAGACATGTATGTATCATTAGATAACCCTCTAAGCACCTCCACACCTCTGATGTGATTGGTTTTGCAGTTTTATTTTTTAAAGAATTCAAACAAAGCATGTACATAAACTGCACTGTACATATTTTGTCTGTCTGTGAGCTAGTGTATGTTCCTTCTCAATAACACGTGTTGATGGAGGCATTTCACATATGATTACAATTTATGACTGCATATTTGAATGGTTTCTATTAATCTGCTATATCCACTGCTTTCATTCTTCCTCTCTGGTTTCTTATTTCCTGTCGCAAACAGAATGGTCCAGTGTGAAATGTCACCAGAGGCTTGCTGCACCGTATGGCAAAGAAGAGATAAGTAATTGACGAAACCTTGATTGGAGTGATAACCAGCTTTGGCAGCTGTCTGAATCAACTTATCCTGCAGCATTCTGCAGCAGTGATGAGCTTCTAAGAGAAGACTTTCCTGATGTTTAAAGTGAAGAAGGATCTAATGAGCAAAAATAAAATCAGATCCTAAACAGATGCTCTGGTAGGAAGGCACACAACCACAGCTTTTGAATTTATTATTTATTTTCACTTTCCCTCTAATACCAGGAAATATGTGTATTTCGCTTAGCTGTCATCAAGCATGGAGCTGTTGATAGGGGATTTGCAGTGCATTTAAGCTGCATGTTTATTCAGACTCCAACAACTCTGGCAAGGGGTTGTTGTCTGATGGCAACCCCATCACTGGGTCAAAGTCTTTGAAAAGTCATCATGTTTTGAAGTGGCTAGCTGCTTAGGATCTGAAATGTTGACATCCAAAATGAAAGGTTTGGGTTGTGGTGTAATTTATCTGCCCTTTTTATGGGGATTGGACAGAAAATGTCTTGAGCCTGAAACCAATAGCCTCTAATCAGTGAGTGCAATGCATCAAACGTGCAGAAGAACACACGAAACCTGCAGTATGATGAGGAGGAAAAGATGGAAAAAGAGTTACCTCAGCTTTGAATATGAGACAAGAAAATCAGTTAAAAAGTTGATAAAACTGATTTCTCTAAACATAACACAGTTGAACAATAGTAGGGAAAGTGTGAAGTACCTCTGCAGGGTTTAACACAGTAAAGTTTTAGTACGTGTCAAATAGATGGCAAATTGTCTGTGCGCCTTTCTAGTCTTTCCGACTACTCAAAGCACTTTACACTACATTACATTCACCAACATTAACACACTGGTCAGCAAAAGCTAAGGTGCCAACTGCCGAAATGAAAATTCACTCATTCATACACCAAGAGCACAACCATCAGCAGCAATTTGGGGTTCATTGTTTTGCCCAAGGACGCTTCAACATGCAGACTGGGGAGCTGAGGATCGAACCACTGACCTTCGGATAAGTGGACGATCGATCTACCCCAAGAGCCAAAGCCGCCCATCTTGCTTCAGTCAAACACTGGAATGCTAATTGAATATACGGGAATATGAAATTGCAGGGAAAATACGATGGCTTGGGGCAGCAACATGTTCCTTTAATAAATGTTATTGTGCCAATGCATTTCGGAGGAGTATTTCTTTCTGCATGGCTGAACCAAACTCATCTGTGTGTGGAGAGAAAAACGGTCCCACTTTCAGGTAGTGTATAGATATATAGCATAGATCTACACTGATTATGTAAACCGTTATCAAGGAAGAAGATTAAAATACATTTCAGATACAATTAATGACAAATAGCACATAAACTCTGAATAGTTTTTCTACTATACTTTTTTTCAATTGCGTTTTGTATAACTTCAACTCTGAGGGGTTTTATACATACTCAATGCTACACAATGTGGAGGCCGCCATAAATAAAAGCAGTGGTGAATACTAGAAGGTGGGGATGCCTTCATTTGCTAAAAAATAATATAGAGAGGAAAAAAATAATCGATCAGCTATCACATGTAAATGGCTCGTGCAAAGCCTTTTGCATCTGATTGTTCCTTGGCCAAATCCTGATTGTGAGGCACAGGAACAACTGGCACTCATTAAAATGGTGGAGAGCGAACCGTCCCTGAAAAGATAGATGAACAAGAGAGTGCTTTGCTTTGGACCAAGTGAAGTTTGAGCGTGAGATGTGTCTTTCAGCACGGGATCTGGCTCTCTGCTGGGACACCTTGTTGGGAGTGCTCTCCATTGGACGGATGCTGCCCCTGGAAGATCAAGAAACAACGAGCAGCAGACCAAGTGATGATGGAGTGTTTGTCTTTGATCTGCTGATACATGTTTGGTCAGCCATTTGACTGTAATGAAAAATTAAGTTTCATTTACAACCAAAGCCAATGACTCAAACCACTGTATAAACACAATGTTGACATTAGACAATTATGCAAAAACCTGGACTATGTTCAATGACAAGTCTTTAAGCATGACATTTTTTACTGTTTTTAATTTACAGTACAGTTGTGAAATGCTTTCCTCATCGAAGGTCATCTGTTTACCACCACTGCCGTTTGCAGCTTGTAGTATTGTTGTCATAGTGTCAGTCATGGTCACATGGCTTTGTCCTCCAAGGAAAGACCAGTGCCTCTCTTTTTTTTCTTTTTTGTTAAAGGGACAGTGCACATTAATGAACATTTCTGCTGGCATCAATGTAAATATGCCAGATTTAGCCAGAAGGCTATTTTTCATCTGTAGTCCCTGGTCAGTACATGTCAATACAAAAAAAGACAACATAATTAAAACAATAAAAGAAATAGAAAGCTACAGTACACTAAAATACACAAGACAAACATTATGTTTCACCGAGTAGCTCAAGAACTGGTTATCAAAGTATATTAATTAACTGACAATACAGATTGTCTAAATGTTGTGCGTCTGCAAGGCACCACACAGTCTCCTCTCGTGGGGGTTACAGTTCTGCCACCACCAGTTATTTTCAATTTTATCAAATTTACTTAATGGGGGTGGAGCAAGTCCATGTAGGATCTTAAATATAGTGCAGGCAAGTTATGTACAGTACAGTAAACAGTATTCAATATGCGAAAAGATCATTGACTGAAGAAACATTATGGCCGCATTTTCAAGTGATGGACTGATTTATCTGAAGTTGGAAAGATTGAATTTGACTGTTTTTGATAATCTTTTGACATGATTTTTAAAAGACAGTGTGGGATCAATCCATTTGCTACCCTTGTAGAGAAGAAAATGTGTGGCATCAAGCCTGGTTTGAACATTATTGCTCTTGTATCTATGAGGTGTTGCTAAAAGAACAAGACTGATATTTATCATCATAAAATTCTCACATTAATATTTCCACTGTGGACTGCATTTTGATTGCACGCAGACTGTACTGCAGTTCAACTGAAATTGAGTATCTTGTACTAGTTCAGTTTCTTGGTCTGCACCAGGTTGGACAAATTCACATCGGAATTCACAACAAAAAAAATAACTTTCTAGGTGGAGTACACCCAGATTCTGACTTAACTGCCAGTATTCAAGCTTCCAAAAAAGGGCTGGAAAGCATCCTAAAAGTTAGGAATGAAGGCTTGTTGCTGGAGGGGTGCAAGTTGGAAACTCCAGCTGGGACAATTTTGGCAAGTGTGAGTGAACAACACCCTCCTTTTCTTGGTCAGCTTCTGTTCAGAGGCCCTTGAGCAAGGTGTTAAAGAAGAACAGTACATCTCCCAGAGGTTAATGTATTAAAGTGAAGCAGTGCATTCTTTAAAAACTACATCCACTGTAAATTCTTTCCTGCATAAATAAATGTTAAATAAATGTCTAAATGGGAAAATTTCAATCCAGTTCCAAGCAGCGTTGGAAATTTTCTGATTCAACAATAATCCAGAAATGTCTGGAGTGTGATCATGCCTGAGAGAGGTTAAGTGGCCCTTCAGTCTATGTCGTTTAAAAAGGCTTTAATGGCGAGCCCACAATAACAACAGTAACACTGTCACAGACACTCACCTCTTTTATAGAGCTTGCCTCGGCCCCTAGAAGGATTGATGCGTCACCATAGTAACATTGACCCTTAAAGTCTCATTGCAACCTGAGCCAGGCCCAGATTTATGGGTGTTTTCAGCTTGTTACAGCAGATTTATCTTCACAATAAAAAAGAACAACAATCTGCAGAAATCATTAAGGGGAGTCTGTTGGAAACTCTGGGTTAAAAGCAAAGGTTCCCCAGAAGCAGCTGAAAAATAATGTTGATATGATAAAGTACAAACGCTTGGAAGTTAAGCAAAAAAAACAACTCTGAATATCATGCGTAGTCTTACTGTTTGCACAAAAAAAATAGGTATTACACTACATTTACTCATTTGGCAGACACTTTTAACCAAAGCGACTTACATTTGAGGAACAACATACAAGCATCAATAAAGCAACCCAAAGGCGCAAGAGGAAACAAAGTTTGGCCAAAATTAATGATGTAAACCTTGGATTCTGAAACAAAAATAATTCTCCAGCAGTGCGAATTACATGCTTCTTTTTTTTCTTCATAACAGGACAGGATTGTTTTGCATGTGCTTCTCTTAAATCTTTGGCTGTATCGAATTGATTTTGTAGCTGGACTTATTCTGCAAATATAATTTCTAGGAAGAGCAATTTATAGTTTATGCTTAATTTTGAAGGGATTAGCGTCCACATTTTCTTTGCCTTAATGAGTTTTTCATGTCTCTTATATGTGATGAGGCAATGACTTCTCCAAGAATTTGAATGGAAGTTGGAGAGGAATGTTCTGTAGTCAGAGATGAAGTCATTAGCATAGTACACTGATAAAGACAGATGACATAAGGACAGTGGTGACGAGGAGCTGGAAGGGCAGAAAACAGTCTGGAGCAGGATGGATGGTGATGGCTGGACTGTGGTATTTCAAGCAGGACATCTTCATTCCTTTTGCCGACGTGAGTGATCCTCTTCCATTTGCTACGGTAGGAAGTTGCATGACCCTGCTGGGGCAGTCCGGCTGACTGGCTCTTCTGCAGGGCAGCCAGCAGTGCATCCCTTAAGCAGGCTTGACCGACCTGCAGTCACACAATCTGCGGTCAAGACCTGGGCAGAGGGATTTGAGATGTGACAGCATAATCAATTTCCATGATTCATGATCACCTCGAAAGGAGGGCACGCTGAGCGACTGGGCAGCTGAAAGAGGAGAGCAGAAGGGGAATGCTGACAACAGCAGTCCACAGCCATGTATAGCAGTGGAGACTTTGCTTCTGGCTGCTACTCTTTGTTAGATCTTACAGAATACAACACAATAATGCGAGACTGTATTGATCCTGGTGGGAAAATTCTCTTCTCACTGCATGTTCTCCAGAGAAAAGTCAGAACTCAGGGTCGGCTGCAGTACAGAGGAGCACCCTGGAGCTAACAGTCATTCAGATCCAGATTCATGAAGATTATGATCCAAGGAACCATCTGCACTGTTTTGTACTTGTGTTGCTTGAACTACAAAGGTTTTGTATTAAATATATTTCAAAAACTGCAGTCAGGGCCATAAAAAGAACATTATGTAAGCAAATAGCAAATTCATCGCCAAGTACAAATTGTTCACATCAGTTTAAGATTGAGAAAGAAAAAATACTTGTTTGAGCCTCTGATATTACAGTTATGATGCCTGCATCCAGCAGCAGTGATGTAAATCTGAGAAAGCAGTGTCAACTCTTTACCATTACCTCCTCTGAAGACCTATGTTTTTTATCTTAGTCTGTTTTTTTCTATTTATGTATGCTGTGTGTAGTATATTGTTTTTAACATGATGCTTCTGCATCTATTCCTTGAACACACAAGTTTGTAGTGTATTTTGGGTTAGTTTAGTTTTGTGTTATAACCTGATTTAACTGCCAGATTATTTTCCGTATGACAAGCACACAAAAAACAATGATGGACACAGATATCACTTGTAATTTAAATAACCATATTGTTCAACTAGGATGGTAGGCTTTTGGATAACTCTGATGTGGTAAACTGCACCCAGTGAGTTATTAAAATAATTTCCGAATGATTACAATCTTAATGAATTTTTGCCTTTGCCAGTCAAACAGTTCCCTTTATTTACTTTTCATGGTAGAGTGCTGGATGAATGAGTAAAGTAGAGTTATGTCCCCTTAATGGAACTACAAACAGTGATATTAAAGATTTAGCTGTATTCTTAAAATATATTAAATGTGTAAAGCAGCAAAAGTGTGCAGTTGGAAAGGATTCTGTAATGCTAAAAACGCTCACTGTATGTAAAAGAAAAAAGAAAGAAATACAAATGATCCCAGCCAGTCTTGGCATTCAGTCAAATCAGACCAGGTTTTTATTCCATGTGTGGTATAGAGCCAGACATCTGAGCAAAGTACATATTTGCCATGAACCGTGTCATCCTTGTAAAACCCTGGGTTTATGTTTTTTGCCTTGGGAAACCGTTAGATTTCTGTCAGAAGAACTGAATTCTGGAAGGAGAGAGAAAAAGTCTTCTTAATCCTGATCCATCAATCAATCAAATCTCATTAGTAAGGAAAGCTTGAGATTTACAAATACTGCTCATTACTTTTCCTGACATTTTAACTGAAAACCATTTCATTAATTTCTCACAGTTTTTTCAAAGCAAACAAGTCATCTAAGTTAATCTAAGTTATTCATTTTAGAAATGGTGATTATGTCATCAAATAAAGCATATTTTCAGCATTGTGTTGTTTTCAATCTACCCTCTACAGTTCACTGACAACTCAAGGCCAACACCCGTTCATGTCTGCAGGCTCTCTGAGTGACTCTAACAGCTGAAAATCTGTGCAGATGTGAGACTTTGTCGCTGTGGATAATGTCACAGACTCGTAAACGCTGTCTTGAGACTGAGAAATTGAATCTATAGTCACTCCCCTGCATTCTTGACAGAGTTCATCCCTTGACCTTCCCAACCCTAAGAAATATTTCAGACATCAATACGGACTGGACTGAAAATATAATAATGTCCTCCTCATAACCAGTGTTGGGCAAGTTACTCAAAAATTGTAATAAGTTTTTTGTTATTACTCCTTAAAAAGTAATAATATTACTTTACTTATTACTGGGTATTAAAAGTAATTAGTTATGGGTAGGGCTGGACAAGTTAACATGTTATTATCGCGTTAACGCATTCATTCATTAATGCCGACAATTATTTTATCCCACATTAACGCAGCTTTTATTATTATTATTATTATTATTTTGAAAGTCCGTTTCTCACTGGCTCTGAATATACATACAGTCAAACCATGAGTCACAGGAGGGGTGGGATGTTGATCAGCCAAGAAAACCACCCATCCAAAAAAGCAGCGGAGGGAGGCTTTGGCAGACGTTGGATGCAGGGTGTGGGAGAAGTAGGCTTAGATAAACAAAAGCAAGACAAGCGAACAACTATATGCCATAGCAAAGTGGATAGCTACACACTGCAAAGATTCTGGAAACTCACAAACAGCGAGGATCTGTCTCTCTTCCAATAATTTGTGCTGTGCGCAACACTTGACCGCACTCTAAAGGTCTTTTCACAAGGAAAGCAACAGTCCGCCTCCGTAGTCGCCTGGCCCCGTGGGGTCGCTCTGCGCTTCTCATGTGAACAGATACGGAGACAAGCGTTCCGCGAGTATTTTGCAATTTTGCACATAACAAAGCCATTAATCGTGATTAATCGATTAATCACGAGTGAAAATTTTAATCGTTGCCCAGCAATAGTTGTGTTACTATATTACTTTCTACCATATTCTTTGCATCTTAGACTGTGACACAATAATGGCAGTACTTACAACTTTTGAAAGAACACCTATCTCCCTCGTTCTCCATTCTTCATTTAGCTTTTTGGCTAACAGCTGACTTTAACAACATCAGGTCCAGTGCCGCTGACCTGCTGCGCAGTCACGCAGTCGCACAGTTGCGCGTTCACGTCAAAGATGGTGCATTCTGGTAACACAGTTAAGCAACGTTACTTGGCTTAGTAACTGTAATATCATTACTGCTTTGGAAATAGTAATCCTTTACATTACTAGTTACTGGGAAGAGTAATTATATTACAGTAACGCGTTACTAAGTAACGCCCATTTATTATAGAAGTATGTTACTGAGTAAGGTTTCTGCCCAACACTGCTCCTAACATCATAATTTAAAATAAATAAAATTATAAATTAAACGTTATTTTCCCTTATTATTTAACTTCACTTTTACTCTAGTGAAAAAAAAAATGTAAAAAATTGGCGTTTTCTGTATTTTAATAAGATATTGTACATTATCATTTAAATGTTAAGGTACTCTTCTGTGGCCGTTGGTATTTGAACTGTTGAAATCCAGGTGAAGGTTTTAAAATGAAAAAAAGAAAGAAAATATGCCTTGCTTCATTCTTTAAAAAACCAAACCAAAAAAGCCGTTACTGTTTAATTCCATATGATTTTCCCAAAAGTGATTTCTAACCTTATATGACTAATTTGAAAAACATTTTAGTTTCAATTATCATACACTTTGAAATTAGCTAGCTAACACTCAAATATCTACATAACGAACAAGACAAACAACACTATTTGGGGCAGCTGTGGCTCAGGAGGAAGAGCGGGTTAGCCATTAATTGGAAGGTTGGTGGTTCAATCCCTGGCTCCCCCTGGTTGCATGTTAAAGTGTCCTTAGGCAAGATACTGAACCCCGAATTGCTCCTGGCGGCTGTTCCGCCAGTGTATGAATGTATGTGAATGCAGATGTAGCTTTTAGTGGTCGAAAAGACTAGAAAGGCACTATACAAATACGGAGCATTTACTATTTCTCACAGGCAAAAATCTTATTAGTCAGTGTAAGTAGATACACTATGACCAACTAAAAAGTGTTGTTTAGGTCAGCTATTAGCTCATAGAGTATAGTCATAGTGTAAGTAGATAATCGAAGTCTACATTTTTACCAGGCCTACCAACTAAAAAATGTCGTTTAGCTGATATTCAGCCATGGGTCAATGTTTTCAATAAATACAAAGTTGGGTAGCGGCACCGGAATGAGCACCAAAACCGGGGCCGAGGAAGCAAGCAAACCTCCTCGTGAACACAGATCAGGACTTAACATAGCCTCCGAGACCAACAACAAGATATGTATGATGTTATACTGTGTTGAAATATATGAACAAAATGTTCTGTCTCCTTGCTGGTTGTTTCTTACACATTCAGAATCATTACTGCTTGTATTTAACAGGCATCTTGTGCCCCTGAGAAATTTATGCTCATTATTACGGCTTTGTATTTCTCTGTAATGTAGAATGTTAGTAGTTAACAATGTTACTATTATACTATTTAAATAATTAATTAATATCGTAGGAAGACTAGTCGACTGATGGCTTCAACTAGAACTAGTTGACTAGAAAACATATAACAGTGGCAGCCCCAGTTTTATGATATATAGCCTATTCTTCAATTCTTCAATTTGTGTTTGAATATTTAAGAATCCAGTTTGATACAAGTATTTACTTACATATATGTCTAAAAATGTCAGAAAGTAAAACATAGTCATAAATAAGAGGCTAGTTAGTCAGCTTCGTGTCGTGTTGAGCTACCTCCTCGTTTGTTTGTGCAGCTCTCAAGGTCAAGGTCTCTAGCCCATTAGCAGTCCATGGCTGCCCTGTGTGCTATACATGGACAGGGTTGATGGTAGTGGTGTGTGTAGGAGGTGGGGGCTGTAGAGGGGGGGTTACAACTCAAGAGTTGATATGTCTGTCTCTCAAAGGCCAGCATGAGGTTGGCCTCTCCTGCCCAGACGGCCGCTGACCCCTGTGGAGACAGTCCCGCTTCAAGTTGCTGCCGGGTCCCTTTGAAAACACCTCGGCCCTGCGTGAGTGATTGGCCATATGGGAGACAGTGCCATCCAGGAGCCGCCTGCTGTGCCAGGCATGGAGTGTGGGAGGCATGAGTGGGAAGCATGGCAGCGTTCCCCAACTCCCATATTCCAGTCATCTTGTTTCTTGTATCGCCACAGTATGTCCTAACACAACTACATGCTGTAATTTACAGTATACTAAGATGGGACTTCCCCTTCACATTACACACATTCAATACACTACTGCACATGTAAACAGAGTCACAAACATACACCCTGCAGCTCATTTGTTAGTTTTGTTATGTTCATAAAAAAAGATATTAGACATGCTAAATGCTAAATGCACACTATGACACTGCACACTATTCTTTACTTCAGACAGAGTTTGTTTTGTGAACTACATATAGAGCACACTAGCAATTATAGTTTTAAAACAAAATTGAGCTCATTGAAATCGACAAGATCATAATTTACAGCCATGTGTATAATTTTAACACAAAAATGGGCCTTGCAATTAATCAACACAGAAAATAGGAAGACTCATTCTGTTTTTCAGAGCTTGTGAAATGCTTCTGTGACTTACAGTGAACACAGTCAAACATTTTGATTAAAAAGTGGAGACAAAAAGATGGAATGGGCAAGCATTTTCTTGAACCACACACACATAAACATACACACACACAAATATACACAGCATGCATCCACATCTATGTGCACACCTGACTGACACTTATACATTTCCTGTTTCACCTACTACACATTATCATATATGACTATGCAAGATGTAGTTTGTTCTAATACATGTGTCCCTGATGCTATACAACCTAACTTGGGCAGTGTCAAAGAAAAAGAAGACGTACTTTTATAATCCCACAAGGGGAAATTCAATGTTTTTTCACTCAGTTGTTAATTTGTTAGTATTATACATACACAGGTCTGAAATACACACAAATGCACATGCACTAACATATGAGAGATGTTAGAACGAGGGGGAGGTGAACTGCCGCCTCTCCAGCTACCAGTCCACACGCCGTGTCTCTGGTCTGAGCTGGACTGTCCCTATGACAACTCTCAAACATTTCCAACCGTTCCAAAAAGTTCAGCTTGTCTAAACTTCTGTTCAATGGTAAAAAGAAATTAAAAAAGCTGGGAAAAACTCATAATCAGCTCTGTACAACAAGTGGACACGACAGATTTGTGTTTTTTACACTATGAAATCCTTTCAATGCATGTCTAACAACAGCAAAAATCTGCTAGTCAAGCTAAAACTGTTTCCAACAAGTCTGAGAACAAGATTAAGTTGAGCACATTATTTGTCATCTGAAACACAACAGATATACGTGTTCATTATTCAAAACAGTTAAATGAATCTATTGGAATTTTTAACTGTTCCTGCCATTTTTTAGCTTGATGTCCCAATTTATAATATATTATGAAATACTGAAAATATATTTAACACTGGTGGTTAATCTGGTTAACAGATTAAATCATGCTAGAATCAAAGAATTCTGCCTGATGAATAATGGAGTAACAGTGCAAATAATCCTCTAATACCACAGGGGGCTGTGGAGTTTTCCATGTGGTTCACGCCACAGGTTTACCTCTTCAAACATCAAAACCCCACACCTGCAGCACATCAAGTTGCATATCTATACAAACTGAAGCATCATGACTTTAAAAATATAAAACTCCTGGCAGGCCAAGTGGTCATGGAGATATCAATAACAGCTGAAGAATGAAATATGTTAGCCTCCCTTAAGTGGGCTTTTTATTGATTTATTTAGAGCTGATAACAAGAGTTGTAAAGCCATTTTGAGCCCCCCACCACCACCACCCTCCCCCCACCCCCCGCCCTGCCACCCTTCCTGCACTGTCAGACCTTTGGTTTAAAACACTTACTGCTGCGGCTTCTGCTCGAGCAGCAGTGGAAACATTTTGCCAGTTGTAAATCTCCTTGCCAGATATTTTCTTTGATTTCTTTTTTCTCCTCCACCACCTCCCTCTCCATACACATTACTATGTTTCTTTTGCGCACGACTGTGCAAAGCCTCAAAGACTTATTTGGCAGCATTGAAGAGACAGGGGGATTAAAATGAGCAAAAGTAATTTCACGTTTACGGGTACAAATTTACTCACATTTAGTTTCAGATAAATGTTGCGGCCGAACACTTGTCTCAGTGAAAGGCAGGGGAATCCCCTTGGAATTTGCCGTTTCCAGTCCATATGCTTTGTTTCACATGGCTTTGCTTTTTTTATTAATTTACCAGGCCATCTGGTCTTGGCCTGAGTCACTCCCAGGTCAAACAGTACTTTCACTTAACATCAACAGAAAGGGATTTTTTTTTTTCTTGAGGCATGGAGCGTAAGGAACATTTTGGAATGTAAAATGGTGTGATAACAGAAATGTGTAAGCTAATAATCTCTTCTGTTATCACATCTCCAACTGGATAAGCCTTCTTTTCAGTCTAAATAATCCAGAGATACATTTAGCGATTTAAATAATGCATGTACCAGTTGTAAATCTAATTGTCTCCTAAAAAATTTACCACACTCTTAAGCCATTAAAATACTAGAACATAAGCTATGAACCCTGTAATAGAAATGAAAGTACTAGTTACATTACCCTCACCATTCTGGCTATGCTGCCATTCTGTTTTACACAACTAAAATTACATTCACCCTTTACCACAGCTGTATTATTATTGTTTCATTATATTGTTATCTTTTTAGGCATCGTTTGACTCACTCTATACTATGAGTGATTCTGACACTGTTTATGAGGACTAAAGTGTTCTGGGAGAGAGAAAGAGGTCCATTGGGCCCCAAGATCACATGCAACCTTGTTTGCTCAGCCAGCTGCACCCTGGAAAGGCAACAGTAACATGAAACACTTAACAGGAGATTGACAAAGGTCATAAATGAAGTAAAGGTGTTAAACAGGTGCGGGAAAAGAAGAGAGTGGGAGGAATAAAACTGAGCGAATGGAGTCACTGAGAAAAAAAGAAGGGATGAAGAGACGTTTCACCGGACAAACTTCGACCTCTCACTCCTAGCTGGACAGTGTTGTAATAAATTGCAGGTCGTTAAGGGTCTGGACACCTCTTGGCACCCACTTCAAACGAAGTCAGAGGTTCTGCCTGTTAGCTTTAGATTTGGCATGGAGGACGGGCAGGTTGTGATCCAGTTGCTGCTCTGTGCCTCCACATCTGGCTGGCAGTACCTTGGCTGAAATTGAGACTTTGTGTCTCCTAAAGTTTTCTTGTGACATCTTTATGAACACTTGCTGTTACCCATTGCAGCACCCACCGGTGTTCTGACCGTATCTCTCACAATAAACCCCACAGCCCACACCCAAGGCTGTCCCCCCCTCACCCCTGGTTCCCAACTCGAGAGCTCCAGCAATGGTGAAACCTTAATGCGAAACATTTGGAGTGTCTTCCGATTCCAGGTCTCTGTGAATGGTGCTGCTAAGTGGAACCTTGAAAACTTGTTTAGTATCCATCTTGAGAGAGTTGAAAGCAGCAGAGGAACAAACCTGCACACCTTGTCTGCATTACTACTATAAAGGCCTTTTATGTTGCTCTCCTATCAATGAATCTATCTCGCCTACACTGATTTATTGGTTGGCCTGGAAGTGCCCCTCAAAGCCTTCAACCCCCTAAAGTTCTCCCTTTCTTGTACAAGTCGAAAGGGGAATAAAATAAGAGAATGGGGTGCGCTTTTTTTAAGCTCTGACCTGCTCAACCAGCTCCACTGTCACCATCTCTCCACAGAGGCCCTGGCATGGAAACAGTGCTTATAGTAGTCTGTGAACAGGTGCAGAGTGGAAACCGTGAGCCAGAGAAGGTACATAAATTACATGGCAGGCCAGATCACACAACACTGTTGCTGTGTTAATCTGTCAAGAGCTTTGAAGGCCAGGACAAGTGAATTCACCCTGGGAAGAAAAAAAATGTCTTCCACTGGACTGGATTGCCACCATCAAAGGTTGTAACTCTGACTGTGCTGCAAAGCTGAGACTCTTCGTGATGTTCACACAAATTTTAATCAGAACCATAAGCCCCATAAGCATGACCTTATAGAAATGGCTCATGCTGAAAATGTGATGTTGTAGTATAAGTTTATGCCATTGACCAAAACTTATGATAATGACATGTCCTGGTGTTGAAACTCCTAAATTCAGTGTTTTTAATGTTTTCATGACCAGGTCTGTTTGTTTTGGAGAGTACTGAGTTTTTAAACTGAGCTAAGGTTAGCACCAGCAGCTCAGCTGCAAACACGCTGCAGGACTAGCTGCTGCTAGCTAAGTTATTTCAGACAGGGATTTGTGCGTTTTTGCATTGCTTTGGTCTTATCTGCATCTAAGTCATTACCCTCAGCACCGCAGCAGTATCCAAGAGACAGAGCAGCAGCTTGCTTGGCAACTGTGGCATATGGTGTCTGAACAGCTTAGAAAATGTCCAAATGCAGTGCTTGAAGTGGGCCGGTACTTACCGGTACTTCTACATTTTACTCTTTGGCGTACTCTCACAAGCTGCTGGTACTAGAGTAGGGAGAAGATCGTGTGCTTTCTTTATCCAAGCGTCTGCA